>NC_140174.1:39586282-39789407 GCF_963971535.1 Notolepis coatsorum | reverse complement strand
TCATTATGTACTCATTTTGGAGGGAGGGAGGGAGGGAGGGGGGTGTATTATATCTTAAAAGTGTATCATTAAACCCCCTCCAGACCGTAGTCCTGTAGGATGAGACTGAGAGACTTCTTTCCTGCTCTGGGAGTGGAAATCCTCAATATTCGTGTGTCAGCCGGCCCCCGGGCTATATGGACTCGCCTCAAGCCAAAAGACTGTGTTGTTTTTTTAAGGCTTGTCCTCTCCTCTCTAGCAGATGCAGCTCGGGGCTCTCTCTCTCTCTCTCTCTCTCTCTCTCTCTCTCTCTCTCTCTCTCTCTCTCTCTCTCTCTCTCTTATGATTGACAGACGGTGCTCAACTCCAAAGGTTCTAACCCTGCGGAGAGGCTCTTCTGCTGCCTCAGCATCACAAGCAGGGGAACATCAAAATGCCTGCCGTGCTCTGGTGTCTCCAGCCACAAACGTGCCCGTACAGTACCCGCACGCACGCACGCACGCACACACGCACGCACGCACGCACGCACGCACGCACGCACGCACGCACGCACACACACACACACACACACACACACACACGCACGCACACACACACACACACACACACACACACACACACACACACATTATGTACACCTCAGATAGGCATGTGTCTGACGACCACCTTTCTGCATTTTAGATGAGGCTTCCACCAACAGGCGGAGAGGATCAAAGGCTCAAAAGGAATCCGTGAACCGGATCTTCACAGAAAAAAAAGGGTCAGGAAATAAATAATAACACTATTAATGAAATAAATAACACTATTTATGAAATAAATATACAGTACCTACAGACCACCTAGCTCTAGCTCTGTACTATTTAAAAGCACAGTGCAGGACACACTCAAAGGTTATCACACCTCAGAGATGGCAGTGGACATGTATGACAGGACAAAGGCCATATGTAATGGCCTTGGGATTGAGGAACATACTATCAGCCAAAGGAGGAAGCAGAAAAGGATGGACGAGTATGTAGTTGAGTCATCTTGTGGCACAAGCTCAGACATCAGCTCAGGAGATCAGCTGAGACAGAGACTGTTCTATCCAGTCCTCGACAGAGCTTTAGAGCAGGTTCTCATGAGTTGGAGAACAACTTATGAGAGGCATACAGGCATGTTATCCAGCCTCAGACCAGTTTCTCTCAGTGGAATTGTTGCAACCCCTCGCCACACATTACAATATCCTACTGCCAGAGGAGATCACAGTTGCAAAGAGTTTCCTGGTCAGGACAGGCAGAGATGCAGTCTAGGGCTGACCCACATTAGTCGATTAGTCGACTAATCGGTTGAAAGGAGCCGTAGTCGACTGGCCAACCTCTTAGTCGAATACAATTTTTTTTATTTTTTTTATTATACTTTTTTTTTTTTTTTTTTTTATCATTCTTTCCAAAAGAAAAGAGGCCTAGAAGCGTGGCTAACGCTAATGGCACGCATACCAGATGCTAACTGCCTACGAAAACAGGCACAGAGGCACTGAAAGAGGATTTCACCCATCTAATGAACACACTACTAGACTAACAAATATCAAGATGTATCCATCAGTGGACCAATTGCATGCTTTTGCAGAGGACAAGAAGCCTTCAGTAGACTCCTTCACAAATTAAGCACCCCCCACAGCCCAAATGGAATGAAAAAAATTAAAATGATTAAATATAATATAATATTTAAAAAAAATTAAAAATTTAATTTTTTTTATTTAAATTTTTTTCATTCCATTTGGGCTGTGGGGGGTGCTTAATTTGTGAAGGAGTCTACTGAGTCTACTGAAAATATATATATATATATTTTTTTGTCCACCAATAGTGGACTAACGGCAAATTTTGGCCAATCATAGTCAACCATCCAAATCCTTAGTCAGGGACAGCCCTAATGCAGTCCCTACTATCCAAAGTGTCTTTTCCCTCTTGGATGATAATAATAATAATAATAATAATTATGCATTTTATTTATAAGGCGCCTTTCAAAAAAAAAAAAGTCCACAAATCAGTGAATGAAAAAATTATAGGATCAAATGAAAACGACTACTACTTACTAAAAATGGATGTTTAAAAGTACTAAAAACCAACAAAAAATATCAAAAACTAACAAACATTCAGCACAGACAATGGGGATGCTGCCATCATACAAAAAATTTAAGTTTTTTTTTAAAGCTCCGGGGCTCTAGGGGGCCGGGCCAAATGTGGAGGCGGGCCGGCTCCGGACCGCGGGCCGTAGTTTGGGGACCACTGGTATAGACAAAACTGCCGGTTTGAGGTTGAGTGAGCCTGACTTGTTGCACACACAAGCCTGTACAGCTGAAACTAGGTGCTTTTAACCATAAAACATGGACATGTCTGTAAATAGATCACGAAATGAAAATATTAAACTGGGAAATAGCCATAATATGGGCTCTTTAATGATATGTCAGGAGACTAATCATATAATGAACCATTACTGTATGTTGCAATGTTATGCAAACTGAGCGAGCTCTGTGAATTGCTATTTCAATGTGGATTAAAGTCCCAATCCACATTTATACTTTTTACTATAAATTAGGGTTATATTACCATACATTCTGAAAGAGTTTGATATGTAGATGGAAAATAAATATACCCACCATAAATCCAAATATAGGTTTTACAACTCATGTCATAGCTCAGCCAATCAACTACACTAGAATGAAGATATATCCTTCTTTATTGTGGCAGGGCTACCCATTTGTTTGGATCACAGATTGGGCCTTTAAATGAAGAGCTAGCTGGATGCTGGGATAATGATGTGGTCTCGACAGATGAACTGGTGGTGTGAGACAATCAAAGCATTGTAAACCCAGGAGCACACAAACACTATATTTAGACTGAATTCCGTGAGCCTTGTTTGGATCATACCATCAGTCTGTTGATGCCACGGTCACCTTTTCCACCGGCAGCGTAGACAAATGTAATCAACTTATCACTTTGCCATTTTTCCTGACTGTCCACTCCAGCCCACTACTCCACGCCTAAATAGAAAGTCTTTCCTAGTCTAAACGTGGCATTGGACTCACAATCACAACAGAGGCTGTGCCCAAAGGCTGCAAAACACCTGTTTAACACGATCAACGGAATAATGAATGGCACGTTTTTACCAGAGGGCTGCAGCAAAACCGCCACCTCAACCACAGCTAGTAAACACCTTACATGTTGAGAGGAAGTTCTCTCTTCCACCGCCTCTGAAAACACAACCAGGTGGTAAGTCACAGAATGCCTTATGGCTATTAGGAAACACGGGTACGGGTACCAGAGAGGTGGACTGGCCGTTTGAAGTGCAGCGGGACTCGGTGTGACCCCTATGTGTGTGCAACGGTGTGACGCCTCTATATTCAGACGCCGCCTAATATCCAGCCAGCTGGAACTAATTCCCAGAGCGTGCTTGGCTTGTTCACTTTAGCTGTTGACAGTGAAGCCGGCACTCTGATTGCTTTTGCTCCCTCCCTTTATACCTGTTTGGACACAGTAGCTGCTCCTCTACGCGGCACCGGGATGCTGATTACGCCGCGGAGAGCGTGCAGAGAGAACACCAATTACCCTGATGTGCTTTCTCGTGTTTGCACATTGTTGAGAGGCACAGTGGCTGGTGTCCCAGATCACTACAGCCCGTATGACTGAAGAGACGGCACCACCAGGGGAGGGCGGCAGGGGTGACTTTCTCCGAAGAACGACAAGGTAGAATGAAGGGTGTGGTTATACGGCTTACATCCTCGTCGCGCTGTATGTGCTTGTAAACAGACGGGTTCTGGAAAGCGGTCTAAATGGACACAGCTCGGCAGAGAAAAAGCACTTAGATATAGGCTCCCTGATCAAGCCAACCATTGTCAACCCTTTGGTCCATGAAAACACATTTCAATTACCTGATAATAACATGGCCAAAGGGTAATTAAGGAGCCTATGATTGGCAGAATATTGAATCGTGGACTCTCCCCTGGGGGGGTGCATTATCCTACCTGAAAGGTTAATTTCTTCAGCATCTAGTCTGACTCAGCATTTGTGCTGTATTGGCGTTTGATGTAAATAGATAACCCCGGTGAACTCCATATTTATGCCATGACCTTTGACCGTTGGCCTTTGGGTGACTGTACGGTTGATATTGTCACCGGCACTGGGGTTAGCGCAACTTCTCACACGCACTCGGAAAACCCAATGAAGGGATACTGAAGGGATTGGGTAACATTATAGTATACATGTATTGTGACTTTTAGGTCAGAATCAGTAAGCTTCTTCGCGGCTGTCAGCTAAACTGCATTATAAACGTATTATTTAATATTGCATGGAATTAAAAAAGAAAGAAAACGAATCTATTCCGGGAAGTAAAAAGATCATGTTGACGCTTTTCATCTGGCTTCAGAGAGTTAGTATATATCAATATGTCAGCAATATGTTGCAAGGCACATTAAGGACATAAAATTGTCAAGTTAGACCGCGCTCTCAAGTTCTGACACTGGGTGCTGTAATCCCATAAAGTTGAATATAACAAAAGCAGTATAGCCGGACCAGCACTCTCAGGTTCAATAGTTTTAATGGCAGCCTGAATTGGAAACAGACATGTTTCGGAACTATGTCCTTCGTCAGTGATATAGCTAGCCAATTCACTGAAGAAGGACATTAAGGACATAATAATAACCGTCTGTCACCCCCATTTCCTATTCTACCATCTGCTTGGGCTTGCCGTAATCATGTTTGCTCTAGGGAGAGTCAGTCAACAGACAGAACACACTTATATTTGTATTCCATGCTGTTTTTTCCCCAGAGATCCTGTCCAAACTGCCCTCCCATCTGACCCACCGTGGTTCAAAAACAATCAAGTGTGAGCTGGAGGTTTCTCCCAGTGTCTGGTAATTGCCGGCACAGAGCCTCTGTGCATTATTCCTTGGTAGACGGAACCATGGCAGTGCTTCTAGGCATGACCAATCCTGGTTCAATAAAACATGAGACTTGCAGTCTCAGGCTATGAAAGAGATGTCCGCTAGGCCTCTCAACATTAACCATTTCACTACCACACGACAAATGGTTAACCCTTTCACAACCACACTACAGAAGGTTAACCCTTTCACTACCACACTACAGACGGTGGTACTGTAGTGAAAGGTTAACCTTCTGTAGTGTGGTAGTGAAAGGGTTAAGATAATGTTGAAACTGAGGATGTGTTGAACACAAATGGAGACAAATGGAGACTCAATCATTTCAGTCACCTATTAAAGGTTCAGTCAATTATTGAAAGGAATCCAGTATGAATAAAAGCATGGATTGTGCTGAAAAGGGACTCTACTGATTCATTCAACAGCTTCATTGAGTAGGAAATAGGACTAGGGTTAAATAATTCTGAACTTACCCTTTAATGTATGATGCAGGTATGCTTGGTATGTGCATCATTGGTAATAGCTGCAACACCACCTTACATAGAAATCAAGAAGTACTTTCAAACTTTCATGCAAAGTTAGCTTTTGAAATGCAAGGCTGTTAGCTGTGCTCTAATGACATTGTTCATTAAAGGTGAGCAACTACATCTTATGAATCTGAAATAAGGTTTTAGGCTATTGACTTGTTTTTTCTCTTAAAAAAGAAAAGAGAAAAAAAGGCTATTAGGTAATTTGGTGCTGTGCCTTTAATCAAAGCAATTGATTTGATTGACTTCGGGTCTGGAGAGTGAACTGGACAGATGATACATTTACTGCTCTAAGACCTACGTGTGATATTTATTTATGAATGGAGGTGTTCTGCAGTTACCTGCCCGAGGCCACTCATGACTCAGAGGCCACCTTTTGATCCAGTTTGCCATCCCCCTTAATCATTTTATCTTTCCTCAAACTTTTCCCGCAAGATGGATAGATACAGTATGAATTAGCAGATTATGGTATTTCTTTCTTTTTATTTGAGGGGAGGGGGGGCAATTGACTTCAATAAACAAAGGGGGAGTGGTTAAGTACTAGCATGCACGTTATGGTATATAAGCTTACTGTTGCTGTTTCACATGCCTCAAGTATAGCGTGAACGTACATTTTGATCTAACTCAATTAAATATTTACTCACCGCAGCACGCAAAGGCAAATGAAAGCTGACAGATGCTGGTGGGAAGAATACGATATTTATTTCTGTTTAATCTGTCTCCACCATCCTGTGCATGAGACACCTTACACGAGGCAAGTGGGTTCTCAACCATTTTGCACAGGAGGGAAGATGTAGACATTTAATTGAAAGATGAAAAAGAGACATGGACCAAATGTATATGAATTGGAATGGATAACGATTAGTGATAGTAAAACAACATTTTGCGTCATCTACCTGCCAAAGTCTTACCGGACCAATCCTACCCATAGAACCATGATGAGCCTGCCCTACTCTCTCTTGGTGAGTGTTCAGAGTAAAATGCAGATCGGTGTCACATTTAATGCAGGTCGATGTCAACCAACACGCCAAGCAGCCTTTTGTGTGACACCAAGTGAGCGACACGGACGTCCGCATGATTAGAAAATTTGAGCTTTGCGCTTTGAGTCTGCTTTGAGTACGCACGGACCTCTGCGGAGTCCGTTCCGCGTACGTTTCGCCCGACTATGTGGGAGTCTTTACTGTTAAACAACTTCCACACATCCAGTAGGTACATACAGTAAACCTATGTTCTTAATGGAATCGGTGAGGACCATAACACTCCGCCACAATGGCAGTACTGTAGGAGAACACTGACCTTTCTAGAATAAGCGAGGAGGAAACTGAGCGGAGATGTTCCGAGAGACATTCTGTACAGGCTGCTCAACAACTTGGCGACCAGAGAGGGCATCGGTGCTGCTGACCAGAAAATACTTTCCAGTGGAGAATGGGCCCGGCCCTCATACTTTCCACATTGAAGAGACGTGTTGCCCATGCGTGAGCACAGAGAAAGCTCAAAAACACTTTTTATGACACCTTTTGTTTTTGATTTGCATTCGGCAAAAGTATCGGCTGGTTGATATTTTTGTCTAGCCTTATACTATATGCATGTACTGTATGTGTGTGCGTGCATGTGTATGTATGTAAGTATATGTATCTATGTATATGTATGTTTGTATGTATGTATTTATGGATAATATGCATATATATATGCATATGTATGTACTGTATGTATGTGTGTATGTACATATACAGTATGTATGTATTTCCTCTACTCTGTCCTTCCTTCCTCCCCCACCATGTAGGCTACTGTAGTGCTGTATTTTACATGAATGTATTATATCACATGTATTATTCTCTGAAAACTAAACTAAACTTTTTTTTATCCAATAAGACGAGCCTGAATCAAAACAAGACAGGAGAGACCCTGGTTCGTTGGCAGCCCCCATGTGTTATGGATGATATGTCTGTCAACAGGCTGCTTTAATTTAACAGGCCACAACATCCAAGAACACTCTCTCTATCGATCCTATTTCTCTCATCAAAGGGAGTCAGATGTACTGTGTCTATTTTGCACTTACACGTGGGAGTACTTCACTGTGTGAGAGATAGGGTTATTATTGTTTTGTATTTTTCATTGGTTTTTATTTTAATTTAGTTTTTACGTTTTTGTTTTAAATTCAGTTTAGTTTCTGTTAGTTTCCAGAGTGGGATTGTGAGTTTCAGTTTAGTTTTTATTGTTTAAAATAGTTTTGTTTTAGTTTAGTTTTCATTAGTTGCAGTATGAGTTTTAGTCATTTTGTTTATTATAATATGGGTGGTATTTGTCAGCGGCAAGATTTAAGAAGTTCAGAATAGGTATTGTGTAATACAAACACTTCACCTTGTGAAGGCAACTGACTCACAGTCATGTAGACCAGGGGTTCTCAACATTTTTGCTGCCAAGGCAGCCCTGTGTTCAATAAAATATTCCAGGGCACCACTACATACGATAAAGACTTTTCCGGTCCTGTCTTTTTTGCTACAATGATGACAAAAGTGCTTGCTTTCAAAATAATGTGTATTTAAGAAACCGGGAAACACATTTGTGTGTATATGCAGGCTATATAATGCATTATTAACAGGTGTTTCAGGTCTAAATGGCTTAGTACTGTTGACATTACACTGCTTGTAGTAGTAAATCAAATAGCATATTTCTTTAAATAAAATTACAGAATTAATTGATTTAGAGATTTGCACAATGTAGCTCTAAAAGTCTCTGTTTTTCTCTTTTTTCTCTTTACTCAATTTTATTTTCTCTGTTTTCTCTGATGAGTTTTATTTTAGTTCTCACTCCTTTTTTAATTTTTTATCATTCATTGTTATCTTTTTTCATTTTAAGGTGTTAGTGTTTATCTCCACTATTTTCCTTTTTTCTGATGTTTCCTACATAAGTTAGTAGAAGGTTCAAATGAATATATTAATGAAGGTATATTAGGTATATAAGGTATATAAGTATATAAGATATAAGGTATATAAGGTATACATCATTTTTCACACTATTGTTAGTACATTAATGGGAAGGCGCAAGACCAAAAGCGACATTCTATTGAATTAGAATGAAAGTTTTAGATCCTATGGCAATTAGCATAGGAAGAGTAGGTTTACAAAGCTCAATTTGGGTAATCCGGTGGCCTAAGGGAGGGAGTCATACGTGTAGGATGTGTCTATGGGACACAATCCTGTACGACTCTCGGTGGGAGGGGGGAAAGGGGATTTTTATTTGTATATATGTATGTTTTTAAGCTCGGCTCTCAACGGGACCTCACTAGTTGGATGTATATCTATTGTTGCCTCGCACTCCAGAAGCATTACCAACAACTACACAACAACATGTATAGATTATGGCTAGTTTGAATATAATGATCTGGAACACTGGGGGAATAAATAACCAACACAAATGCAAAAGCGTGCTCACACTGATGAAAAAAGAACAGGTGGACGTTGCTCTGCTAAGCGAAACGCACATTCTAGAGAAAGACATAGATACGTTAGCGGACAACACATATCATAATATTAGTCACTCTTCTTTTGGTACGAGAACTCGGGGTGTAGCCATAGTCGTTAGACGTAAGTTGAATATTGAATTAAAGGGAGTATGGTCTGATGTAGATGGTCGGATAACTATAGCTAAGATTGTACACAAGAACAGGAAAATAGCGTTGGTAGCGGTATACGCCCCAAATTTGTACGAAGTGGGTTTCTTCACTACACTAACCAAAGCAATGTTAGACCTGCCCGATTACTCATTTATAATAGGTGCGGATTTTAATGCCATTTGGAATCCAAGGATGGACAAATCTTACCTCGCCTTTTCCAGCGAACAAAAGAACTCATCTAATGCATTAAAAGGATTGGTCGAAGATTACAGGTGTAAATGACTTATGGTGATCACTTAATCCCACGACCCGAAAGTACTCTTGTCGATCTGCGAGACATAACACATTATCCAGAATAGATTATGTCTTTGCATCCCCGAGACTATTTGATAACTATGAAGTGGAAATGATACCCAATGCACTATCAGATCACTGTTATTTACTCCTAAAAGGAACATTTGGTATCTTCCCGAGCCCCAAGATGGCGATTTAACTCGATGCTGCTTAATAACAAGGAATTCATTACACAACTCAAAGAAGCTCTTACAGTATTCCTACAGGAGAATGCAAACTCGGTGCAAGACCCCAGAATAATATGGATGTCGGTAAAGGGAATGATCAAGGATTTCACTGATAGCTTTTCCTCCAAAATGCGCAAGAATCGATGCACAAAACTGGCTGAACTGGAAACGCTTTACTCAACGTTATTTAATTCTTTACAATACAACAACTCAACTCGACTAGAAAATCAAGTTAAGGTACTAAAAAAAGAGATCAATGCCATATACAGACAACAATCGGAAATACAAATGCGTAGCACAAGACAACAGCAGTACTCCCAAGGTTCTAAACCTAGTCACCTATTAGCCATGCGATTAAGAATGAATGCAAAATTTGCAGATATAACTACCATTAGAGCACAACAAGTACTTGAAACAGACCCTGAAGAAATAAATGTGACATTCAAAGAATTCTACTCCAACTTATATAAATCAGAAACGACCTTCGATCAAAACAAAATGGACACATATCTTAATCAAATTATTCTCCCTAAACTTTCAGAGGACGACGCTAAACAGTTAGAAACACCGATCACACTAGAGGACCTCAAGAAGGCCATATCCGAAATGCAAAGTGGTAAGGCTCCTGGAAGAGACGGTATCCCACCAGAAATGTACCTCTCTTGTTGGGACATAATTGGACCCTTATTACTAAATATGATCTTATACTCAGTCAAGGAGGGGAACTTCCATAAGAACGACAATATTGCACTCATAACAGTCCTTCTCAAAAAAGACAAAGACCCCACTGAGTGCGGTAGTTACAGACCCTTAAGCCTCCTCGGAACCGATATCAAACTGTGCTCTAAGGTATTAGCCATCAGATTACAAAAGTATATGACGTCTTTAGTTCATCCGGACCAAACTGGATTCATAAGAGGCCGCCTGATCACTGATAACATAAGACGAATACTGCACGTACTAGATGCCGACAAGGACGACACCATACCTAAGGCGATGCTGTCCCTGGATGCAATGAAAGCTTTTGACAGGCTGTTATGGTCGTATCTATGGGCAGTATTAGAGAAGATGGGGTTAGGTAAAGGTTTCATTGATATGATTAAAGTAGTATACAAAGACCCATCGGCCATGATTACAACAGGTATAATCACCTCCGGAATCTTTCTGGTATCACGCTCAGCTAGACAGGGTTGCCCTCTTAGTCCAGGACTATTCGATTTATCATTAGAACCTTTAGCACAATATATAAGACAATCCCAATCCATAGAACCAATCGTAATCAAGGGCACACAACATAAAATTAGTTTATATGCGGACGACGTAATACTGTTCATGCAAAACACCACACTGCCTCATCTGCTCAAGCTTGATTGAGAACTTTGGAGATTTAACGGGATTCAAGATAAATTGGCCGAAGTCGGCTTTCCTTCCACTTAACGCCCCTGCAAAAAAAGATATAACCCTCCCAGGAGAGATACCTATGGTAAAACATTTTAGATGTTTGGGAGTGGAAATATTCCCCACCATAAGACAAACGGTGAAGCTCAATTACACAAAAATCCAAAATAAAATCAAAGACGACCTTGATAGGTGGGCAAGACTTAAAAACTCAGTACAGGCACGGATATCAATAGTTAAGATGGACGTACTACCATTTATTTGGAATAACAAACCACCACGTATAAAAAGATCCACAGCACAGAGAAATAAAGCAGACGGTGGCATGGCATTTCCAGATTTTTTCCACTATTTTAAGGCATACACATTAAGACCATTGACAACATGGTTTGATCCCCAAGCATTAGTATCCTGGAGAAAATTAGAAGAAAACATAGTAGCCCCACATAGACTGAAGGACATAGCATAAACTAAACTATCAATCAAGCATTGCGAACGGAAATTTGGCCCCATAATTACTCATGCGATCCGGATATGGCGTGAAACACAAAAAAAATATCCTAACCCACATAAATGGCACAATCATACTCCCTTATTCAATAACAATGCACTCTTGGTTGGAAAACGACCTATAAGATTCCCTATATGGGAAAAGCAAGGCATACACTCATTAGGGGATGTTTTTAACAAACAGGGTTTCTGTAGTTATGAAGAAATACGGAATTTTTTTTATCTCACCAAGTCCACACATCTTTTTTACATACAGTTATTGTTATGTTTGAAGACTCAAGGTGTTCCATTAACGAAACCAATTGAATACCACAAATTCTTCTAGGAAAGAGAGACATCAAGAGGTTTTGTTTCAGATTTTTATCATCAATTACTAACGTCCTCATATGAAACCCTCCACCTAGACTCCGTCTGGAGGAGGGATATACCAGACCTGGAAAGTGATTTTGATTGGCAAGAAGCCTGGGCAAATGTTCGACTCACATCAAGGAACCCGGACCATCAACAAATCAATCTTAACTATATTCACAGGACATACTTGACTCCTATAAGACTAAAAAAAATGGGTCTTATACAAGACTCCAAATGCTCCTTATGTACAAATGGGGACGAGGGGACATTTATGCACATGTACTGGGACTGCCCACCAGTTAAGATATTCTGGAAAGAGGTGACCCAGCAATTATCAAATCTCTTAACTTGGAATATACCTGTACACCCCTCTGTATTACTGCTGAATGATGTTTTTGAGTGTGCAGTACATCCACAGCTAAAGAGATTGGTTTTATCGGGTATCACAGTGGCTAAAAAGCTGATAGCATCACGATGGTTCCAACCGGAAAAAATGTGCCGAAAGGTCTGGATTATTACATATCTCGATGTGATCTATCAAGAAATATCTACAGCAAGAATTTGGGAATCCAAAATGACATTGTGGTTAGAAGTGGTGGAGAAAATAAAAGCTAGCATATAATGGTAATGTCTGGTTAGGAGCGAGGGAAAATGAATGGATTATCCAGCAATTGGTTTTGATAGTTTATCAGTGAGCTGGATACAATCCTACCTGGAGGGGAGAGAACAGATGGTGGAGGTAAACGGTACCCTATCCCCCCCCCTCACAGTGAACTGTGGTGTTCCACAAGGAAGCATACTAGGACCACTACTGTTCCTAATTTATGCAAATGACATGTCGTCAGCTTGTGACTGCAACTTGTTCCTGTTTGCGGACGACTCAGCCCTGCTGGTCTCTGACAAGAACAAGTTACAGGTTGAAAAAAACCCTCAGTTCGGAACTAGGCAAAATCTGCATATGGCTTGCCGACAACAAACTATCATTACACATGGGCAAAACAGAGTCCATTCTCTTCGGTTCAAATAACAAACTCAGCAAGACCGACGGCTTCGCAGTTACAGTGGGTGACAATATTGTCACAAGGAAAGATGAAATTACCTACCTGGGTTCCATCCTAGAGGCTAATCTTTCCTGTGACGAAATGGCATCCAATGTAATAAAAAAAGTCAATCAACGAACTCGATTCTTGTACCGGATCTCCTCCCTGGTAAACAAGAATACCCTGAAGACTCTGGCAGGAGCACTCATTCAAGGGTACTACGACTATGCTTGCACCTCATGGTACCAAAGCACCTCAAAGGCACTAAAAACCAAATTACAAACATCTCAAAACAAACTAGTCAGACTACTGCTTGACCTGACTCCTAGAACCCACCTCACCCCTGCACACTTTGCCAACCTAGGATGGCTTAGAGTAGATGACAGAGTACAGCAACTTGCAATGGGCCTGGTCTACAAGATACACTACACGACCAAGGTACCCATGTACATGTCAAAATACTTCCCAAAGGTCAGTGAATACCACGATCACAACACCAGAGGGAGCTCCACAAATCATGTAAAACCCAGATTCGGCTCAAACAAGGGACTAAACACGTTTCGCAATTATGCCACAACAATGTGGAACGCCCTACCCAAAGCTGTAAAGGAATGTGAATCACTACCCACCTTCAAAAACACTCTCGAAGAACACCTACGGGAGACTGCAATTCAAAACTGGCCCCTACAAATGTCCTAACCCAGTTGTACAATAAAGACCAAGCATGGCTTTGTCAGTATTCCAATGTACCCAACCCCCCCCCCCCCCCCCCCCCACCTCCAATGTACAGCCCCACCCAACCCCACCCCACCTACCCAACCTCCTCCAATGTACAGTTTCTATGTCAAATGTAGGTCAGTATTCCAATGTACAGTGTCCCCCCCCCCCTACCCAACCCCCCCCCCCCCCCACCTCCAATGTACAGCCCCACCCCACCTACCCAACCTCCCCCAATGCACAGTTTCTATGTCAAATGTATATACACTCTTTTTCTGGATTTTTTTTAGTATCACAAACAGTACTGTATTTGAAAATCTGGTATGTCATAAATGTATAGATGTAGCAGTACTGTCTATCTGTATGTCGTGTGTGTCATATGATGAATTGAAAATGGAGGACCCTGATGGAAACAAGACGAAAGTCTTTCTCAGGTCTGCATCCTGTTAACAATTGTATGTATTGAGCTGTACTGTACTGTACCCATTCTGCAATCTGTTAAATAAAGTTTTCATTCATTCATTCATTCATTCATGTATGTCATATATGTCCTGATGAATTGAAAATGGGGGACCCTGATGTAAACAAGACGAAAGTCTTTCTCTGGTCTGCATCCCCTTAACAATTGTGTGTATTGAGCTGTATTGTACCCATTCTGCAATCTGTTAATAAAGTTTTCAATCAATCAATCAATCAGGATCACTAAAGTGCTATCTGTTGCAGCTGCACTGTTCTCCATAAAAATTGCATATTTGGATACGTTTGACAATTTCTCAAAAACTGAAAATCATGTATTTTTTTTTAAATACAGAAAAGGATCACCAAATAAATACAGAAAATAAGCACTCGTTCACTCAGTGGACATTTCTAGCTCAATGCGAGGTCTGCTGCTGCTGGCTAATAATACGGTCAATACGTGGGGAGATCTTTGACAAGGCAACACGCATGTCATCCTCAAGGCTCAACTTGGCCCTATATTTTGTTTTCAGAGCTGTCATGGATGAAAAGCCAGCTTCACACAGATATGTGGTGCTGAATGGTATCAACACCTTAACTGCTGCATCATGAGATACTTGGTACTCAGCACCACACTCCACACCAAACTAGCTCTCCAGGTGGTATCAGATGAGATTTCAATGAGTTCTTCCAAGAGTAAAGTATATTTTTTTTATCCAGAGTAACTTGGTGATCCTTTTCTGTGTTTTATTAAATAATGATTTTCAGATTTTGAGAATGGTCAAACTTATCCAAATATGGTATTTTCATGGAAGACAGTGCAGCTGCAACAGATAGCACTTTAGTGATAATTTTCTGTAATCCAAAAAGAATTAAAAAAAAAATATATATATATTTATTTTATTTTATTTTATTTTTTTAATCTCAAGGCACCCCTGGCAGCTCTCTGCGGTTAATTTCGTCAGCTATTTAAAATTTTTGTTTTAGTCTTAGTCATGTGTCAAATGCTCTTTTTCGTTTTCATAATATTTAGTCACCTTTATCTATTTTTTGTTTAGTCAAGTTTTAGTCAACTACAGGTCTGAGCATTTTAGTCTCGATTTAGTCTTTTTTGTTTAGTCGCTTAGCTTTTTCTAAACAAAAACAAGCTAACGTTAGTGCTAGTTGGTTAGACAAAAATGATTGCAATCTAACCTCTTAAGAATTGGGCAAAAACGGGGCCATTTTAGTTTTTGTTTTTGATGATTGCATACCTTTTTTGCAAAGCTTTACTTTATACTTTATACTTATAGCACATGCATGAATCTGGTCTCTTTTGAAAGGTAACATTCTGAATTTGCTAACACAATAAAGTCATTTTGAGTGCTAATGTATTAGAAAAACAGAGGTTTGAACACACTGAAATAAAATATGTTCTACTTACTTTTGTGTTTACTTGTTGCCAGATGCCTGTATGGGTTCCAGATGAGAGGTAGGAGCTGGAAAACACAGCGGTTTCATAGTCTGAAGTCTTATAGTCATACAGTCTAAAGTTTATAAAAATCCCTCGGAAAAATATTTTTTTAGAAAGGTTTTTGTAATGTGTCAGGACAAAGGACTTCTTCGTCACCTTCCCCTACTCTCACCCGCCCGTCTGGGATTGTTTTCGGAGCAGACGCTCCTTGGCTACAACGATGGTCAATCATTTCCCCCATCAGCAGTGATTGGTCAGTTTGGGACCGTATACAGTCGGATGTGGCCTGTCAAATGATGCTCGCCAGATATATCGTCTTGTAACTCGAGACCAGAAGCACGCAATTGTTTGAGTGTGGTGGCGATAGAAAAACAGCTAATTCAACTTTCGAACTGTGTATGTTGGATGATCGGTGAAAAATGCAGCCCGGAGCCGGCAGACGAGTGCATAGTTTTGTTTTAGTCAAGAGAGATTTCGGCAAGGTTTTATTTTGTAAACTACATTTTGTGTCGTCGTTTGTAGTCAACGACATTGCATGAATTATTTAGTCATGTTAGTGTCACATGATCTCCATTAACGTGATGTCTCGTCTCGTTGTCATCAGGGGAAAAACAGTTATAGACACCATCCCAGTCTCAATGTACATTATGACTCACAGTCATGTAGACATCATCCTAGTCTCAATGTATATTATGACTCACAGTCATGTAGACATCATCCCAGTCTCAATGTACATTATGACTCACAGTCATGTAGACATCATCCCAGTCTCAATGTACATTATGATTCAGTCATGTAGACATCATCCCAGTCTCAATGTACATTATGATTCAGTCATGTAGACATCATCCCAGTCTCAATGTACATTATGATTCAGTCATGTAGACATCATCCCAGTCTCAATGTACATTATGATTCAGTCATGTAGACATCATCCCAGTCTCACTGTACATTATGATTCAGTCATGTAGACATCCTAGTCTCGGGCTGTACCGAATAGTTCGAAGCTTCATTCATAACGTTGACATTCGAATTCTAAATCAACATTCGATTTTCTTTTAGATTCTTTTTTTTTTATGTGTCTATTCATTCTGTTTAAACCAATGGGGTTTTTCTTCACAGTTGCAGATACAGATTAGGCTAAACTACTATTATAGTATTATACTATTATAGTATATGACTCGTCATAAAAATTTAAATAAAACATTTATCATAAATTATCTGCATCCGCTTGGCGCTCGGCGCTCCATCAAGACGTCACCATCACTTTCGTACCAACCGTGCCCTTATTGGATTATTTATGTTGACGAAACTGAAGAGTTATATTCATTAAAACCTCTTAACAGGCGCCCCCAAAAGTGGCAATTTTTTTTTACTTGAACTTGAGGACTGCATACCAAAATACTATACATTATACTTATAGCACATGCATGAGCCTGGTCTCTTTTGAAAGATGACATTCTGAAGTTTCTGATACAATAAATAAAATTCACTTTTAGTGCTAATGAAATAGAGTGACATAGGTCTGAACTTGAGTTGTAGAAAAACTTGTTACTCACGTTTTTCTGTAGTAGTTAGTAGTCCAGAAGTAGTATTTAGCCTGAAGTTTTGTGTAGTACATGTCCGAATTTCATAAAAATCCGTTCAGAAAAAGAAAAAGACGAATTTAATCAGATTAATCACTTTGTTCAAATTCAGTTTGAAGATTTTTTATATGATTACGTCATAAAATATGACAACGGACATTCGAAGCTTCATTCGAAAACTTCAATAGAAGCTTTGAATGTACAAAAACTACATTTGGTACACCCCTACTAGTCTCAATGTACATTATCCACCAATGCCCCCTCTAGCTTGCCGTGTTGACACATTTGAACAAATTGATCAAGACTAAAACTAAAAACATTTTCTGTATATTTTAATTACATTTTAGTTTGTTTTGTAAGTATGCGGTATGTTTCACTTACATTTTCTTCTAAAGACTAGTTTCAGTTAAAGAGAAAGAGAGAGAGAGTACCATGACTTCTCATCGACTCCTTTTTGTCTGGTCTATTTACATAAAGGGGATTGGAAGGAGGCGTGAGTCTATAACCACCAAGAGATAGCAGTTCTGTATCATTAGGGGATCCGCTCGGCAACACTCATGCACTGTCCTCGCACACGTGCACGCGCACTGAATAAAGACCACAATGTACCTTTAATCCCAATATTTGTCTGACCACACCCCTATCAGCTCACCTACATAAGCAGGTGTGTGGTCACCTGCTCTCCTCCTTTCTCGCTTTCACCACAAGGAAGTGCCTCGGTAGATCCCCACTTGATGTGATGTGATGGTAGGAGAAGAGTTGGAAAACGAGATACGTTGACATCATATCTTTATTTTCTCTCTCACTATATTCGAGAAAATACGGCGATATTGTCTTCGTACTGGAGTGTCTGGAAGATGATGATCGTTCTAAAAATCCTCCACCGGTTTTCGTATTGGGAGTTCGCGCCGCTGCATGCTTTCCAACTGCAGTCCTTGATGTGTGCTGGTTGCGGTAAAGGCACAGCTGGACTGTAGGACGCGCCGCTGTTGTGAGAAGCGGTGGGTTCCAGGTTTGGTGAGTTATGTTTTTGCTGGCGGGCTCCACTTGTCTGTTAGTGCTATGGGGGCTAGTTGACAATGTTTATGAAAACCGGCCCCAGACTAGGGTCTTTTGTTCAGCCTCTTAGGCGACGGCGGAAGACCTTGGTCTGAAGCCCATTATAATTAAATAGTGGGCCACGACCAATAACACTGGTGATCCCTGTGTTTTCTGGACGAGTGGGTGTTTCTCTGTCACCGTGAGGCCCCTTCTTTCATAATACAAATGAGAGTATTCCCTCACGAGGAAATATGGGCATGGATGTTCGTTAGCGGAAGATCTGTGTTCAAGTCAGCTACAGGCCAGTTGGGTATTGTGCTGGCTCCGTCGGGTGTTGGTAAAATCACCGTTGTAAAAATGTGTTAACACCTTGTTTCTCTTCTCTCTTAAACAGTGAGGAGGGTTTCAGAACGGCGGCCTGTCTGAGTGATTGTTATATCATTGTGTACAAGTTCAGGTGATAGCTGCTTAGCTTACGTGCTAGTGGTGGCCTACTGTTAGCCAGTCAGCTGTTAGCTGCGGCGCTAGCCTGTTGTGATCACTAGGCTAGGAAACGTTAGCTTGCGTGCTAGTTATGGCCTACCTAGGCTAGGCTAGGAAACGTTAGCTTGCTGCTATCGGCCGAGTGCGGCCGTTAGCTTAATGCTACACTGTTGAACATGCTTTGATTATAACATGTTTTAAACACTCTTGACTACGACGTCATCTTTGACAGAGGATGTTCGTCGAACCTGCCCTGAGCCAGGACGGCAAGGACTGCGTCAACAAGGGGGACCGTAGCGACGGGATGGAGCGGCGACGCTGCCCAGGTCGACAACACAGAACGGCTGTGTTTACTACGGTGCCTTGTTAGAGGCTGCAGTTTCGCTTGATCTGCGCTCAAGGTAGGCAAGGTCTGACCAGACCTTGAGCACATCTTCTTGCTTTCCCTTCTAAATGTTTTGTAAATAACGATGTTTTCCAAAACGAGTGTTGCTGCACTACATTTAGGATACGATGCGAGTTATGTGTGAATAATTGTCTTGTCACTGGTATTTAGCTTCTCCATGCAAATCGGGTTGTTTGTTACAAGATGTGAAAATGATCTGGTTTGTTGTGTTGAGAAACATCATGTGTGTTTATGTACTGT
Organism: Notolepis coatsorum; assembly: GCF_963971535.1. Taxonomy (NCBI): domain Eukaryota; kingdom Metazoa; phylum Chordata; class Actinopteri; order Aulopiformes; family Paralepididae; genus Notolepis; species Notolepis coatsorum. The sequence goes on along the minus strand of NC_140174.1, from coordinate 39,770,171 downwards.
GTACTCACAACTAAGGGGGTTACACTAACCTATAAAGCTATGCTTGGTGACATATGAGTAAAGAATGATTCTTTTCTCAGCCTGTAATGACAATGAACAGTGTGTTCACATATTAACAGGTTTACCTGTTCAACTGGCCGTATTAAGGGTAAAGTAGGAGGGTTGTGTTTTCACCCCGGTTCCCTGGGGACTTCTTCATCCTCCTCTCAGACATGTTGTTACACTACATTGTGTCACTGTGTGGTAGGGATACGATGTAACCCTTAGCTTGATTGCTGAGGTTGTGCTACAACTGCTTGAGAAACTTTATTTTCCTAAAAGAAAAGATTGTTTGGTCGCTTTTCGTGTGTGCTTAGCAAGGCCTGTGGCCGATACTAAACGAGAATTATGTATTCTCTCATTATGAAAAAACGGCGTTCCTCTGTAGAGTGTTTTTGCCAATTTTTTGTAGGTGATGATGGGTTGTGTGTGTCATGTGACCGACAACTGGGTTGGGCTGGCCACAGAAGCACATGTGTAAGTTTGGTACCGGGGCTCTTGGAGAGCCCTCTCTATTCTGTGTTTTTTCCTTAGTAAAAATCAGATAGCAGGTTAGCACGTGCGCTGTGTGAAGCTGTTAGACGCTTCGTGGAGCTGACTATGACTTTGTCATACTCTCTTTTTGTCATTACATCGTATCATGGGTGTGGGGTCGTAAAGGGGTGAACTGGTAACCTTTCCTCCCCCTTTTTTCTGTTGGTCAGGGGTAAACCCACCTGTCCTTCAAGGTTCCTGTCACGTTGCGGTTCGGCACGTTACAGGGTGAGGGGGGGGGGGGGGGAGGGAGTTTCCTGGTCCCACGGCCTGGAATATTGGGCGTGTGCACCGCAGAAATTCCCCCGCCATAGAGTACGTCACCGTGCGCGTCTCTGTTGGTAGGACTTCCGTGTGCTGTTCAGGTCCATATGATGGATCTGTTTAAAACGGGGGGTGGTCAGGGCTCCTCCTCACAAAGCTCCTATTCGGGCCTTCTGTGAGTTGGGACTCTCCTTCCATGTGAGGGAGCCTCCTCAGAGTACAGAGCCTCCTCCTCAGATTGATGAGGTGAGTGGAACCTCAAGAAGGAGTCCTACTCTATTGTGTGTGTATTCGATTCAATTCGATTATTGAGTGTGTATGGGTTCAGTGCCTCCTCCCCAGAGAGCCCTAAAACCAGGCTTTTACATGGCTCAAGGTGCAATATATTCTTTTCAATCTGTACAGCTCGCGTGGGAAGTCTCTCTGGGGATTTCCGTCTCCTCTCTATGGGAGGGTGGTGGAATGTAAAAATGTAAAAAAAAATTACCCCGGCCGTGTAGACTGGGCTACATATTGTTGGTGCTTCCTTCTTTTCTTTTAAAAAGAGTTGGAGTTAGGAAGTATCACACCCCTCTTGTCGTTCCCCTGGGCGCCTTGGGGATTCAATGACAGGTCTAAATAGCCTGTTCATTGATGTGGTTGTGTCCCGACGCACACATAGTGCTAGCTCGGGGTGTTCTGTAATCAGGCGACTGACTGGCACGCCTTGGTTGCTTGGGGTTAAAACGGCGTTTTTATAAAGCAACTGGGATGGAGGTTTTTCCTCTTCCGACGACCTGTTTTGGTTGTCGACGGATTCTCGTTCATATCTGGGGGATGATGACGGAATGGATCTGAACATATGTAGCGGGGTATCACGCCCTGGGGGTGGGCCACCGGGCGCGGTTCGCCCCGAACGTCTGGGTGGCGCCTTCTTTTCATGTTTAAGATCAACACGCATATCTGCCCCTTCTCCTGGAGTAGGCATGTCGGCGTGGTTAGGGCACGGTACTGGTTCTGGTCACGCTGGTCCGGATCAGTTGAACCCGTTGTCCGCCGGGGATGCAGATCTGCTGTTCTGGTACCCTGAGGGACTTGGGCTTTTTTCAGGGGGAAAAATGCCAGGTCGGTCCGGGTGTCACAGGATTAAGCGCTATGGATATGAATTGAAAATGGGGGAACCTGATGGAAACAAGACTAACGTCTTTCTCAGGTCTGCATCCCCTTAAACATTTTATGTATTGAGCCGTACTGTACTGTACCCATTCTGCAATCTGTTAAATAAAATTTTCATTCATTCATTCATTCATGGAGACCCTGGTTGGGTACATTTTTTACTCAGCACTGTCGTAATGGCTTACGGCCATGCCAACCTGTACACGCTCGATCTCGTCAGATCTCGGCCGCTACACAGGTTGGTCCTGGTTAGTACTTGGTTGGGAGACCGCCTGGGAAAACCAAGTACGGTGTGCTTGGGGCTGGTTCTCCATTCTTTTCGCTCCTCTCTCACGCATGGCGAAGAGGGGCCTGTTGGGGTGGTCTTTGACCTCCTCTGGTGACCCTGTGCTTCCCGTATCGCCGGGCCCGGTCCGAAGTAATGTTTCGTCGACCCGTAGGCCTGGGTTAACCCTTTTTTGAAAACTGAAACACTTGTACTGCGGTATAGCCGGTGTATACCCGCAGGTGTGTTTTGGAGTTTTTTCTTGAGGGGTTATAGGAACAACCACCGCATTGGGTAACACCAAGGTGGTTGATTCCCTGGTGTGTTGAAGCATTGTCAACTCCCGGGTTCACCGGTTGAGGGTGCCCCTGCACGTTCATGACGTCTGCCAATCGTGTCAGCCTTCTCTGCCTCGACCCCTCTGGTGGGTTTTTTTTGGTCATGCAACAACGCCAGCATACGCCCCTTCTGCCGGGGCGGCTGTGTTCAGCTGTCCCCTCTGGCGCCTGTCTCGTCCGCAGTCTCCAGGCTCGGGTTAACAGCCTGTTGCCTGGTTTTTCCCCGGTGCGCTGCCTGCTTCCGTTGGTTAACCTTTTTTGTGTGCTTACGGCCATGCTGACTGCCTGTTCTGCAGGGTCAGTGTGCCAGGCGGTGTACTATTGGGGGGGACAGGGCCCGCTCGGCTGAGGGGCCTTTGTCCGAATACGCTGGCGATGTGGGGGGCGGGGTCATTAAGTGCCCACCTGGTGGGGTCTTGATGCTGGCATCATGGACTTCTCCGGGCCCCCATTCCAGGGGGTCCAGTCCCTTTGGTGGGTCTGGGCCTTCCTTTGCGCTCTGCTGCTACGGCCTTGCCACGGGGTTGGGTTTGCCCTTGACCCCGTGTTTCTGGGGGCAGTAACGAGGTTGTTCCCTCCGTTCGTTCCCGGGTGGCATGCGGGTTGTGCGTGTGTGTAGTCGTGGGGTCAGGCCACGGCTGCTCACCCTGTGCGTTGAGTTGCTTGAGTGCCTCTTCGCACGGTCGGGTCCGTCGCCATTCCGGGAAACCTCTAATAGGGGGGGTGCCCTCCATTAGGGGGGGTCGGGGGGGCTCGGCCCTCCCTGTTCTGATGGTCGTGGGGGGCTTCAGCAGGGTGTATTTGTCGGCCGGTGGCTCCGCTCGGCCTCCCTATGTGCATGAGTGATGCCGAGCGGATCCCCTAATGATACAGAACGTTAGGTTATGACTATAACCAAGTTCTGTTAATTAGGGGTGACGCTCGGCATCCGACGCCGCTGCAGCCCTTGACCTCACCTTGTGGTGAAAGCTTGGGAAGGAGGAGAGCAGGTGACCACACACCTGCTTATGTAGGTGAGCTGATAGGGGTGTGGTCAGACAAATATGGTGATTAAAGGTACATTGTGGTCTTTATTCAGTGAGCGTGCACGTGTGTGAGGACAGTGCATGAGTGATGCCGAGCGTCACCCCTAATTAACAGAACTTGGTTATAGTCATAACCTAACGTTTCTCTGCTCTCCATTGCTGATTCCATTTGAACTGTCAAATCTCACAAGTGTTCGATCTTCTGTCTTAAAATATCTAATGTCTTCTAAATATAAAGGCTGTATCATATGGTCCAATGAACAGAAAAATCCCATCTGAACCTTCTTTGATTCTCCATCTGGGCTAATTGTTGGTTTATGAACTGCAACCAGTTTAGAAGTCTTAAACTTTTAATTGTTTTAGCTGTATAATTTGCAATATAGTGTTGGGTTCATCCGGGAATAAGGCAGCCTTGAAACAATGGCCTACCGTTCACTCTCATATACTGGGGTGACTCAGGAGGTAGAGTGGTCATCTGGTAATCAGATGGTTCCTGGTCAAATGTTGGCTCCTCCCGGGCAGCGTGTCGAAGTGTCCTTGAGTAAGGCACTTAACCCCTGACTCCTCCTGATGAGCAACGTTGGCACCTTGCATGGTTGCCTTCGCCATTTGTGTGTGAATGTGTGGCATAACTTGTAAAGTGCTTTGGATACTTCAGATGGAACTGTAGTTCAGCTTGCTGTTTAATTTAGCCCCCCCCCCCTCTCTACTCTATGGTTTTGTAAACATGGATGAATTATTCCCTGGCAGCAGCTATGTATCAAGATATACATCTCAGAAAGATCAGCCGGGAAGCATGTGGCGGAAATGAAAACTGAACCAGCTCTTAGGGAAGAACTCTGGAACACAAGCAGGAGAACAGCGTATAGAGGAGGGACGCGTGCAACTTCAACTGGCACATGTGGTTCCATCATAGAGCACACTTCCTAAATTAATCAGTTCTTACTGTATATCATCATAGAGCATACTTCCTAATTTAATCAGTTCTCTACCGCATATCATTATAGTGCACACTTCCTAATGTAATCAGTTTAATCTTAGTGTATATCATCATAGAGCAAACCTCCTAATTGAATCAGTTTTCTACTGTATATCATTATAGAGCACAATTCCTAATGTAATCAGTTCTTACTGTATATCATCATAGAGCACACTTCCTAATTTGATCAGTTCTTACTGTATACCATCATAGAGCAAACCTCCTAATTTAATCAGTTCTTAATGTATATCATCAAACGTTTAAGCCCGATTTCAAGTAGCATTGATAGCATAGTAATACCACCATAACAAACAAGTACGTTTTAAGTTTCAAGTTTGTTTATTATTTGTCACAGCAAAATACAGAATACTTTATGATGAAATGCTTGTTTCTGTATGAGCCCCTGAGAGTGTGCTATAGAGTAAAAATAAAGTAAGTAAAAAAAGTAATTAAGAAGTAAGTAAAGTCAATATACATCATATACAATACAGAGTAAAATTAGTAACAGTGAGGTACAATGCAGAGGTACAAAATGTAGGGTAGGGTGCAAATGAGAATGTAGTGCAAATCTCTTTAATAATAGATACATATAAAGTGTGTAAATATAAAGTGTGTTAAAGTGTCTAAAGGGAATAAAGTGAGTGGTAAGGTGAGTGTTTGTCTAACGTGAGTGTGTACATGTGGATGTGTGTGCAGTGTGTGTAGATGATGGGTTGTTACATAGTGTCATTGTCATTGAGCATCCTGATGGCCTGGGGATAGAAGCTCAGTAAATGCTGATAACCAGCAGTGTGAGCTGGAGGTTTCTCTGTGTGTCTTCCTCCGGTAATTACCGGCACAGAGCCTCTGTCTACTGCAGACAAATAAACATTATTTAAACATTATTCCTTGGTAGAGGGATACATTGCCGTGCTTCTAGGCTCGACCAATCCTGGTTAAAATAAAAGATGAGACACTTGCAGTCTCAGGCTATGAAAGAGATGCCCGCTAGGCCTCTACCATGACCTATCTACAGTACCAAAGATAATGTTGAAAATGAGGACACAAATGGAGACCTCAATCATTACAGTCACCTATTAAAGGCTCAGTAAATTATTGAAAGGAATCCAGTATGAAGAAAAGCATGGATTGTGCTGAGAAAGGACTCTACTGATTCATTCAACAGCTACATTGAGTAGGAAATAGGACTAGGGTTAGAAAATGCTGAACTTACCCTTTAAGATATGATGCAGGTATTCTTGGTACAGTATGTGCATAAATGGGAATAGCTGCAACACCACCTTACATAGAAAACAAGAAGTAGCTCTTTCAAAGTTTCATGCAAAGTTAGCTTTTGAAATTCAAGGGTATTAACCATGCTCTAATGACATTGTTCATTAAAGGTGAGCAACTGCATCTTATGAATATGAAATAAGGTTTTAGGCTATTGACCGAGTCTCCCTCTCTTAAAAGAAAAAGCTATTAGGTCATTTAGTGCTGTGCCATTAATCAATGCAATTGGTTTGATTGCCTTCAGGTCTGGAGAGTGAACGTGACAGATGATACCGTTACACTGGTGTGAGATCTGCCATCCCCACGTGTGAGATTTAGTTATAAATGGAATGTGTAAACACCAGGGATTATCCACAATAAGCAATGCAGGGTTATGAATATTCACAAGTGGAGGCTGTGAGTGTAACGGGATCTGCCTCGTTATCAGCGCTCTGCAGTCACCTGCCCGAGGCCACTCATGACTCAGAGGCCTCCTTTTGATCCAGTTTGCCTTAATCATTTCATCTTTCCTTAAACTTTTCCTTCAAGAGGGATAGACATACAGTATGAATTAGCAGATTATGGTATTATGGGGGGGGGGGGGGGGTTGCCTTCAATAAACAAAGGGGGAGTGGTTAATAAACCCAGTGGTTATAACCTAGTTAGTAGCATGCATGTTAAGATATAAGCTTATGGTTGCTGTTTCACATGCCTCAAGTATAGCGTGAAACGTACATTTTGTTCTAACTCAATTAAATATTTACTCACCGCAGCACGCAAAGGCAAATTAAATCTGACAGATGCTGGTGGGAAGAATACAGTATTAATGTCTGTTTAATCTGTCTCCACCATCCTGTGTGTGAGACACCTTACACGAGGCAGGTGGGTTCTCAACCATTTTGCACAAGACAGAAGAATGTTGTAGACATTTAATTATGATTTGCACAAAGTGTTTTTCATAGTTTAAACACTCAAAAGATATTTTTGCAACAGCAACCACAGCAGATTAGTCTTACTGTTAAACAACTTCCACTACCACTCCATGTAGGTACATTCAGTAAACCTTAATCAAATTGGCGAGCACTATAGACCTGGGGAGTCACTGATGGTTTTAAGACTCACCTGGTTCCAGACTAATCTTTACCTATGGTCTTTTACCATAGGAGTTTCTCAAGGTTAGCGGGTTTATATGGTTCCACTATTTCAATTAGTCTGACATTTGACAGGAGCAGAGTTGAGCCTAATTAAATGAGATCTGCGTTTTTACATTTGAGAGAAACAAGAAGAAAAAAAGTCATGGGTACAAGACTGTGTTCCTAATGCAATTTAATCTTTAGTCAAAGTCAAAGTCAAAGTTAAGTTTATTGTCATTTTTCCATTGACATGGAAGCACGAGATACAGTACTCAGGTCTCAGTTACAGCCATTTGATGCTATAGATATATACTAAGTAAATAAATCAAATTAAATACTGATCCTCATGACAGACATACAAACTGATTCAATAAAAATCCAAAGAGATAGGTGCCATAAGGTGCTACAGTGCAGTGTGCAGAGGCATGGCAGTGATGAGCTGCGATGAACTGTTCAGTAGTCTCACAGCATCCGGGAAAAAGCTATTCTCCAGCCTGGTGGTTCTTGCCCGGATGCTGCGCAGCCTCCTGCCTGAAGGGAGGGGGGTAAACAGTCCGTGGGCAGGGTGGGTGGGGTCATGCATGATGCGGATTGCTCTGTCCGTGCATCGGTTGTTGTAGGTATCAGAGATGTCTGGTAAGCTGCATCCGATGGTCCTCTGTGCAGACCTTACAACTCTCTGTAGTGCCTGCTTCTCTGCCGCTGTGCAGCTGCCGTACCATGCTGTGATGCAAGAGGTCAGTACAAGAGGTCAGTACCCCCCCCTTGAATGGCCCTTCTAAGGTTTCTCTCCTCCACACTGCCTGTGGAGCTTTTTTCCCTATTGTTAGGTTTTAGTGAGTTTTTCCTTACCTTCGCGTGGGGTATGTCTGGGAGTGCTTGCATTCTTTCATTTATTTGCATTCATCTAAAAATGTTTGGACCTTATGGTGTTCTTGTTCTGTTCTTGACTTATTGTTATGTTTTCTTCTTGACTTGTTTAAAGAAGACCTGTACGGCCCATGGGGACATTAACGTGTGTTGTCGGGCCCTATAAATAAATTTGATTTGATTTGATTTACGCTCTCCACCACACATCTATAGAAGGATTTGAGGATGTTGGTGTCAAGCCCCGCCCCTTTCAGTTTCCTCAGGAAGTACAGGCGTTGATGAGCTTTTTTGACGAGGCTCAGGGTGTTGTCGTGCCAGGTGAGGGTGTTGGAAATGTGCACCCCAAGATATTTGATACTGGGAGTCACCTCTACAGCTGTGCCATCGATGTAGAGAGGGAGGGGGGGCATGCTGGTTTGCGGAAGTCTATGATCATCTCTTTTAGTCTAGTACAGGGGTCAGCAACCTTTACTATCAAAAGAGCCACTTTCCCCCCCTCCCACAAAATAAAATGCTCAGGGAGCCGCACAACCTATTTACCCTTAAAATGAAGATAACACAGTGTATAACGTTTTATATATCCCCAAGCATACGCATACCCCACATTTAGCATAAAACGCCTGACAATTGCATACCCAAAGTAATTTGTGATTATTATACTTTATACTTATAGCACACAGTTTGTTGCATTAATGGAATTATAAAGCAACAAAAAGAAAGATTTTTACTTTTTATTGCTGTTTTTACCTGTTATAACAAAGGAAAACCTCAAACTCTTATGAAGAGGAGAAAAAATACTGGCTGTGTAGACCTATTTTTAAATAAAACACAGAAGAGGAGACAAAACACTGGTGTCTGTAGACCGACTTTGAAATAAAACCCTGAACTATTCAGGTATATTTGAGTCCTTTCGCACCACATATCAGGCATACATGTAAGCCTGCATCGTTAGTGGCAGGGGCGGATTTAGGATTGTAGGAGATCCGGGGCTTAGCCGGGGCTTAGATGGATTTTTTTTACTTCGACACCACAACCTTTAACTTATACCACCACCTTAAAGCGGACAAAAGGCACTAGAGAACACTTAAATTCACACCCTTTAATTAATGAAGCACACTATAATAATTTATAATAATAATAATAATAATACACTGTGTTTGTATAGCACCTTTCATACAAGAATTGCAGCTCAAAGTGCTTCACAGCAGTACAAAAAGACAGGCAGATCAAGAGCAATGCATAAAGTGCAGACATAAAGCATAAAATAGATAGCAGTAAAATAGACAAAGTCAAGGTAAGACATAGAACATTAAATCACATCGTTTTTCATATTAGGATCTAAGATCTAGCGTTAACTCGCCGAACGTTGAGCGCCAGGACCCCCGAAAACCAGAGTATAGTCGGGTTTTCATCGTTGTTTCTTTTATTCGATATTTCCATTCATAAAGACATGCCGGCAGCCTGTGTTATCACTGGGGATGGGTCTGAGATCTCAAAAGTCCAATACCGCCGCCTAACACCTTGCTGCCACTATTGCACTCCATTTGAAACGATGTGGCTTGGTGTCTGTCATTTTGGAAATGACACCAGACCACCCTGAAACTCATATTCACGACGGTATAAAACGGAAATGTATGGATGGAAAAATGATCTGTTTTTTGCATCTTGACCGGAAGAAACTCAATGACAATCGACTATATTATTAGATCCATAGCTATAATATATAATATAGCTTTAGGCCTGCAAACACAGCCACGTATCCCCATGTTAAAAGGCGCTGGCCTTTCAACAGTAACAGTAAACAGCGCCATCTGGCGCTGAAAGTGTTAATATGCGTCTTTGTTTACGGTTTGATTATCACTGATACAAAGTAAAATAGTGCAGTGCAATAAAATAGTTAGTAAAATAGAATAAAATAAATAATGCAATAGTGCATTGCAATAAAATAGTTATCATCGTATTTTTTCGGGAGGCCGGTAAGGACTGCATTACAGTAGTCGAGTCGGCTTGAGATAAAGGCACGGATCTGGTTTTCAGCATCCTTTTGATTTATAAATGGCCGTACTTTAGCTATGTTTCTAAGGTGGAAGAATTATGTTTTTGTCAACTTGTTGATTGTGATTTAAAGCTTAGGTCTGAGTCTACCATAACACCAAGACTTAACTCACTCAAATACAGTTAGCAGCTGGATAGACTACAGATGGAAATGAGCTTCTGCTAAATCTGGTGCAAACATATTTTCATGTAACAATGATTAATTGTCCAAAATAAAAATAAAAAATGTATATATATATATATATTTTTTTTTTTTTGTGGTGAAAATAGATTCGGGGGGCTTTTCAGAAAACATTCGGGGCTTGAGCCCAAGTAGCCACCCCCTAGCCCCGCCCCTGGTTAGTAGTTAAATTAATCTGTCCATGCTGAATTAAACCCTCTATTTTCCTCAGACTTTCCTTTTTTTGGATTTATCCATGGTTACTGGGGGGTCAGAAACTCATGATTAGCCACTTACAGACGGCAGGGAGAGGCGCGGGGTGTGACGTACTGTATATTTTAGTTGATGAAATATTTTTGTTGACTAAATATTTTAGTTGATGAAATATTTTTGTTGACTAAATATTTTAGTTGATGAAATATATTTTCATTTCAGTGTCACAGTATGACATCGATCTCAAAAAAAAAAAAAAAAAAAAAAAAAAAAAAAAAAAAGCTGATTGGCTAAAGAGCCGCATGCGGCTCCAGGGTTGCAGGTTGCCGACCCCTGGTCTAGTAGATAGAGGGGGGTATCATGCACCCCCCGGAAATATACTTCTAACCAGACTTTCTAGAATGGAAAAAAGGTGAAAAAATTATAGGCTATGTTAACAAGTTGTCAGAGTGTCCCATGTATCATTTATATGCAAATTAAGGACGGAATTATAAAAAAACGCAAAGAAAACAGGTTCATGATTCTCAGCCAATATTGCAGATAACTGAACAAATGAGGTGTCTAGACCCATGTTTTGAGGGTCAAAGATCACAATAACACTATCCCTAGAGTGATCACATGTTTCTATGTAATTTGCCTATGCAAATCTGTGCGTTCAATACAAAATAATCAAATTTTTACTAATTAGTTGAGCAGGAAAGCGGATACTATCATGCACCCCCTGGAAATATATTGTTAACCAGTGTTTCTAGATTGGAGAAAATTTGTAGAAAATTATAGGCTATGTAAAAAATCTGTCAGAGTGTCCCATATATCATTTATATGCAAATTAATGACGCCATCGTCAAAAAACGAATGTCGCTATTTCAGCCAATATTGCAAATAACTGAACAAGTAGTTTCTAGTTTCAAGTTTCTTTAATAGTTGTCATACAGAAGTACAGAATACTTTTATACAAAATGCTTCTTACTGTTACGCTCCAGAGACTGTGCTAGACAAGATAAGTATGAAATAAAATAGTATAGCATGTAAAATAGAAGTAAAAATAGAGGTCACAGTGTTCAGTATAGACATATGTACAATGTTCGATGCAGAATAGAAGTAACTGAGTTACCATACAATATACAATATACTATGCAATGTACTAATATACAATACTATATAGTGCAGAGCAGAAATGGGATGAGGTACAATTTACGTACAATTTACAGTAAGGTGTACGAGTTGTAGTGCAAATCCTTTACCAATAAATATAAAGTGTAAAGTGTGTTTATGATCTAAAGTGTGGAGAGTGGGTGCTGCAGTGTGTTGTTTGTTTAAGTGAGTGTGTGTGTGTGGGTGTGTGTGCTGTGTGCATTTGATGGTTGTTGCATAGTGTTTATTGTTCGTTGAGCAGCCTGATGGCCTGGGGATAGAAGCTTCTTCTGAGTCTTTCTGTGCTCGCCTTAAGACTCCGGTATCGCTTGCCTGACCGCAGCAGTTCAAAGAGGCAGTTGTTCGGGTGGCTGGAGTCCTTGATGATTCTCTTAGCCTTCCCCCTGCACCGCTTGTTGTAAATGTTCTGGAGGGTGGGAAGCCCCCCTCCAATTGTGCGTTCGGCTGAACGTGTCACTCTTTGTAGTCTGCTACGGTCTTGTGCAGTGCTATTCCCAAACCAGGAGGTGATGTTGCCAGTCAGGATGCTCTCTATTGTACATGAGTAGAAGTTCCTAAGTGTGAGGTTTCTGTCCTTGCCTTCTCACTCGTTCTGTTCCTTTAACCACCCTCGCTTTGTTTTCATTCATTTTTTCTGTCAAGTATTTCAATTCCCTCGTTCACACGTTTCTCCCCGCTGACGTCATCTGAGACGTCGCTGATTGGTTCCCTCACTTCCCCACGCTTTTCAATCACATTCCCCAGCTGTCACTGCCTTTCAATCAATCGATCCCTCATTATTTATACCCCGTTTTCCCCACCCTAAGTTGTTGGTTCGTCTTGATTTGTCGCTGGATGTTTTTCCCTGTTGCTTCTGTTTCACTGTGCTAATCTCCAGGAAATTCCTAGAAGCCTTCGCTTGGATACCTGCTCCGTGGCGCGCGCTCGCCTCCACTTTGTTCCTGTTCCCTTACGCAGCTCGTCTGGGTGAGTTTTTCTAGATTGACTGTCTTGACCTATTCCCGATTTTCGTGTGTAACCTTTACACTGAAGTCTACCACCTTTTAGTCAGACAGTCACTCACCCAGCCATTAACGTTTTTGCTCTTTCCTTTATGGAATAATATTTTGGGATCTTCCACCTCCCACTGTGTATTTACACGAAGATATTATTTCACATTTGGACTGTGTTTGGATTTTTGCTCACTGTGTATTTACACGAAGATATTGTTTCACATTTGGACTGTGTTGGATTTTTGCTCACTGTGTATTTACACGAAGATAGTATTTCACAATTGGACGGTGTTGGATTTTTGCTCACTGTGTATTTACACGAAGATAGTATTTCACAATTGGACGGTGTTTGGATTTTTTGCTCACTGTGTGTTTACATGAAGATATTCACTTGGGCTGTTTTTGGAATATTGCTCATCACTGTGTTGTTTAACACGAAGAATATAACACCCTGTCCTCCAGCTCGTTTCAAGTCTGCTCTGTCACTGACCCGTTCCCTCTCTCCCTCTCTCGGTCTTGCACAACATCTGAGAGGTCCGCCGTGAGAGTCTGCAGAGCGGTACAGAGGTCTGCTCCTGCTTCCCAAGACTACCCTTCCGGGAGAAGCTGCAGAGCAGCAGAACTTTGCCCCTTGTTCATTGTACCTGTTTCTTGTTGACCTGCTTTCCCTGTTTCACTTATTCTAGTCACCAAATAAACAAGCCCTTGTATTTGGCAACTCTGAATCCAACTCTCTTGTGTCGTTGCGTTTGGGGTCGGTGTCAAACCATAACATTATGAACCAACCATGACGACCCCAGCCGACACAGAGGGGGTCAGAACCGCACTTGCATTTCAAGTCGAGTTGACCAGGGATCACGGTCTCCAACTAGAGCGGGCTGCGGCTGCGGTGCAGAACCTCAGGGACCAGGTCCTGCCTATGCAGGGTTCAATGGCCGCTATGGCGGGACAACAGTCCGAGATTCTCGCCCAGCTTAACTCGCTGGGCGACGCCGTTAATACTTTTCATCTCTCACACCCTCCAGGAACATTCCCCGCAGCCCCAGCAGATCTCGCACCTCGGGAACCCCTTCTCTCCGTCCCACGGCTGTTTGACGGTAATCCCGAGGAGTGTGCCACATTCATCATGCAATGTGAGTTGGTTTTCCGTCATCAGCCAAGCCGTTTTTCAGCTCATGGGTCCCGAGTGGCTTATATAACCAACCTACTTTCAGGCCATGCTGCCCAGTGGGTCACATCCTCCTGGGCAATGGAAGCAGATTTTTTGTTCTCCTACCCAGACTTCGTGGCGGAGCTCCGCAGAGTGTTCCACCATCCAGCCCGAGGTCTGGACCCTGGAGCCCGGTTGGGGACCTTCCGGCAAGGGAGCAGCAGGGTGACGGACTATGTCATGGAGTTTCGACTGGCGGCGGTGGAGAGCGGATGGAACGAACCTGCTCTTCGCCTAACCTTCATAAGGGGGCTCAGTGACGCAGTCCGGGACCAGCTCGCTACCAGGGAGGTGCCCGACTCCCTCGAGGAGCTGTTTAGCCTTGTCATCCGTATTGACGGACGCCTCCTGGAGAGAAGGCGCGAGAGGGCCCGACTGTCACCACCTGAAGCACCCCGGACTCCTGGACGCCCCGTCCCCAACACTACTGTGGGTAACAGGCTTCCCCGTCCGGTGCGCGAGGAGGAACCCATGCAGCTGGGACGCTCTCATCTGAGCCAGGCGGAGCGTCAGGCAAGGCTCAGGTCCGGTCTCTGCCTCTACTGCGGAGGTGCGGGACACCGTATCGCCGACTGCCCTACCCGGCCAAAAGATCGGGCTCACCAAGACCCCGGGAGATCCTGGTGAGCCGTTTTTCCCATTCCCAGCGCCGCGCACCACCTGACCATCTGTTGAGCGTCACCCTGGCCTGGGGGGACCAACGTGCCACGGTGGAGGCCCTCATCGACTCTGGGGCAGACGAGAACTTCCTCGACTTCGAGTTTGCCACCCAAGCCAACATACCTCTTGAGGCCCTTGTGAGGCCCTTGGAGATCTTTTCGTTGGACCAACACCGCCTGGCCGACATCTCTCAACGGACCGGCCCAGTCTTGCTGACCATTGCTGGGAACCACGTAGAGAGGATCCAGTTCCTCATTACCCAATCCCCCCTTGTCCCGGTGGTCCTGGGTAGACCCTGGCTCGCGCTGCACGAGCCCCACATCGCCTGGGCCTCCGGTACCATCAGGGGCTGGAGCTCCTCCTGTCACGCCCGCTGTCTACAGGCGGCGTCTTGTCCCCCGCCCCGGAGACCGGCTGGTGAGTTGCCCCCGGATCCCTCGTCCGTTCCTCCCGAGTACCACGACCTCATGGAGGTATTCAGTAAGACCAGGGCTCAGTCCCTTCCACCTCACCGCCCCTATGACTGCGCCATCAACCTCCGCCAAGGGGCTCCCCTTCCCGGCAGCCGCCTCTACAGTCTGACTGCCCCGGAGAAGAAGGCGATGGATCTCTACATCTCTGAGTCATTGGAAGCAGGACTCATTCGGCCTTCCTCCTCCCCGGTGGCGGCCGGGTTCTTCTTTGTTGGAAAGAAGGATGGGGACCTGCGACCCTGCATCGACTATCGTCAGCTCAACGAGATCACCATCAAGAACAAATACCCCCTACCTCTCATGAGCTCCACCTTCGAGCCACTGACCCAGGCCTCGTTCTTCACCAAGCTGGATCTCCGAAGTGCCTATCATCTTGTCCGTATCCGTGAGGGCGATGAATGGAAGACCGCCTTCAAGACCCCCAGGGGCCACTATGAGTACCTTGTGATGCCGTTCGGTCTCACCAACGCCCCGGCGGTATTCCAGGCACTCATGAACGATGTCCTCCGTGACATGCTGGAGGTGTTCGTGGTGGTGTACCTGGACGACATTCTTATCTTTTCCAGGACCCTCGAGGAACACATCCTGCATGTCCGCCGGGTGCTGGAGCGCCTCCTCCACAATCGGCTCTTCGTCAAGGCGGAGAAGTGCCGTTTCCACTCCAACTCCGTCGACTACCTGGGCTTCATCGTGGAGAAGGGCTTGACCCGAGCGGATCCTCGCAAGATCCAGGCTGTGGAGGATTGGCCGGAACCCACCACTCGGAAGGAGCTACAGAGTTTCCTCGGGTTCGCAAACTTCTACCGAAGGTTCATCCGGAACTACAGCCAAGTGGCGGAGCCTCTTACCAAGCTGACCTCCCCCGCTCTGCCGTTCGACTGGTCCCCAGCGGCATGCGCTGCGTTCCGCTCCCTCAAGAGAAGGTTCACTTCCGCTCCTATCCTGCTCCACCCTGACCCCAAGAGACAGTTCATCGTGGAGGTGGACGCCTCGGATTCTGGCCTGGGCGCTGTCCTATCCCAGCGTTCTCCTTCCGACCAGAAGGTACATCCTTGCGCCTTCTACTCGCGTCGCTTCCTCCCCGCCGAGAGGAACTACGACACCGGCAATCGGGAGCTACTGGCGGTCGTGGCGGCTCTGGAGGAGTGGCGTCATTGGCTAGAGGGTGCCGAGGAGCCTTTTACCATCTGGACGGACCACAAGAACCTAACGTTCATCCGCGCCTCCAGGCGCCTCAACGGTCGGCAGGCGAGATGGGCCAGTTTCCTCAGTCGGTTCGACTTCTCGCTGACCTTCCGCCCCGGTTCCCGCAACACGAAGGCCGACTCCCTGTCCCGGATGCACTCCAAGGGGGCTCCACCCTCTGAGGACCCATCTCCCATCATCCCGGAGGCCCGAGTGGTTGGAGCCATCACCTTGGGCATCGAGGGTGTGGTGAGGCGTGCCCTACGCTTCCAACGTGCTCCAAGCAACGTCCCTAGGAGCCGTCTCTTCGTCCCTGACTCTGTCCGGTCCCAGGTACTGCTGTGGGGCCATACCAGCCGGTTCGCCTGCCACCCAGGCGTCCATCGCACGTTCTCCTTCCTGGCTCGTCGTTTCTGGTGGCCCACCATGCGAAACGACGTCAAGGAGTTCGTATTGGCCTGCGCGGTCTGTGCCCGCAGCAAGGCCTCTCACCAGGCACCCTCCGGGCTCTTGCAGCCACTTCCCGTTCCAAGCCGTCCGTGGTCACATGTGGCGCTCGACTTCGTCACTGGACTACCCTCCTCCCAGGGGAACACCTGCCTTCTGACCGTGGTGGATCGATTCAGCAAGGGGGTCCACCTCGTGGCCCTCTCCAAGCTTCCCTCAGCAGCCGAGACGGCGGACCTCCTGACGCACCACGTGTTCCGCCTTCACGGTTTCCCCCAGGACATCGTCTCTGACCGGGGGCCCCAGTTCACCTCCCAGGTTTGGCGGGCTTTCTGCAAGGGATTGGGGGCAACGGTCAGTCTCTCCTCCGGCTACCATCCCCAGACAAACGGGCAGACGGAGAGGATGAACCAGAGCGTGGAGTCTGCTCTTCGGTGTGTGGCAGCCGAGAGGCCGGCATCCTGGAGTCGCTTCCTTCCCTGGGTTGAGTACTCGATCAACTCAATGGTCAGTTCCGCCACCGGCCTCTCCCCCTTTGAGGCCTCCCTAGGCTACCAGCCCCCTCTTTTTCCCGCACTGGAGACGGAAGTGGCAGTTCCCTCCGTGCAGGTCCACCTCGACCGCTGCCGTCGCGTTTGGGAGATCACCAGGACCGCGCTGCTCCGGACATCTGAGCGCGCCTGTCGTGGTGCCGACCGGCGCCGGGTTCCCGCGCCGACTTACCGCCCTGGGCAGAGGGTGTGGCTCTCCGCGAAGGACCTCCCGCTACGGTCCTCGGCCAAGAAGCTCAACCCTCGCTTCGTCGGTCCTTTCGAGGTCCTGAAGGTACTCAGTCCGGCGGCCCTGCGCCTGAAGCTTCCTGCATCCATGCACATCCACCCCGTGTTCCATGTCTCCCGGGTTAAGCCCGTCTCCCTCAGTCCCCTTATGCCTCCGGCTCCTGATCCACCGCCTCCTGTGCTAGTGGATGGTCACCCCCAGTGGCAGGTCCGCCGGTTGATGGGCGTTCGTCGGCGGGGCCGGGGATTCCAATACCTGGTGGACTGGGAGGGTTACGGCCCTGAGGAGCGTAGCTGGGTCTCCCGGCAGCTCATCGTGGATCCCGGCTTGATCACCGACTTCCATCGGGCCCATCCTGACGAGCCGGGTCGGCCTGGTCGCCGGGCGGCTCCCGTTGAGGGGGGGGTACTGTGAGGTTTCTGTCCTTGCCTTCTCACTCGTTCTGTTCCTTTAACCACCCTCGCTTTGTTTTCATTCATTTTTTCTGTCAAGTATTTCAATTCCCTCGTTCACACGTTTCTCCCCGCTGACGTCATCTGAGACGTCGCTGATTGGTTCCCTCACTTCCCCACGCTTTTCAATCACATTCCCCAGCTGTCACTGCCTTTCAATCAATCGATCCCTCATTATTTATACCCCGTTTTCCCCACCCTAAGTTGTTGGTTCGTCTTGATTTGTCGCTGGATGTTTTTCCCTGTTGCTTCTGTTTCACTGTGCTAATCTCCAGGAAATTCCTAGAAGCCTTCGCTTGGATACCTGCTCCGTGGCGCGCGCTCGCCTCCACTTTGTTCCTGTTCCCTTACGCAGCTCGTCTGGGTGAGTTTTTCTAGATTGACTGTCTTGACCTATTCCCGATTTTCGTGTGTAACCTTTACACTGAAGTCTACCACCTTTTAGTCAGACAGTCACTCACCCAGCCATTAACGTTTTTGCTCTTTCCTTTATGGAATAATATTTTGGGATCTTCCACCTCCCACTGTGTATTTACACGAAGATATTATTTCACATTTGGACTGTGTTTGGATTTTTGCTCACTGTGTATTTACACGAAGATATTGTTTCACATTTGGACTGTGTTGGATTTTTGCTCACTGTGTATTTACACGAAGATAGTATTTCACAATTGGACGGTGTTGGATTTTTGCTCACTGTGTATTTACACGAAGATAGTATTTCACAATTGGACGGTGTTTGGATTTTTTGCTCACTGTGTGTTTACATGAAGATATTCACTTGGGCTGTTTTTGGAATATTGCTCATCACTGTGTTGTTTAACACGAAGAATATAACACCCTGTCCTCCAGCTCGTTTCAAGTCTGCTCTGTCACTGACCCGTTCCCTCTCTCCCTCTCTCGGTCTTGCACAACATCTGAGAGGTCCGCCGTGAGAGTCTGCAGAGCGGTACAGAGGTCTGCTCCTGCTTCCCAAGACTACCCTTCCGGGAGAAGCTGCAGAGCAGCAGAACTTTGCCCCTTGTTCATTGTACCTGTTTCTTGTTGACCTGCTTTCCCTGTTTCACTTATTCTAGTCACCAAATAAACAAGCCCTTGTATTTGGCAACTCTGAATCCAACTCTCTTGTGTCGTTGCGTTTGGGGTCGGTGTCAAACCATAACACTAAGGATCTTCTGACTGACTTGGAACTTCCTTAGGCGCCTGAGGAAGTAGAGGCGTTGTCGTGCCTTCTTCACAACACTGTCAATGTGTGTGGTCCATGTCAAGTCCTCGGATATGTGGGCTCCGAGGTACTTGAAACTGTTCACTCTCTCAACCGGTGCCCCGTCGATGCTGAGGGGGCTGTAGTCCTTGACCCCCGACCTCCTGAAGTCCACAATCATCTCTTTTGTTTTGCTGACGTTCAGGGAGAGGCAGTTCTCCTGACACCACTGTGACAGATTCTCTACCTCTTCCAGGTAGGCCCTCTCGTCGTTGGCAGAGATCAGGCCCACCACTACTGTGTCATCAGCAAATTTGATGATTGTGTTGTTGTTCCGCTGTGCCACGCAGTCATGTGTGTACAGGGAGTAGAGGAGGGGGCTCAGAACACAGCCCTGGGGGGCCCCTATGTTGAGCGTGATGGATGAGGAGGTGCAGTTGCCTGCTCTTACCACCTGGGGTCTGCCCGTCAGGAAGTCCAAGACCCACTGGCAGAGGTCATAGTTCAAGCCCAGGTCCCTGAGCTTGGCTATGAGTTTGGAGGGGACTATGGTATTGAATGCTGAGCTGTAGTCGATGAACAGCATTCTCACATAGTTCCCCTGCCTCTTGTCCAGGTGTGATGCTGCTGTGCTGCTAGGTTGTCTAGACCCATATTTTGAAGGTCAAAAATCATAATAAAACTATTGCCAGAATGATCACCTGTTTGTGACGAGCCAGTATGCAGATTAGTAGCACCTTTACAAAGAATAAAGCATTTTTACCAATAAAGACACATCATATTGTAGATGACTGAACAAAAAAATATGTGGACTCATGTTTTGAGGGTTAAAGATAATAATACAATTTCTGAAGTGGTCACATTATATCTCTGGCATGCTTATATACAAGAGTGCTGCTTTCAATGCCATTTCTTACGTAGGTCTACATGTATGTAATACGGTAAATACGTCCTCTGTTCTGGATATCTTCTTTGTTGACACAACATTCAAGTATTTTTTTCTATTTGTATTTTGTGCCCTAAACTACTAATCATCATCATCACTAAAACAATTGTCAAAGTCTATCTCTTCGATCTCCATCTCTTCCTCCGCCTCATCACACTCGTACTCTCCATCCTCCTCATCCATGTTATTTTTTGTTATATATATTAGGGCTGTCTTAAACACTTCAAAGCTTCGAAGCTTCGTTCGATGGCACAAGCTTCGAACATAAAAAAAAAATCGAAGTAAAAATTAAGAAATAATAATAATAATAATTAAAAAAATTATTTTATTTTTTTGCCTCCAAAATCTTGCGCCTCCATTCCAATGAAATGAAAGTAAGCAGCGCCTCGACTCCACCTCTCTACAACAAGCATGTGGAGATTATCTGTGTTGAAAACAACAAGGACATGTGCAGCAGACATGTCGACGAAGAAGTCATCAGATGTGTGGTTACACTTTAAAATATGCAAAGACAATGCCCAAAAAGCCGAGTGCCAGATATGCCAGAAGAAAATGGCATATCACAACTCACAACCTAAAAAACTTAAGTATCGTTGTACACGACGGTGACGCCACACAAAACATTAATAAGGCTATGCCTATGCTGCTATGACTAATGTGTTACCAAGTTGGCTAATTTAATTGTAATCATCTGCTTTTGTAGGTGCATTGTCTGATATAATTATAAATTATAAATTAAATATAATATAATTGTTTGCTTGATAGACGAAGGTTGCAACATAATTATGTAATGTCATGTCGTTGGCTGTGAGAGCAGACCCACTGCACCCAGGCAGCGCAGCCGAGTGAAACCTTGGTGGCTGCGTCACGAAAGGGGCTACTTAATTAATTAATCCAATCCACTTCATTTATAGAGCACATTTAAAAACAACAAAGTTTACCAAAGTGCCGTACAAGTCCCACAACATAAGATAAAAAAATCATTTTAATTTTATTATAATTAATATTATTATTATTATAATTTTTTTTCCTGAAGCTTCGAATTAAAATCGAAGCTCGGCCCGAATCTTCGATTGCCAAAAAAAGCTTCAAAGGTCAGCCCTAATATATATACTGATGATCCTCTACCAGCATGACCAACCTCTCTATATACTGATGATCCTCCTCGACCCTCTCTGCGTGCCCTCCTGTCTCCGGAGGTCTCGTAGTGGTGACCGGAGTGCTGGACGTCCCGCGATGATGTCGGGGAGGTCGCGACCCTCTCTGCGCCGCCCCCTATCTCCCTGTCTCCGGCTGTCCCTGAGCAATGACCGGAGTGTTGAATGTCCCGTGATTAAGACGGGGAGGACGCGACCCTCTTTGCGCCGCCCCTGTGCCTCAAATAGATTCGCTATCAGCTCTATCTTCAATCTTTCAAAATGTTCAGTTGCTATTGCTATCAGCTCTATCTTTAATCTTTCAAAATGTTCAGTTGCTATTGCATGCACTCATCTGTGTTTCACTACACACTTGAGTGCATGCTTACCAACTGTTAGTCTGCAATACTACTATCACCGACATCTAAGAAGGGAGATCCCCCCTTGAATGGCCCTTCTAAGGTTTCTCTCCTCCACACTGCCTGTGGAGCATTTTTCCCTATTGTTAGGTTTTAGTGAGCTTTTCAAGTTTCAAGTTTCTTTAATAGTTGTCATACAGAAGTACAGAATACTTTCATACAAAATGCTTCTTACTGTTACGCTCCAGAGACTGTGCTAGACAAGATAGTATCAAATAACATAGTATAGCATGTAATTTAGAAGAAGAAAATGAGGTCACAGTGTTCGGTATAGACATATGTACAATGTTCTGAGTTACCATATAATATACAATACTATGCAGTGTACTAATGTACAGTACTATATAGTGCAAAGCAGAAATGGGATGAGGTACAATTTAGGTACCTTACCTTTGCGTGGGGTATGTCTGGGAGTGCTTGCAGTCTTTCATTTATTTGCATTTATTTTAAATTTGTTGGACCTTATGGTGTTCTTGTTCTGTTCTGGACTTATTGTTATGTTTTCTTCTTGACTTGTTTAAAGAAGACATGTACGGCCCATGGGGACATTAACGTGTGTTGTCGGGCCTTATAAATAAATTTGATTTGAAATTTGATTTACCATGTCATCATGACCAACCTCTCCATATACTGATGATCCTCCTCTACCAGCATGACCAACATCTCACATACTGGTGACCCTCCTCTACCATGTCAGCATGACCAACCTCTCTATATACTGATGATCCTCCTCTACCATGTCAGCATGACCAACCTCTCCATATACTGATGATCCTCCTCTACCAGCATGACTAACATCTATATACTGATGATCCTCCTTTACCAGCATGACCAACCTCTCCACATACTGATGATCCTCCTCTACCATGTCAGCATGACCAACCTCTCTATATACTGGTGATCCTCCTCTACCATGTCAGCATGACCAACCTCTACACATACTGGTGATCCTCCTCTACCATGTCAGCATGACCAACCTCTACACATACTGGTGATCCTCCTCTACCATGTCAGGATGACCAACCTCTCCATATACTGATGATCCTCCTCTACCATGTCAGCATGACCAACCTCTCTATACAGTGTGCGAACCATACCACGATTGTTGACAATTGTTTTAGTGATGATGATGATGATTAGTAGTTTAGGGCACAAAATACAAATAGAAAAAAAGAATGTTGTGTCAACAAAGAAGATATCCAGAACAGAGGACGTATTTACCGTACATAGACCTACGTAAGAAATGGCATTGAAAGCAGCACTCTTGTATATAAGCATGCCAGAGATATATGTGACCACTTCAGAAATGGTATTACTATCTTTAACCTTCAAAACATGAGTCCACATCTTTTTTGTTCAGTCATCTCTACAATATGATGTGTCTTTATTGGTAAAAATGCTTTATTCTTTGTAAAGGTGCCACTAATTTGCATACTAGCTCGCCACAAACAGGTGATCATTCTGGCAATAGTTTTATTATGATTTTTGACCCTCAAAATATGTGTCTAGACAACCTACAGTACTTGTTCAGTTATTTGCAATATTGGCTGAAATAGCGACATTCGTTTTTTGACGATGGCGTCATTAATTTGCATATAAATGTTATATGGGACACTGACAGATTTTTAACATAGTCTATCATTTTCTACAAATGTTTCCCAATGTAGAAACACTGGTTAACAATATATGTCCAGGGGGTGCATGATAGTATCCGCTTTCCTACTCAACTAATTGGTAAAAATGTGATTATTTTGTATTGACGGCACAGATTTGCATAGGCTATTTACATAGAAACATGTGATCACTCTAGGGATAGTGTTATTGTGATCTTTGACCCTCAAAACATGGGTCTAGACACCTCATTTGTTCAATTATCTGCAATATTGGCTGAGATATATTAAACTTAATCGCGTCATTCATTTGCATATAAATGATACATGGGACACTCTGACAACTTGTTAACATAGCCTATCCTTTTTTTCACCTTTTTTCCATTCTAGAAAGTCTGGTTAGAAGTATATTTCCGGGGGGTGCATGATACCCCCATCTATCTACTAGAGTCAGACTATTTTTTTTTTACGTTTAGGATGAGGCTGTTCTCCTTGCACCACAGTCCCAGTCCATCTACCTCGTCCCTGTATGCTGACTCATCCCCTTTTGTGATGAGCCCCACCACTGCAGTGTCATCCGTGAACTTCACTATGAGGTTGCTGTCATAGTGGGCTCTGCAGTCATGTGTGAGCAGGGTGTAAAGTAGTGGGCTAAGGACACAGCCCTGGGGGGAGCCAGTGTTGAGGATGATGGTGGAGGTAATTATATATTCATGATTACCTGACTCTTGTTTTTAAACGCCATAGTTTAATGTAGGCATGTTTAGAACGTCTTATTCACAGCTACAATGAAAACAAAGATGGTGGCAAATGTTGTGAAAACAAACGAGAATGACCCAGAATGACACAAGGGTCAAAGTAAATGGTAAATGGTGCATTTTTTTATTTAAAATTTTATTATCTTTTTCCCCCTTCTTTTTCCGTTTTTCTCCCATCCCAATGTTAGTCGTTATGCCAATTCCCAATCCCCTTCCTGGTCGTTGCGCACTCTACCCCCTACCGTCGGTCCGGGAGAGCGGAGACTATCACATGCTTCCTCCGACACATGTGTACCCAGCCCACCGCTTCTTTTCACCTGGCAGCGCGGACTCTCACTGGGAGAGTGTAACGTGTGGAAGGATCACACTACCTCCCACCAGATCCTTCCCTTGCTGTGCAGGCGCCCGACCGAACTGTAGGAGTCGCTGTTTACAACAACCAGGACCCACCCTCGCCGGGTTTCCCACCCGCTAACACTGCCAATTGTGTTAGTATGGACGGTCGGCCAACCCGGAAGCACCACAGCTGGATTCGATCCCACTGTCTCTGTGGTGGTAGACAGACGCTTAGTCCGCTGCGCTACCCGGCCGCCCCAAATGGTGCATTTTTATAGCGCTTTTATCCAAAGCGCTTTACAATATTGTTCCTCACATTCAAACACCGACTGCACTGCAACCATGCGAGCAATTAGTGATTAAGTGTCTTGCTCAAGGACACTTCGACACACTGCCGGGGAGGAGTGAGAATCAAACCGGGAACCTTCTGATTACCAGTTGAAAGAATAGCACTTGTTTTTCAATGTGTACATAATGTAAATATCTGTAGATGACAGCATCTACTCTGGCAGATCTATAGATCTTAAAAGCAAGTGTGTGTTTCCACGTTAGACGGGACAGAGCCACAGAGCAGGGTGTGTGAGGTCGTCGGTCGAGGTGTTAACATCAACAGAGAGAGCAGGCCGCTGGTAGGGAAGATTTGGTCAGAGAGAGAGAGAGAGACGTTGCTATGGGGAGAGATAGAGAAAGGACGTTAGATTGGGTCAGAGGTGACAGGAGACGTAGAGCCGTTGCTATGGCTCACAGCCGTTGCTAGGGAAATACACTTCATAGCTGGCGGTTCTTCCGGGTTGAGTCAGACTAGGAAACGAAGCTGGCGCGTATAGACGTTGACAGAGAGACAGAGCAATAGCTGGAGGGTGGTGGGAGGGGCCTGGAAATAAACATCAACATCCAGGAAAGGTATCCTGTTTCCAGTGTGTCGTTAATTCTTCTGAGTCGAATCAGTCAGTACGATGAGTAAGAGACCTCCAGCGGCCCCCAGGTAAATTGAGTTTGAGACCCCTGCTTTAAGGACAGAACTCACTCCAGTCCTTAATCAGCTATACATATGCTAATTACGACAGGACAGCCATTTAAATTGCAAATCACCATATGGCACCAATCATGTTTGATTAAAAGATGCGTTAGGGACTGGAGCTGTATGTATAGTAAAACTAAAACTAATGTATGCAGTTTTCTAGAGCCAGAAACATTGAATAATGATGGTTTACACATATCTACAGTAAGTGGTTCTAGCATTGCTGTTGGACTGTCGGACTATGCACTGCAGTCGTTCCAGTCCTACCTCTTAGGCAGGACTGAATATGTCTCACTGGGAGGACACAAGTCCAGGCTGCTTGATGTCACCTGTGGTGTTCCGCAGGGGTCGGTTCTTGGTCCCATCCTATTCATCACCTACATGCTTCCCCTCGTCGTGTAATCGGCAGACATGGAATGTCCTTCCACTGTTATGCCGATGACACACAACTCTACATAAAAACTGCCCCAAACCCCTCTGTAGCTCTGTCATTCCTCACCACCTGTCTTGAGGAGATAAAGGCATGGATGAACAGCAACTCCCTCCAACTAAACAGCAAAAAAACAGAGGCACTTCTCATTGGCACCCCTCACCAGGTTCAGTCTTCATCCATATCCCATCTCACCTTTGACGGCCAGGTAATCCCCCTCTCCCCCTCAGTCAAAAATCTGGGGGTTCGATTTGACCCCCACCTGACCTTCAACATCCACATAAAACACCTCTGCAAGACCTCATTCTATCACCTAAAAAATATATTGAAACTCCGTCCCACTTTAACCCTGTCAGACACACAGAAGCTTGTCCATGTCTTTGTCTCCTCAAGACTGGACTACTGTAACAGACTCTTCATCGGGATTCCTGGCAAGAGCATCCAAAAGCTGCAATACATCCAGAACAGCGCTGCCAGGATCCTGATGAGAGTCCATAAACACAATCACATAACCCCCATCCTCCACTCACTACATTGGCTCCCTGGATCCCGGATCAATTACAAAATCCTGGCCAGTGGAGGTTTCTCTATGACAACACGTGAAACACAAATTCACTCATAATTCATAATTATTATTAATTTACACATATATATATATATATATATACATTTTTTTATTATTATTTCTTTTTTTTATTAGAAATGTTTTCCTACAAATTTATTTTTATTATTATTATTATTATTATTATTATTATTATTATTATTATTATTATTATTATTATTATTATTATTATTATTATTATTATTATTATTATTATTATTATTATTATTATTATTATTATTATTATTATTATTATTATTATTATTATTATTATTATTATTATTATTATTATTATTATTATTATTATTATTATTATTATTATTATTATTATTATTATTATTATTATTATTATTATTGAGAGTCATATAAATATCTTGGTGTGTGGCTTGATGAGAAATTTACATTCAAATTCCATGTGGACAACCTTGCCTCCAAGTTGAGACAGAAAATTGGCTTCCTATACAGAAACAGAACCAGCTTTCCTTTGATTAGTTCAAGTTTCAAGTTTCAAGTTTCTTTAATAGTTGTCATACAGAAGTACAGAATACTTTTGTACAAAATGCTTCTTACTGTTGCGCTCCAGAGACTGTGCATGACAAGATAAGTATGAAATAAAGACATAGTAAAAATTAGAAGTAAAAAAAAGAGGTCACAGTGTTCAGTTTAGACATATGTACAATGTTCGTAGACGTAGTTACCATACAATATACAATACTGTGCAGTGTACTAATATACAATACTATATAGTGCAAGGCATAAATGGACGAGGTGCAGTTTAGGTACAATTCACAGTAGGTGTACGAGTTGTAGTGCAAATCCTTTATCAATAAATATAAAGTGTAAGTGTGTTTGTGTGATCTAAAGTGTGGAGAGTGGGTGCTGCAGTGTGTTGTTTGTTTGAGTGAGTGTGTGCGTGTGGGTGTGTGTGCTGTGTGCATTTGATGGTTGTTGCATAGTGATTATTGTTCGTTTAGCGATTATTGTTCGTTTAGCAGCCTGATGGCCTGGGGATAGAAGCTCCTTCTGAGTCTTTCTGTGCTCGCCATAAGACTCCGGTATCGCTTGCCTGACGGCAGCAGTTCAAAGAGGCAGTTGTTCGGGTGGCTCGAGTCCTTAATAATTCTCTTAGCCTTCCCCTTGCATCGCTTGTTGTAAATGTTCTGGAGGGTGGGAAGCCCCCCTCTAATTGTGCGTTCGGCTGAACGTGTCACTCTTTGTAGTCTGCTACGGTCTTGTGCAGTGCTATTCCCAAACCAGGAGGTGATGTTGCCGGTCAGGATGCTCTCTATTGTACATGAGTAGAAGTTCCTAAGGATCTTCTGACTGACTTGGAACTTCCTTAGGCGCCTGAGGAAGTAGAGGCGTTGTCGTGCCTTCTTCACAACACTGTCAATGTGTGTGGTCCATGTCAAGTCCTCGGATATGTGGGCTCCGAGGTACTTGAAACTGGAAGAGAGTTATTGAAGCCGTTTTCTTATCAGTCCTGGACTATGGTGATGTAATTTATAGGCATGCTGCAGCCTCAACCCTTAAATCCTTGGTCTCTGTATATCACTCAGATTCATCACTAATGATAGATACGACACTCATCATGTGTCCTTTATGATAAGGTTGGTTGGTCCTCGCTGATGGAGAGGTGCAACAAACACTGGTATTTGTACAGTAGATTTTTAAGGCACTTATTGGTAAACTACCTCCTTATACTACATCATTATTGGAATGGAATTTTGGAACCTATGGAACCCGTTCTAGTGACTGGCTGGTCCTTAAGGTCCCTCTGGTTTGCTTGGAACAGGGTGAATCTGCATTTTGCTATGATGCCCCTAGCTCATGGAATGAAGTCCTTAAAGCTTGAGATTCTCCCCTCTGTTGCAGAGTTTAAAACCTTGATCTCCAACCATTGTCAATTAAATTGTACATGTTTTAATTGATTGTTATCCTTACTTGTCTTATTGTTATGATTTTATATTCTGTGTGATTTGATGTCTTTTTTGCTTAACTCTGTGTACACTCGACGTGACTGTAAATGAGGGAAACCTCAGTTGCTTTTCGAGTTTAATTAAAGGTTTGAAATAAAATAAAATATGTATGTATAATATATGTATGTATGTACCCAAATTTCCCCATGGGGATCAATAAAGGAATATCTTATTGTATGTATGTACTGTATGCAGTGATGCCAGTAACGCGTTACTAAGTAACGCGTTATTGTAATCTGATTACTTTTCCCCGAAAATAGTAATCTAACGCGTTAATCTTTAAAAGCCAGTAATCTGATTGCAGTTACTTGTCCAAGTGGCTGTGCATTACTATTTCGTTACTATCTCATTATAAATTCATAATGCAGGCGGAATGCAGTATTTTATTTCGTTTTCGACAGTCAAAAATACATTTTGAGCTGTTTTTCTTTTGGGAGTGACGTGGTGTGGCAGTGAAAGGGTTAAATACAAGAATGTGTCCCGCGGCGTGACTGGTCCCTCTGTCTTTGAGTGACTCTGCTTTGGTCCAATCACATTCCCCATCCACAGTCTGCGAATCAGAGGCAGAGTAGGGCGGGTCTTCACAGCACGTCATGTGACATATGCGCCAATCGTGTGACAGCAGGGCTCCGTCGTCGGAGAATTCCACCCCAAAACGCTTGGCAAAATTAAAAGTGAAACCGCAAGATGACTTTTGCGGTTTCTGTTCAGAATTCCACCCCAAAACGCTCGTCTAAACGTAGCCTCAGTCACTACTTCACGGCGGAGGAAACAAAATACTGTCTACCGCTAAAAACAGCACATCCAATTGCATTGAAAGCATCTGGAATCACAACACTAGCCGACGCTTCGACTAGGTACAGGAGGGTTGATGGTGGCAGAGCAAAAGCTCTTATTTGCCAGATTTACAGTTAATTTACATGTTAAAGAGAGACTGATTGTATGTTTATAGAGAGACATTTATAAAAACAATTTAATAGTTACAGTTGATATAATTGAATAGTTCAGCCTGCATTTGTTAGATGTGATACACTGGTTTTGTAAAACCACTGGCTGGCTGCTCTAATGCTGTGAGCATCATAGACTGTTGCTTTACCATACTTGATGGTACAGAAGCTGAAGCACTAGTTTAACAATTTACGTTATGTGCAGAGAAACAAGTTAAAAACAATTTATGCACTTTCAATAAAGCGTTTAAAAAAAACTGTTGGGGGAACGACGACGACTTTGTAACCTAGTTACTTTCAAAGTAACTAAGTTACTCTGATAATCAAGTAATCAGTAAAGTAACTTAGATTACTTTTTAAAGGAGTAATCAGTAATCAGTAATCAGATTACTTTTACAAGTAATCTGTGGCATCACTGACTGTATGTACGTACGTATGTATTTTCTCTCATCCCTTCTTCCTTCTCCCCTCCACTATAGGCTACTGTAGTATTTTACATTAACCTCTTAAGCCCTAGCCATATTTTCAGAAAATTCACCTAAAAGTACAT
The DNA here is from genome assembly GCF_963971535.1 of Notolepis coatsorum. Taxonomy (NCBI): domain Eukaryota; kingdom Metazoa; phylum Chordata; class Actinopteri; order Aulopiformes; family Paralepididae; genus Notolepis; species Notolepis coatsorum. The sequence continues at coordinate 39,740,599 of NC_140174.1, read as the reverse complement.
ACTAAGCAAGTGGAAGATTGCTCCACTTCTACAAGGTCCATTTGCATGTTCTTGGTATCTAGGGAGATCTATCGACTTCAGGGAATGTATTCCCAGTGTCAGAAATATTGTGTCTGTTACTATCATTGAGTAAAATTGTAATGAACCAAAGGAGATTATCAATTATTATTATTATTATTATTATTATTATTATTATTATTATTATTATTATTATTATTATTATTATTATTATATTATTATTATTATTATTATTATTATTATTATTATTATTATTATTATTATTATTATTATTATTATTATTATTATTATTATTATTATTATTATTATTATTATTATTATTATTATTATTATTATTATTATTATTATTATTATTATTATTATTATTATTATTATTATTATTATTATTATTATTATTATTATTATTATTATTATTATTATTATTATTATTATTATTATTATTATTATTATTATTATTATTATTATTATTGTTATAAAAGTTATTATTATAACTTTTTTCCCATCTTTGATGGTGAATAACACCATGCTAACATTGACCAGACGTGAAAACTTGTCACTGGCTACATTCTTAAAAGAAAACACAACATTAATGAATACGGACTGTATTCATCTGTTTATGGCGTGAAATTTATCTCGGCGCAGTACCGGGGCCCGTCGGGCTTAAGGTATAATATATCACATGTGTACTATTCTCTGAAAACCAATAACAAACAAAAACATTTATTTTTAGTGCAATAAGACGAAACAAGCAGCCCCCATTTTTAGATTAAAAAAATGTATCTATGCCCACCTCTAATGTTTAGACACGCCTTGTGTCACCTGTTTTTGAACAAGGTGAGGTGCCGCGGGGCCATGCCGTGTGTCCACACTTCCCACTCGTGTTATGTACGCGACAATGGCAAATTATGGATTTAGGCATATGTATATATATTTAATTTTATTTATATATATATATATATATATATATATATATATATATATATACTGTATATATGGTAGTTTGAAAACCATTTGCCATGTCTGATGTGGTGCCAGACAATGGTCTTTCCCCTCCGTGTTGTGTCCACGTCAACAGGGAATTGTATGTTAGACATATATTTATATTAGGGCTGTCAAAATTAAAGCTTTAACTTTGGAGCTTAATTTAAATTATTTAAAGCATTAAAATAAATTAAGTAAGGGATAATGTATAGCTACGAGGTCATTGTCGCAAAATAATTGACCGACACGTAGTTTAAAATACCGAGCCGCTTCGGCGAGGTGTTTTAAACGTCAGTGAAGGTCAATTATTTTGCGACAATGACCGAGTATAGCTATACATTATCCCGCTTATTACATGGCTAACTTACTAACAATATACCTAATTCATTTGACAAATCGCAGTTGTTCTGTGGCTCTGTCAGCCCAAATAAAGTGATTATTATTATCGCGGGCAGCCTCTGTTCTGGCTCCGCTGTAATCTACACAAGCGGCTCGGTATTTTAAACTCCGTGTCGGTCAATTATTTTGCGACAATGACCGAGTATAGCTATACATTATCCCGCTTATTACATGGCTAACTTACTAACAATATACCTAATTCATTTTACATCGACTCGCAACACTGGTTCTGGCTGCGTTCTGGCTCCGCTCGTCGCTCCGCCCCCTGTCATCGCCGGCAGCAGAACACCGGCAGTGTCTAATTGCACTGAAACAGTGTGTGTCAGTGGGCTTGATTGCGAACAGCTGCGCACAGCGGTCATTATTGAAAAAACAGCGGTCATTATTGAAAAATAATGACCGCTGTCGGGGGGCTATTGACCAATCACAAGCAAGCATTTCGGCGAATGTGAAAACGCCATGTAATAATCTAGATTAATCTATGGAGTGAAAAATCTTCAATTTTAGTGCCGTGGATATAAGAAAGAGGTTTGTGGGGAGGCACAATGGTAGCAGGTCTTGCGTTTTTTGTCCTCGACGGGTCCTTTTTCAGAGAAAAAATTACTGTCTGATGCATGGGTTTTGCGCTAGCTCTGGCGTTAGCAACCATGGGAGTGGCGTGCACACTTCCCCGGTTCGAGTTGTTTACTCAAGGCTCTTTTTCGTCTTGCGCTGTTTCTGGCTCTGCTGTGATAAAGCAGGTACCACAGCCAAGACGACCAGACAAAGTCGGTTCATTCTGAATTTTGTTGGCAAGTGGAATAAAAAAGAGGGCGGTGCTGGTCCCATTTTTTCAAATTGGGACCAGCGTTATACCTGAAGGGGTCCTTTACAATCTATTCATGTGTTGTGGTTAGTGCTGTCAATCGATTAAAATATTTTACTCGATTAATCGCATGATTGTCCATAGTTAACTCGCGATTAATCGCAAATTAATCACCTTTTTTCTACCTTAAACTGAACTTTTGCAAGTTCCAAGTTTTAATATTTTTTTTTTTTTTTTTTTTTTACTTTGGCCTTTGGCCTCTTTTTTGCGTTTATCGCATTTTTCTCTGGTCAAGAATGACCGACAGAAACAGGTTGAATGGGGGTACAGATGGGGGGAAGACACTCTGAGAAAGGCACGGCTGCAGTCCGGGAATCGAACTCGCTAAACCCCAGATCCGTGACGAGCACGGTTGTCCCCGGCGCCGAAATAGCGCTCGAGGTACGCGGTGAGCTACTGGAGCTCCCCAAGTTTTAATACTCTTATCAAGATGCGAGTCAACAAATGCTTGCAGCCATTTAACACAAAAGGATGACCCTCATGCAATGCAAATTTGCATCAAATTCAAAACAGAGTGATGCACAAAATAACTTAAAAGAAAATAATCATTTAAAACAATGAATAAAGTGTGCATGAAATAATAGGGGAAAGAAAACGTTAGGAACTTGTTACATTCACCCACACAAGGGCTGAGTAATCACCCCCCCCCCTCTCTCTCTCTCACACACACACTCTCCCAGCTCTCTTTCTCTCTTGCCCCTTCCTCATCTCTCTCACCCCCCTCTCTCTCTATATCTCACACACACACTTCAGAAACAAACATAGTATCAATGAGAGCATCAACAATACACCTGAGTTTGATTGATTTATTGATTGAAAACTTTATTTACAGATTGCAGAATGGGTACAATACAGTACAGCTCAATACACACAATTGTTAAGGGGATGCAGACCAGAGAAAGACTTTCGTCTTGTTTACATCAGGGTCCCCCATTTTCAATTAATCAGGACATATATGACATACATGACATACAGATAGACAGTACTGCTACATCTATACATTTATGACATACCAGTAGGAGGGGTTGGGGGGGGGGACACACACACTGTACAACTGTACAAGCAAAACTGTACATTGGAATATTGACAACCATACTAGGTAATTTACTGTACATTGGAGGGGGTTGGGGGGGGGGACACTGTACAAACAAGCAAAACTGTACATTGGAATATTGACAAAACCATACTAGGTAATTTACTGTACATTGGAGGGGGTTGGGTTAGGACATTTTCAGGGCCCAGTTTCGAATTGCAGTCTCCTGTAGGTGTTCTTTGAGAGTGGTTTTGAAAGTGGGTAGTGATTCACATTCGTTTACAGCTTTAGGTAGGGCGTTCCACATTGATGTGGCATAATTGCTACATTTACATTTACATTTACATTTAGTCATTTAGCTGACGCTTTTATTCAAAGCGACTTACAAGTTCTGTGCGACAAGACAGCAAGAAGGGTATAACTCTATCAGCTGAGTAACAATGTTTATCAAAGTGTTGCGTGTTACAGTGTAGGTTAGTTTATTAGGACAAGTGCATGACAGTAAGGTTAGTCGGGGTTAGATCTTTTTTTTTTTTATCATTTCAGATAATGGTTGAAGAAGTGAGTCTTTAGTCGACGGCGAAAGATTGGACGGGATTCGGCTGTCCTAACTGGGATGGGTAGTTCATTCCACCATTGTGGGGCAAGGACTGAGAATAGGCGGCTTCTCTTTGATGACCCTCCGGGAGCTTGGATAGGAGTAGATCTGAGGCGGCCAGAAGATGCAGAGCGTAGGGGTCTTGAGGGAGTGTAGTTAGAGACCATTGACCGGAGGTAGGCGGTTCCCTTTGCCGCACGGTATGCTAGGTCGAGGGCCTTGAAGCGGATACGTGCAGCAATGGGGAGCCAGTGCAGGTCCCTAAGAAGTGGGGTGACATGGGCCGACTTCGGTAGGTTTGAGATCAGGCGGGCCGCTGCGCTTTGAATGAGTTGAAGAGGCTTGGTGGCAGTGGCCGGGAGGCCAGCTAGCAGTGCGTTGCAGTAGTCGAGGCGGGAGATGACTAAACGTGTTTAGTCCCTTGTTTGAGCCGAATCTGGGTTTAACATGATTTGTGGAGCTCCCTCTGGTGTTGTGATCGTGGTAGTGAAGTCTAGTTTTTTCTTAAAAGTTAATTGTGAGTTAAAAAAAAATAGTGGCGTTAATAGAATCGGGCGATACCGCGTTAATACCGCGTTAACTTTGACAGCCTTAGTTGTGGTATGGCGTTTTTAGTCATAACCCCCAGGGGAATATGCCTAACATGATTCTCGACGGCTTGCCGCCATGTTACCTCTCCTCTGTGAGGTGAAATGGTGGCGTGTCTCGTGCCTTTTCCGTCAGCGAGTCCTTTATCCAGTAAAGAGAAATTACTGTCTGATGTGCTAGTTTTGGTCAGTGCCCCACCGGTTCTATTTGTAATGTGATTTGACCCCGCTGCCTCCTGGCGTTTAGCCCGGAGGACTGCGAACGGTGCTTGAGGTTCCGTTTCTTTTTATTTAAAAAGTAGGCTTGGGGGCGGCTAGGTGGTGCAGTGGGCAAGGCACTCACCACCAATGCTGGAGACGCTGGGTTCGAGCCCAGCTCTCCACATTGTTTTCAGTTTGGCTGGTCGTCCGTACTAATAAAATTGGCAGTATTAGGGGGAGGGAAAACTGATGGGTGGGGATCGGACGTTGTGGACAGCGACTCCTACAGGTCGGTTGGTGCGCCTGTGCAGTAGAATCAAGAAGCGATGGGGGCGGCATCCCTCCAAAGCGCAGACCCCTGACGCTGAAAGATTGCGCTGCGCAGGTGAAAGGATGCGACGGCTGCTACCTCGAGTATCGGAGGGGACTCGTGCTATGTATGGCTTACACGTCCACATTGCAGCCGGCTTGTGGGAGGCATGAAACAGCGTTCGAGATAGGGGAGGGTTGAATTGGACGATATGAAATTGGGATGGGTGAAAAATAGAAAATGGGAGAAAAAGTGGATAAAAAAAAAAAAGTAGGCTTGGAACTGGCGTTACACTCGGCGGGGGCATTGAACTTAATCGTGTGTGTTGGATATGACATTTTAGTCTTATCCCCCATGAGAATATACCTGGTATGATTTCTGACTGTGTCTGATGCTAGATGGTTCAGTGACCCTGCAGTCTGTGTTATTTATAATAACGGTGAAGCCGCTGTATCCGGTGGCGCTCAGCCCGGAGGCAGGCGGGCGGTGTCTGGTCCCTGGTGTTATATTGTATGTCTCTCGACTCGGCGGGGTTTTAGCTGCCTGAGTCTGTTCGTACATATTGTGATATGATACTGGCTGGCCTGCCGCCATGTTGGCGCCTGGGCTGTTTTTTGCATATCTGTATTTGCATAAAGAAGGAGGGGATTCCCCGCTATCCGTCGGCCACACGTGTCTCCCAATCGGTTGATTTTAGGAGGAGGCATGGTGAAGGTTCCCATCCTCTACTGCTGCAAAGGGGGATGACGTCTGCCCACACAGAGTGGCCCAACTTGTCATTCGAATATGGGGTGGAAGAACGCACAGTGGTACTGTGCTGTGTTCCCCCCCCCCACTCATATATGAGTGGATGACGAGTGGAGTTTTTAGCTCGGCCACTGGGTTATGTCACATCTCACATGGTGGACTTCACCGACTCCCCCTAACGTGGGGTGCCGGGCCAATACGGTGGGGAGGTAGTGGGCCTATTCTGCCTCGCTACGGCCTAACGTATTGGTAATTAGAGGTCAGTGCTTCCGGGTTTCGGGTGTTTTTTCAACACTGCCGTTAGGAACCGGGCACGCCCCCCGGATCTGTCGGAACAGCGTAGAAATGGCATTTTCTATGTGTACAGATGGGAAGGAGGGTTTTTTATGTAGATTTCCCTCATCCGGGCTGACAGACTACGGTATTGGTCAGCCTGTAGGTCCCTGTAACCCCTGGGGGGCTCGGTGAGAGGGCTTGTCTGGTTAGACGCAGCCATAGACCCCCAAGAGAGGGTGACGGGGCCCCCACTTATGGGTGGGCCAGTGGAATGCTGCTCTCAGGCGGTCAGTCCCTCTAGCGCCTCTGTGACTTACGGCCGAAACGCACACCCCCTCTCTGTTTTACGGGGTGCGGCTGCGTTAGGGGACACAGGACTCATCCTGGCCGCGACGGGTGGGGTCGATCTTGACCTAGTGTCCACCGGGTGTCAGCCATGCTCTGCTGTACTGGTCACCTGTAGGCCCCAGCATTCCAGGAGGCTCACTGGCAGCTGCCTCGGAGGTTCCGGTGTGGGGATGGGTGGGGCAGGCTTGCCGTCACAGGGGGGGGTCCACCCGGGGGGTGGTCCGCGGCGGAGCTGTTTCGGACAGCAGGCCCCAGTGGCACCCTCTGTGACTTATCGGTCAAGCACGTGCGCACTCCCTCTCTCTGCGCTTGGCTCGTTAAGTAGCGCAGTGGCCCTGGGGAAAGGGGGTAGGGCGCTGTCGTCAATCCGGGTGAGGGCCTTTGGTCCTCATCGAAACCTTCGGGGGGGTTCTGTCTTGCGGCCATGGCCGGGGGCCCCGCCTCTGTAAAGGAGAAGTGCGGCTCTTGGAGCTGGAACCCCTTCTGCATCCCGCTGCCGGGCGGCTGGCGGGGTGCATGGTGAGGTAGGCAGCGGTTTTTCGCAGGATCTACTCACCCCACTGCACGCGTTTGGCGTCCTTCCCTCCGCTCCTCGTTAGGAGGCGCAAGGGTGCCGGACCCCACCCCATGTTTTTCTGATGGTCGTGAAGGGGACCTTAGGGGGTGCATTTTTCGGGGCTACGCGCCCTGCTTCACCCGTTGTCCCATAGTGTGAAGCAGACAGCGTAGCTAATGAAATATAACAAAGGTTATCCTATAACCCTAGGCCGGAGGTGGGCGTGGTCGGGCAGATGAAAGGTGCATGTGAGAAGTTTTCAGTTGACGCGCATTAGGCACTGAGTGTATCCCATAGTGTGAAGCAGACAGCTATGCTAATCATATAACTAGGGTTATAGGATAACCTTCGTTCTATGCAGATTTTTATCTTACTACCTAGGACACATAGTATAACTGTAGATTGTATAGTATAGCATGTATAGTAGTGTACATAAGACCCAGTGCCTCATCCGTAGCTAACAGTGTATTGCACTATCGCAGGACCTTAGCATGTCTTACCATGCTTTTTGTAAACTTCATGTAATTTTTTGGTGAAGCACAAATTATTATATTATATTATATTTATAAAACATCCCCCAATGTGTGTGTCAGTAGTGGCTGGTGAGTTAAAAAATTGGGGAGGACGGGAGAGATAAAAAAATTTATATAATATAATTATATAATAAAAATAAAGAAGTACAGACACAGTGTGGTTATGAAGACAGCAGACAGACACTACAGTTAAAGACAACAGGCACTAGTAATAAATACCTTGGAGTAACTCTTGACACACACCTCACTTACACACATCACAACAATAGCTTAGTCAAGAAGGCAAATCAAAAACGATTTGTTTACAACAAGATCAGACCATTTCTCGTCCTCACTGTTTCAAACACATCTACATGCAATTTTTTTGCAATTTCATGCAAAAATAGCTTATAAAATGCACTGTAAATGTCCATCCTGGACTCACCACTGTACTGCACTCTCACACTTCCCTGCTACAACCTTTCAGAACTACACAAAAAATCGAGCCACTAAGTTCTATTTTATGCTCAGAAATAACACTTCCCCAACACTCACAGCTTTACTGCCAAGACACAATAGGCTACAAGTCAAGAAGTATCACCACATCAATCCCCCATGCACTCATTCCAGTACCGGCTTACACAAATAATTATGGACTAAGATCATTCTTCCACACAAACAGCAAAATCTGGAACAAGATCCCATTCCACATCAGAGCAATAACCTCCATCTCACACTTCAAACAGGCCTACAAACAACATCTGATGCTAGGAAACCTCTGCACTCACTGTGTCATTTAGCACAGACCCAATAGCATTGATTACTACAGCACACACACACACACACACACACACACAGGGCCGCCTGGGAGAAATGCGAGGCCATGTGCGAGATTTAAACGCGAGCCCCCCCCCCCCCCAAAAGGTAAAATATATATATATATATATATATATATATATATATATATATATATATATATATATATATATATATATATATATATATATATATATATATATATATATATATATATATATATATATATTTTTTATACAGTCAACATATTCTTAAATAATAGCGCTGCCTGAGGCTGGGCATGATACAGTCAACATATAGCAAGAGAGAGAGCGAGAGAGAGCTCCCGTTCTACAGTCAATATACAGTGTACAGAGAGAGAGAGAGAGAGACACATTGGAAAGAAATTGAAATGCTATTTGGCCCTAAACAGAGAGTACACAGTGGCAGAATACCTGAGCACTGTGACTGAAGATCCTTGACTAGGTACAGACTCAGCGAGCACAGCCTAGCCATCGAGAAAGGCCGCCATAGGCAGACTGTGTGTGTTAGAAAGAGAGAGAGAGAGAGAGAGAGAGAGAGAGAGAGCATGTGTGTTTGTCTTGTGTGTGTGTGTTAGAGAGAGAGCATGTATGAGAGAGATAAGCAAAGATGAGCCCCTAAAGGATATTCAACTTTTAATGGAAGAACAAAACAGAAGGAAAAGATAACTTCACAAAGGCAACATGAATATACATAGATCCAAAAGGACAAAGATCAACACTTAAATCCAAAGAGAAGAGGGTCTATACCAGAGAAAACAAAGTAGCAAGGAGCCAATGGCCGACATCAGCTAAATAGGCTAGCCAGGTACTGACACCAGGCCACACACAGCTTTGGCCAACGGCCCAACGCTACCCAAGCTACACAAACGACCAAGACAATTCACACACAGCACATGTCGTATCTCCAAATGTTGTGAAGTAACATATGTTTTGCCTGGAAAAAAACATCGTTATTAACAAAACATTCGGGAGGGGAAGGAAGGAAGAGTGGGGTAATGTCATGACATCTTACCTGCACCAAGGAACGCAGGGCGAAAGGCCGCAACACAGGTCTCCACGTTGACGAAAGGCCTCTCGCTGGCGGGACAAAAAGAAGCTATGGCCGGAGCCTTGTCATGGTGCAGGCCCGACTACATCTTCTGTCAAATATGATGTCGTAGTCAGAGTGCCAGAACCCCCTGCTATTCTCACGGCTAATGTCAATGGTCGTAGCACAAGCCAACAGCTAACTCTAGGCTAACTGATAGTATCAAACTAACGTTCCCAGCCGAGCGCAGCCGGCAGCTAACGTCGTAGCTAAACAGCTAACTGGCTAACAGTTAGCTCAACCTGGCTATCGCTAACCATTAGCTAACGCAGAAGCAAGCTATGCGGCTACCACTGAAAAACTGTACAACGTGAGAAAAGCAATACAGGTGCTGACACCAGGCCACACACCGTTAGCTACTAGTACTACAACAGCTAGTCGGCCCGTTTGACTCCAGAGAGAGAGAGAGAGAGAGAGATATCCACGGCGGGAATAGAATAGAGTGCATTAAAAACTCACCAAACGTCCAAGAGGATGGAGACAACCGCGTGGAGTTGACGAAGTTCATCTGCCGAACGACCATCCTCTTCATCTTGGCATAACAATGCTGCACGCGCTGTCTCTAGGTTAGCTAACGCTAGTTAGCCTTTAGCTAAGCTAGCTACTAGCCGACATCATCATGGCTATATCCCGACTGAACCACACTTAATATTATAACGTAGCTAAAGCTAACTAGCTGTCCCTGTCTTTAGCCGGGATGGCTAGCCTGACTGAACTGTCTAACATGCAACAACTTTCATCTTCAGTCCATCTGCCGAATGATGTCCTCTTCATCTTGGCTGGCATAACCTCCAATGCTGCACGCGCGAAATAGTCAGACGCTAGTGATGGGTCGGTCATGAGCGGCTCGTTCATAAGAGCCGATTCATTGCCGTGAGCGTGAGTCGAATCGCTCACGTCTGGCAATGAGTCGGTTCACGCCCCCCCCCCCCCCCCCCCCGGCACGCACACAGACACACACAATGAACTCAACAGACGCTACCTTACCTGTAACCCCTCCCCTCATTGAAACCAATTCTGCTGCCTGCAGAGCCTCAGAGCCAGGAACGTGTCTAATGTGAAATATATAAGCATATAAGCAAAACTAGATTTTAGGTCTGTGATGAAAAAGGGTCTCGCGGGAAGGGGGGCCTCGCAAAAAAAAATAAAAAAAAATAAAAAAAAATAAAAAAATTATAAAAAAAATTATAAATAAAAAATATTTATTTTTTATTTTTTTTGTGCAAGGCCCCCCTTCCCGCGAGGCCCTGTGCGACCGCACTGCTCGCACACCCCCTGAGGCGGCCCTGCACACACACACACACACACACACACACACACACACACACACACACACACACACACACACACACACACACACACACACACACACACACACACACACACACACACACACACAGGGGCAGACCTTCCTACAGGCGATATATTTTTATTTTTAATTGTTTTTTCTCTGCGCAGTTTTGTCAAGTGTTTATAGAATTGAGCGTTGAGGAAAGAAAGACTAACGTTAGAGAACTATGAAGAGGCAAAAGCCATCCGGCCATCCAGTTTAAAAAGAGAAGAAAAGAAGAAGACGAGAAATGTGCCAAGGTGAAAGGTATGCAATTTTGTACAACTTCCAAGACCTGCCACACCAAGAGCTGATGAAGCAAGCAGAGGCACTTGTACACACCTTAAACCATGGAGGGCAATCTGATTTGGATGGGAAGGAGCTGGCTCAGGAGTTGGACAATTTGATGTGATTGATGACTTTGCAGCGAGGAAGGCCAGAAGGATTGCACTGTAAATGGAAACCAGTAGGAGCTACAGGCTAACCTTGAAGTGTGATGATAGGGAGTGGAATGTAAATAGTTCTTTAGACAAAGTGAATTTGTAATTTTTATTTATTTGTTTGTTTATTTAGCATATTATATTTTGATTATATATGTGTAACATATTTTACAATACATAATTTTCTTTTAAAGCAAATTTGCACGTTATTTTATTGTTTGTTATTATTATTATTATTATTATTATTATTATTATTATTATTATTATTATTATTATTATTATTATTATTATTATTATTATTATTATTATTATTATTATTATAATTATTATTATTATTATGTGTTAGCTAAGTTGTTTATTTGTTTTAATTCTTTAGTGTGCACTTTACATTTATTCTTAGCTCTTGTTCTTGCTTGTAAAAAATAAAGGTGCAGTACTTTACTGTATAACTGTTAACCCTTTCATTGCCACACGACGGAGGGTTAACCCTTTACTATCACACAACCGACGGTCGTGAAAGGGTTAACCTTCGGTGTATTGTCGCAGTGAAAAGGGTTAACCGGTTGGTAGCGCAGCGATGTTTTGATTTGTTTGGGGGGGGGGGGGGGGCTCAGACTGTGATGGGGTGCGCCAAAACTGTGCAGAGCAAAAATAAAAATAAAAATAAATTTTTAATTTTTTTAATTCTTTTTTTGGAATGCAGTGGTGAATCTCGCCTAGGGCGCCAAATGTGCTAGGTCCGCCCCTGCACACACAGACACACACACACACACACACACACACACACGCAGTGCACATAATAAACACAACGGCCACAGCGGGCCAACAAATCGCAGCAGCTATTTACAATGCAATACACAAATATACAAAATAATGCTCAAAATATGCACACTTCCTACCTTATTTGTACATGAAGTCCATCCTCCGATCATTCTTTGTGAATTCTGCGATGACTGTCATAAAAGCTATCGGATGTCTTCATTCTAATCTGTGCAGTCAAACGCCGCTGTCCGACAACAAGTTCGGGAGTTGGACGTTCTCTTGCAATAATAATCCTTTTCTCTTCAAAAGTCATAATTGCATGCTTGAGCGGCGCTGGTGTCCTCCGTCGTAAGTCTGGTCTCCTCCGTAAACTGGATGCTTGCAGACTGCAGAGGGGAATTCCTCGCGTCACGCACTCGCATAATGCCCATATATGGACCAAGTTGCCAACTAAGATAGTCTCGAAATGTCCGCAGAAAGCAGTAGCACTCACTCACCAAAGCTGTGTGCTGCTCACATGAAGAGGAAGGCAGCACAGCAGTTCTTCCTCTGGGCGAACGTTTCGATGACTTTGGGAACAAAAATTGAGAAAGACAGGACAGGAGCTTACTAAACTACTAGCTTGCTAAACTAGTAGCTAGCTACAACAAGTTAGTTTACAGTCCAAGGCGGCACGTTCACGTCAACTACACTACTTCAACTGAGATAGAAAAAAATATATATATCATCAAACGATGCACAATAAGTTCATGAACAATTGAATAAAGATCTTAAAATATAATTATTATATTAGGCAAATGAATCTTCTTTTCTCTATGTCAGTATCTTTCAAGGCAAATTGCACACAGTCAGTCTCAGTGGTGAGATGATGACAGAAAAATCTAGAACATTAGATGGCTATTGACGCCACAGTTAATAGGATCCAGCTGCAGTTCCGTATCATTAGCTGGCACCATTCTCTGATTGGATCTCAAGGTTGTCAACACAATGTAACACGGCGTGAACTCCAATCAATCAAGTGTCAAAATCACTAACCGTTTTTTTTTTTTTTTATACCCTATTTTTATTGGATTATTAGATTCTTAAGCCCTACCCAGTGCAAAAATGTACAGTGACTGATTGACAGCTGACAGCCTGACCAGCATCAATGTGTTATGGGATCAGGGTCACCGTCAGAGAGCTGTCACTTGGACATTTCTGAAGAAAAATAAATTCACTGGCATGTTTTTTTCACAGAGGAAAACATTTCTAATAAAAATAATAATAATAATAAAAATAATAAAAATATGTAATAATATATATATATTTTGTCTGTATACTAGTGAAGCACTGCCTCACTAGTAGTCATGCAATAACCTCCACTGATGTACATATACCTGATATGTCTTTATTCTTATTACTTGTATTATTGCACAAATGTCTTATTCTCATCCTATTGGATTATTATTATTGTATTATTGTATTATGGCATTATTGTATTATTTCACAATCGTTGCGGGCAAGACCCCCCGCATGTCACTGTATACTTGTATGCCGTGACAAATAAAACTCTTGACTTGACTTGATTTATGCACTCTAATCTGCCTAGCTCATTACATCAACACTGTTCATATACTACCGTGTGCTTTAGCAGAGCTGCTCTTTTATTTTTTTTTACTTTATTGCCAACAGCAATACAATGACAGTACAGTACAGTAAAAATGACAATACAGACGAAAAAAAGGGGAAAAATAAATAAAATAAAGTAAACATTTACAAATAACTAACCTTCCTAGCAGAGCTGCTCTAATAGTTCGAACAACTGTTCTGTAAAGTAATTTAGAACTGGACTTTGTAAAGAAACTCAAAGTATTTAAGGCAGGAGGCTGGGTGGCGCAGTGGGCAAGGCGCTCGCCACTAACGCAGGAGATGCTGGTATCGAGCCCAGCTCTCGGCATTGCTTCCGGCTTGGCCGGCCGTCATACTAACACAATTGGCAGTGTTAGAGGGTGGGAAAGCCGGTGGGTGGGGATTGGACGTTGTGTTCAGCGACTCCTACAGGTCGGTTGGGTGATGCCTGTACAGCAGAAACAGGAAGTATCGGGGGCAGCGTGAGCCTCCCACGCGTTACTCCTCGCAACTGAGAGTTCGAGCTGTCTGGTGAAAAGATGCGACAGGCTGCCTCCTCGTGTACCGGAGGGGACACGTGATGCAAGACTTCTATCCTCACTACAGCCGACCAGTGGGAGGCATAGTTTAGCAACGTTCAAGACAGGGGAGGGGAGAATTGTGGATAAAAAAAAAATATTTAAAGCACTGCTCTGTTGATTGATTGATTGATTGATTGATTGAATTTATTTGATCATTCATAAAAGATACATATAAAACTGCTCAGCAGGAATACATACATACATACATACATACATACATTTAAAAAATATATATATCAATGTTAAAAACACAATAAAGTCAAAAGGCTTATTTCCATTGTGGACCTCTCATTCTGTTCTGTAAAGTAATCCAGAACTGTTCTATAAAACATCTAGGACTGAACTTAGTAAAGAAACTCAAAGTAAGAAGGAGCTGCCCTGTTGTTCGGACTGTTCTAAGTAATTTAGAACTGACCTTTGTAAGGAAACTCAAAGTTGAGCTGCTCTGCTGTTCTGTAAAGTAACTCAGAACCATATCCTGTAAATGAGGGCTATTTTATTTGTATTTTATTGAACTATTTTATTGCACTGTAGTACATTTGACTGTCTATTCTATTTTATAAAAAAAAATAATGTACTGCACTATATTACTGCCTATTTTAAAACTGAATCAAACCGTAAAGGCCTATTGGGATGTTAGATCCTAATATGAAAAACTGTGATTTGCCTTACTTTGCCATCTTTTTATGCTCGTTTTATGTTTTTTTTATGTCATTTTAAAACTGTGATTTGCCTTACCTTGCTGCTATCTTTTTTATGCTTGTTTTATATGTTGTATATGTCATTTTATGCCATAGAATCAAACCATTAACAAAGTGGCCTATTGGGATGCTAGATCCTAATGTGAAAAACTGTGATTTTATATATGTCTGCACCTTATGTGCTCATTTTGTGCCTTTTTTCTGCTGTAAAGCACTTTGAGCTGCAATTCTTGTATGAAGGGTGCTATACAAATAAAGTTATTATTATTATTATTGAGCAAGACACTTAACCCCTAACTGCTCCTGATGAGCAGGTTGCCAGCTCGCATGGCTTCCTCCGCCATTGTTCTGTGAATGGATGCATGTGGGCACAAGTTGTAAAGCACTATACTATGTAAATGCAGTCCATTTATTTCTGCTGGAACTGTAGTTCAGCTTGCTGTTTAATTTAGCCCCCCCCCCCTCTCTCTCTCTACTCTATGGTTTTGTAAACATGGGTGAATTATTCCCTGGCAGCAGCTATGTATCAAGATATGCATCTCAGAAAGATCAGCTGGGAAGCATGCAGCGGAAATGAAAACTGAACCAGCTCTTAGGGAAGAACCCTGAAACACAAGCAAGACAACAGCGTATAGAGGTGTGAAACTTCAACTGGCACATGTGGTTCCATCATAGAACACACTTCCTAAATTAATCAGTTCTCTACTGTATATCATCATAGAGCAAACCTCCTAATTTAATCAGTTCTTGTCTAGGACTGTCACTAATGATTATTTTGTTATCGACTAATCTGTTGATTATTTTATCGATTAGTCGATTAATCTAAACCATTAATTTACCAGAAAAATCAACAACAATTGATTATATTTGCAATTGAATATTTCAAAATGTTTAATGAGTATCCTCATCCTTTTTAGCTTTAGATTTAAAAAACTACCAGCCATAAATAGCTTTTTAGTATATTTCCATGAATTATTATATCTGTTGTGTTTTATCTCTCCACTCCATGCTATGGTAGTGCTTGTGCCAGCACAGGAGATATGGTTAAAATGTATTTTTTATATACATATTTAAATCAATATCTACCTTTTGAATAAAATAGGCTCGGGAATCAGGATGGATAAGCTAATTAGCCTAATCCATGTCAAAAAGAGTAGCCTATAGTAAATGTACACGCATGCACGCACGCACACATACACACACACACACACACACACACACACACACACACACACACACACACACACACACACACACACACACACACACACACACACACACACACACACACACACACACACACACACGAGAGGGAGAATAGCTTATAGCAGACTTAATGATTTTACAATCTTTTTGCTAATGAAGTGAAATATTTATTATCATCAACTATCAAGTCATCATCATTGAACATACAGAGAGAAAGAGAGAGGGAGAGAGACCCACCCCCTTTCCTCACTATTAGAACTCCATGAAACTGATTTCTCCTGTGCCTGTGAGCTAGCTTAGCTTAGTTAGCAGCTATTGTTAGTTAAGGTTTTTAACCGCGACGGGCATACAGGAATGGCGAGGATATAAAGCATGTTAGATGCATTTATTGGACCCGTTGCGACTCGCATGAGGAGTTATCACAGGCTGTAGAACGCAGGCTGAAGAGCTGCCATAGCTTCTAAAATGTAAGGTGGAGGTATCAGGCTCAGCCCCTCCCTTCCAGCTGGAGTGAAACACGGAAGTTATCAAATGCGAGCGAAACGCACACTGTGACTGTCGAGTCCTGGCTCTAGGCAGAATCACGAATAGTGGTTTAAGAGAAGTTATTTATATATTTGAACGTGATTCACTGTGCATTAGTTAGATTACACGTTGCGCATGTTATGACTTTGAACGTCTTCCATTTCCACCACAAAAGGCACATGCAATTAACAATACGATGCGTCGATCATGAATATGCAAATCGACAAAATTCCATCATCGACAACGTCGACTAGGGCAACGAATCGTGACAGCCATAGTTCTTACTGTATATCATCATAGAGCACACTTCCTAATTTAATCAGTTCTTTACTGTATATCATCATAGAGCACACTCCCCAATTTAATCAGTTCTCTACTGTATATCATTATAGAGCACACTCCCTCATTTAATCAGTTATTACTGTATATCATTATAGATCACACTTCCTAATTTAATCAGTTCTTATTGTATATCATCAAATGTTTAAAGGCGCATTTCACCCAAAAACAATGCTGGTTTATTTAGCATAAAATCTCACACACATCCAGAAACAGTTTTGCACACATTCATTTAGTTATTGAGAATAAATTAGTTTGAATATTGTCACCAGTGATGTCATCAGGGACATCCTTGTGTTAATTACAGCTCCATGAAATGATGTAGATGGAAAAAAATAGCAATACCTTTTGTCTTATAGGAACTGTTACCTTATCATTTCATTGAGCTGTAATTAACACAACACATTATTCAATGTCCCCAATGACATCACTGGTGGCCATACTCAAACTAATTTACTCTCAATAACTGTCAAACTAAATTAATGTGTGCAAAACGGTTTAGAGTTTTTAGATAAGTCAGTATTGTTTTTTTGGAGGAAATGGCCCTTTAAGCCTGATTCCAAGTAGCATTGATAGCATAGTAATACTGCCATAACAAACAAGTAAATGCTGATTACCAGTTGTGTGTTTGTGTATGTGTGTGTGTGTCTGTCTGATCTGTGAGTGTGTCGGTCTGATCTGTGTGTGTGTCTGTCTGATCTGTGTGTGTGTCTGTCCGATCGTGTGTGTGTCTGTCTGATCTGTGTGTGTGTCTGTCTGATCTGTGTATGTGACTGTGTGTCTGTCTGATCTGTGCGTGTAGCTGTCTGATCTGTGCGTGTGTCTGTCTGATCTGTGTGTATGTCTGTCTGATCTGTGTGTATGTCTGTCTGATCTGTGAGTGTACCTGTCTGATCTGTGCATGTGCCTGTCTGATTTGTCTGATCTGTGTGTGTGTCTGTCTGATCTGTGTGTATGTCTGTCTGATCTCTGTGTGTGTGTGTCTGATCTGTGTATGTGTGTGTCTGATCTGTGCGTGTGGCTGTTTGATCTGTGCGTGTGTGTCTGATCTGTGCATGTGTGTCTGATCTGTGTGTGTGGCTGTTTGATCTGTGCGTGTGTCTGTCTGATCTGTGTGTGTGTGTTTAGGGGCTCAGCCTGGCATGTGAAAGAAGAGTCAGTCGTAGCTGTGTTGGAGCTCGCCCTCCCGCATGGTGGAACAGGAAGTACAGTCCCCCAGTCTGAACCCGATTTCTCACAGCTGGACACGGCCATGCGCCCATCCCATCATCTCCCCATGAAAGCAGCTCAAGCCAGCCATTATCCGACAACAAAGACTTTAGATTCGCTGTATGGTGGTCCAAACCCCTCTGGGCTTAGATAAGACATGCAGGGTGGATTTGGCTCTTAACACTGGAAAGCATTTTACACACGTCACACATCCCAGGCTCCTGCTGGAGACTGAGTTGTCTTGAGTTAATTGGTTGATATGACTCACTCCTGCTTGGAGCCATGAAACAAGGAAATGACCAATGGAATCCCGTTGGTTTTCCCCACGGATAACCATTCATGGTGAAAAGTTACAAAATAACTGTTGTAATCACAGCAGGGGTCTTCCTCATTCCTCCTCATCATCCCTTCACATCCTCCACACACCTTCTTCACTCCTCCTCATCCTCTCCCACACCCTCGCACGCCGCCAGCTCTCCACTCAACACAGCTGTCACCCATCCCCTCATCAACACAGCTGTCACTCATCCACTCATCAGCCAGAAGGTACTTCAGCTACCGGATCCTGTCTCCTCGTCGTGGGGGTGTTAAACTACCTTCCAAGTAAGAAGACCGAACCTAAGCCTTGCTGTGCTATTTCCTGATCTAACCCTTGTTCTCCGTGTGCCCAGGACCTCCTGTTCCAGTACCTTCCCGTGCTGGCTGATACTACACAAAGGAGTGCCCCTGCTCTCACCCCCGACACAGCCTGTGTCTACCTTCTCCCGGACTGCACAAGGAGTGCACCTGAACTAACCCCCAAGAACATTTTCCATACCTGTCTGTCGCACATTCCATCTGTCAAAACTGTCTGCTTGGGAAACTACATAAACAACCCTAAACCGCTCCATTCTCTCTCCTCCTGTGTTTGCTATTGGGCTCCGCCGAAATCCCCTCCTCACAGAACACTCCCACCATAGATGTCGGACCCAGCACCACCGGACGTCAGGGAATGGAGCAACAACATCTAGGCCGCCGTCAATGGACACGCCATTCTGGTAAATCAACACTCACAACTACTAGACGACACCATTACCCGACTCAGCGCTCTCGCGCTTCGCTCCCAGGAACGAGACAGACAATTTGAGCGTTTTGATGCATATGTCACTGCCCAGCTAGACGCCCCACCTGTTGTATCCCCGCACAGGGAGCCCCATGTCCCCGCGCCAGAACGTTATGACGGAAACGTCTCTAGATGTCGAGCCTTTCTTTTTCAATGTTCATTAGTATTCGGGGCAACAGCCACACACCTTCCAGAGTGAAAGATCCAAAGTCTCCTACCTGTCAGGTCTGCTCACGGGTCCCGCGCTAGAATGGGCAACCGCCCTCCACTTTAGTCGTCCCACTTTACAATCCGCCAAGGTAATCGCAGCGTGAGCAAATATGCAATTGAATTCCGTATCCTAGCAGCAGGTTCCGAGTGGAATGACACACCGTTACGAGGGGCTTTTCGCCAAGGCCTCAGCGACGTCCTAAAGGATGAATTGGCGTCTAAGGAGAAGCCGTCTTCCCTTGACGAGTTAATTAATTTAGCCAGAGAATTGGACACGCGCCTCGCGAACGCCGCCGACCAGAGCCGAAGACTCGGAGCGCGCCGTCAAGTGTGCCGCTGCAGAGCCGCAGAGCCGAAGACTCGGAGCCTATGGAACTCGACCGCTCTCGCCTCCCTCTCAGCGAACGGCGTCACAGACTCAGGACGGGGGCATGTTTGTACTGCGGGCAACTCGGCCACTCCATCGCTTCATGCTCGATTCGCCTAAACAACGGGGCTCGACAGTGGCGCTGGGCGCATGTACGAGCCTTAATTATGCTCCCAGCTCCCGCCCAAACATGCAATTCAGCGGCACGCTTTGTCACAATGGTCAATCGTTCCCTCTGTCCACGCTGGTCGATTCAGGCGCAGACGAAAACCTCATTGACGCTGGGGTAGTGTCCCGCTTCCACATTGCCACTGACGCCTTGCCAATTCCCTGCGATGCTCAAGGTCTAAACGGGAGGTTGCTCTCGCGAATAACCCACCACACCAAGCCTCTCTGCCTCCAACTCTCAGGGAATCATAGCGAGGACATCCGTTTCCACGTCACTAATTCCCCCCATAATCCCATCGTTCTTGGCATGCCTTGGCTAAAGCTACACAACCCTGTAATAAACTGGCCAACAGGCTCAGTCACGAGCTGGAGTGCTCACTGCCAGGCCTCTTGTCTACAGTCAGCTCGGTCGCCACTGGGAGTCTCTGGTTCTCCCGTTCCCAACGAACCTATTGACCTTTCAGCTGTTCCTCCAATTTATCACGATTTAGAGGCTGTTTTTAGTAAACAACAGGCTCTCTCCCTGCCACCTCATCGCCAGTACGACTGTGCTATTGATCTGCTCCCAGGAGCTACGCTCCCCGCTAGTCGCCTGCTTAACCTCTCACGCCCAGAGAGGGAGTCCATGGAGAAATACGTCCACGAGTCCCTGGCCTCAGGCATTATTACCCCCTCCTCCTCTCCTGTCGGCGCGGGGTTCTTTTTTGTTTCCAAGAAGGATGGCTCCCTTCGCCCCTGTATTGATTACCGGGGTCTCAACAACATCACGGTCAAGAACAAGTACCCCCTGCCATTGATTAACTGTGACCTCAGAAATGCCTATCATCTTGTCCGTGTCCGGGAGGGGGACGAGTGGAAGACGGCCTTTAAACCCTGCTCGGTCACTTCGAGTACAAGGTAATGCCTTTTGGGCTGACCAACACCCCTGCTGTCTTCCAGGCCCTTGTCAATGACGTTCTCCGTGATGTCCTTAACCGCTCTGTCTTTGTTTATTTGGATCCCTGCTTAAGACCCATCTTTTCTCTCTCTCCTTCAACCTACCCTGATCTCACCTGGTCGGGGACTGACCTTTAGATTAATCTGTCTAGTTTAGTTAGGATGTCTATTTTCTCCCATGTCTGCTTTTCTGCAGCACTACAAACATGGGAACTCTCTAACCCCTGTCCCAAACCCCCCCCCCCCCCCCATCTCTCTGAGTGCTTGTCTCGTAGTGCTGACCACGGTGATGGATGTCTCGGGGTCTTGGCCAAGATTGCAGTGACTGCTCTACGTGCACCACCGAGGTCATGGATCAGCTCCTTACCGTCTTCTGTCCGTGGTCTGTCAACATGGTTTGTGGTCTGTCAACGTGGTTTCATTGCTGGGTTAAGTACTTCTATTCTATTCACATGATATGCTTACTTCATTTATCTATTCTATTCACATATATGCTTAACACTTGTATCTATTGCTATGTCCACCCACTACAATCACGCGAGCTGTCTAACGCCTGTCCCGTCTCCCTGTCTCCCTGTGAGTTGCTGTCCCGGAGTGTTGACCGGAGTGTCGGACGTCCCGTGATGAAGACCGGGAGGATGTCACCCTCTCTGCGTGCCCTCCTGTCTCCCTGTCTCCGGCTGTCTCGTAGTGATGACCGGAGTGCTGGACGTCCCGCGATGATGTCGGGGAGGTTGCGACCCTCTCTGCGCCGCCCCCTATCTCCCTGTCTCCGACTGTCTCGGAGCAATGACCGGAGTGTTGAACGTCCCGTGATTAAGACGTGACCCTCTTTGCGCCGCCCCTGTGCCTCAAATAGATTCGCTATCAGCTCTATCTTTAATCTTTCAAAATGTTCAGTTGCCATAGCTATCAGCTCTATCTTTAATTTTTCAAAATGTTCAGTTGCTATTGCATGCACTCATCTGTGTTTCACTACACACATGAGTGCATGCTTACCAACTGTCAGTCTGCAACACTACTATCACCGACATCTAAGAAGGGAGATCCCCCCTTGAATGGCCCTTCTAAGGTTTCTCGCCTCCACATTGCCTGTGGTGCATTTTTTCCATATTGTTAGGTTTTAGTGAGTTTTTCCTTACCATCGCGTGGGGTATGTCTGGGAGCATTTGCATTCATTCATTTATTTTGCTTTTATTTTAAATTTGTTGGACCTTATGGTGTTCTTGTTTTGTTCTTGACTTATTGTTATGTTTCTTCTTGACTTGTTTAAAGAAGATGTGTCCGACCCATCGGGACATTAACGTGTGTTGTCGGGCCTTACAAATAAATTTGATTTGATTTGATTTGATTTATGACATTCTGATTTTTTCCCGCACTATGGAGGAGCACGTCCAGCATGTCCACCGGGTCCTCCAACGCCTACTGGAGAACAAGCTGTTCGTCAAGGCGGAGAAGTGTGAGTTCCACATCTCCTCCATCGGGTTCCTCGGCTACATCATAGAGAGCGGCCGGATCCGGGCGGACCCCGAGAAGATCAAGGCGGTGTCCGACTGGCCCCGTCCCACCAACGTCAAGCAGCTCCAACGCTTCCTGGGGTTTGCTAACTTCTACCGGTGTTTCATCAGGGACTACAGCCGGGTCGCTGCACCTCTTACCCAACTCACCTCGCCCTCCGTGCCCTTCATCTGGTCTGACAAGGTGAACTCCGCCTTCGCCGAGCTGCGCCGACGCTTCACCTCCGCGCCCATCCTCGTCCAGCCGGACGCGTCCCACCAGTTCGTGGTGGAGGTAGACGCCTCTAGTACCGGAGTAGGGGCGGTCCTCTCCCAACTCTCTGCTCTCGACCAGAGACTGCATCCCTGCGCCTTCTTTTCTCGCCACCTGACCCCAGCGGAGGTCAACTACGATATTGGAAACCTGGAGCTCCTGGCAGTCAAGCTGGCCCTGGAGGCACTGGCTGGAGGGCTCAGAGATCCCCTTCCTGGTCTGGACGGACCATAAGAACCTCGCCTACGTCCAGACGACCAAGCGCCTGAACTCCCGCCAGGCCCGCTGGGCACTGTTCTTCGCCAGGTTCGATTTCACCCTGATCTACAGGCCAGGCTCCAAGAATACCAAGCCAGACGCCCTCTCACGGCAGTTTGTCCCTGAAGAGGGTCCTGTGCACCCTGACACTATCCTCCCCTCCTCCTGCTTGGTGGCCGCCGCCACCTGGGATATCCAGTCCGTCGTCTGGAAGGCCCAGCGCGTCCTGCCTCATCCAGGTAACGGCCCACCTAACCGGCTTTTTGTCCCCGACCTTGTCCGCTCCCAGGTGCTCCAGTGAGTCCACGCCTCCCGGTTCGCCTGTCATCCTGGGATCGACCGTACCCTGTCCCTGCTGAGGCGGCACTTCTGGTGGGTCTCCATGAGGGAGGACACCCGCGCCTTTGTCCTTGCATGCACCGTCTGTGCTCGTGGGAAGGCTTCCCACCGACCACCCGCCAGGCTCCTCTGTCCGCTCCCTGTTCCCGGTCGGCCCTGGTCGCATGTCGCCCTGGACTTCGTCACCGGTCTGCACCCCTCACATGGTAACACAGTCATTCTCACTATCGTTGACCGTTTCTCGAAGGCTGTGCACTTTGTTGCTCTCCCCAAACTCCCCTCTGCTTCAGAGACCGCGGACCTGATGGTGCTCCACATCTTCCGCCTCCACGGGATCCCGGTGTACATCGTCTCCGACAGGGGCCCGTAATTCATCTCCCAAGTCTGGAAGGCCTTCTGTCGGGCCCTGGGGGCCACAGTCAGTCTCTCCTCCGGATACCACCCACAGACTAACGGCCAGTCGGAGCGGGCCAACCAGGACCTGGGGTCCGCCCTCCGCTGCGTGACGACCCGGGACCCCTCCGGCTGGAGTGTTTTCCTGCCGTGGATTGAGTACGCCCACAACTCTCTGTGCTCTGTGGCCACAGGTCAGTCCCCCATCGAGTCCTCTCTGGGCTACCAACCCCCACTGTTCCCTGCACAGGAGGAGGAGATCGCTGTTCCATCGGTGCAGGACCACCTTCGCCGCTGCAGGAGGATATGGGAGGACACAAGGGCCGCTCTGATCCGCTCCACTGAACAGAACCGCCGCTTCGCCGACCGCCACCGGACCCCGGCTCCTGACTATCAACCAGGTCAGATGGTTTGGCTCTCGTCACAGGACCTGCCGCTCAAGTCTGTCCTGCAAACGATGACCACCTGGCCTACATCGTCCGGCAGCTGCTGGACGTGCGTCGCCGCGGCCGCGGCTTCCAGTACCTCGTTGACTGGGAGGGCTACGGCCCAGAGGATTACAGCCGGGTCTCTCGCGGGTTGATCCTGGATCAACTGTCACCCATCCCCTCATCAACACAGCTGTCACTCATCCACTCATCAGCCAGAAAGTACTTTAGCTACCGGATCCTGTCTCCTCGTCGTGGGAGTGTTAAACTACCTTCCAAGTAAGAAGACTGAACCTAAGCCTTGCTGTACTCATTGCTATTTTCTGATCTAACCCTTGTTCTTTGTGTGCCCAGAACCTCCTGTTCCAGTACCTTCCCGTGCTGGCTGATACTACACAAAGGAGTGCCCCTGCTCTCACCCCCAACACAGCCTGTGTCTACCTTCTCCCGGACTGCACAAGGAGTGCACCTGAACTAACCCCCAAGAACATTTTCCATACCTGTCTGTCGCACATTCCATCTCTCAAAACTGTCTGCTTGGGAAACTACATTAAACAACCCTAAACCGCTCCATATTCTCTCCTCCTGTGTTTGCTATTGGGCTCCGCTGAAATCCCCTCCTCACAAGAACAAAGTGCAGAATGTAACTCGCTCACAGTAGTCCACGTTAAGATGTGTTTCGGAGTAAAATTCAAACTAAATAATCCTACACACTGGAGCTTTAAATTATATTTAGTAGGGATCTGGGGGCCGGTGTCATGGAGTGAGGTCGCACATTTGAATTTCGCAACTGCTCCCCTAACTTTTACAAACTAACACTTTTAATGCCCTCACTAGCCTTTTTTCCCCTTTTAATTGATGTTTTCAGCAGTATAACATTTTTGTGACAAACATGGTAGGCAAACAGACAAGTAAGCGCGGTACTTCGTCTACAGTCGACAAGATACAACCTCAAATGCCGATTACAGCGGAGGCTATTCTGAGTGGCTGTAGCCTATAGCGGCTATCGAGAGGCTACTCGGGAAGCTATTTGAGACACACTTTGAGGCGTATCGCAAAGCAGTTTCAGCCGAAATAAGAGCAGCCGTGGAGACGCTGGAAGGAAGGTTTAGAGACGCTCCACACAAAAACCATAGACAATACCAATGAGATCTCGCTCACGGAGGAAGTTAGTCGGCAGGAACAACGCCTCCAGCGTATCAAGTCGAACAAGGCTACCAAACTAGCCGAGCTGGCTAACATCTAGGCTAGGCTTACATAGGTACAATCTCGCGAAAGACGTAATAACATACGAATTATCGGTATACTAGACGACGCTGAAGGATCCCATCCTTCAAGCTTTTTTCCTGATATGCTGCAAGAAATCCTGGGTAAAGAACTGTTGGCTAGCCCTCCGGAATGTGACAGAGCCCACTGCGCTAATATGGCTACTGTAAACCGCAAAAAGGACAGAATCCGAGAGCTATAATTATACGGATCCATAGATTACAGCTAAAGGAAGTAATCATCCGGGAGGCCCGGGCTAAAAAAGGCAAGTTGTTGTACAAAGGCCAATCCATCGCTATATACGAAGACTATCCACCGGAGATCGTGGCTAAACATGGAAAGTAAGCGGCGGACACTCCCCAACTAGATCCCCCCCATTAGAACGCCCTATGCGCCGGCGTCAGCCTCCTCCGTACCTGGAGGGCTACGCTGTAGATTTACCCATTCATCTCATCTTCAAAAAAATTATTTTACTTCAAAAAAGATTTGTTAGACTGGCAACCCTCTCAGATCGATTTGAACCATCTGCTCCTCTTTTCAAGAAACTAAACATTCTGACTGTGTCTGAGGTTAATTCTTTACAGATATGTATATTTGTGTACAAATGCATTCATGATCACAATCTACCAAATGGTTTTAATAGTTTTTTTTCTTTTAATTCAGATGTCCATTCATATGCTACACGTCAGTCCAGGGACCTGCATATACCTTATTGTGGTACTTCACTTAGGCAGTTCTCAGTGAGGTATAGAGGGTCCAATCTTTGGAATGCAGCTGATCCTATGCTGAGGAAATCTCCATCTCTGCTTATTTTTAAAGCAAACTACAAAGAAATTCTCATCCAAAAGTAGTAGATAGATAACAGGTCATACATGTAGGTATGCATTTGGTTATGTGGGTGGGTAGGTTTATAGGCAGGTGGGTGGGTTGTTATATATTATTATGTACACAGTATATCCATGTATGTACTGTGTGTATGTATGTTTGTATTAACACGAATCTTTTAATGTATTCTGGTATTTTATAATATGCATATTCTTGTATTTTTGTATGTTTGATTTTATAAAACGGGGGACGTTCTTGATAAGCCTCTAGGCTTCTAACTTCTCCTTCACAATCGTTATAACTTATTATGTATTGTTTTTACTTCTGTTTAACTGTGTTAATAAACAAACAAACAAACAAACAAACCCCAGCTAGCTTTAGTGCTGCTAACCTAGCTTACAGGGGAGGACAAGCGAGGCATGACTTGACTAGACCCACAGAGTACCGTGCCCCAGAGGAGGATCTCGGAGCGTGTAAGAAGACCAGGTCGCCGCCCAGCCCGGGCAGCCCCGGATCAAGGTCATCAGCGTCATCCCCAAGCGGGTCCGACAGGATGCTAGCGGAAGCCCTAATCGCCACGATAGCCGCCACGGCTGAAAGGGAACGCCTCCAGGCGCAACGAGCGAGTGAGCGTGAACATCTCAGAGTGGAGGAGAAACGCCTCCAGGCTGAAGAAAGGATGGAGCACGAACGCCTTCAAGCAGAGAAGGATATGGAACGCGACCGCCTCCAGGCACAAATGATGACGCAAGTGCTCCAGAATGTAACTCCCCATTCTTCCACCCGGAGCTCCCGGAGATCATCGTGCCAAAGGTCGAGGGCACCCTCCCCTCCCCGACGGAGCTACATGGGACCCCGCCTCAGGGAAGAACCTGTCTACGTTGCAGAGCAGCTAGCTGAGCGACTACAGAGCCTGACTGAGGACGAGGGAGGTCAGACGGCCCACCCGCACTACTCCGTCCCAATAAATGAAACCGAGCGCAGCCCCGGTCTCACTCACGACGCAGCACCACCCAGTAGGGAGTTAGAGCACCAGACGGCCCTGAGGACCAGCTGGCAACCCAGCCCCTGGTTCCCGCCCAGCATGAACCAACGCCCCCACGGACCGGGAGACTTGCTGCCGGCGCCTCTCCCCTAACGTGTGTCAGAGTCGCAGCCCTACATGGGACCCTACATCGGGACACCCACATTCCCGGACTTCACCAGAGAAGACCGAGCGCAATATATAGAATTGCGTATGTGCCTAGAGACAATCATGTCGGGAGTACAGGATGAGAGATACAAGTATGCCATCCTTCTTAAACATCTCAAGGTAACTAGAGCGCACAACATTGCGCTGGCGTACTCCAATTCACCCACTCCCTACTCTGACGCCCTGGCTGCCCTTGACGGACGTTATGGACGTATTTGGGATTATGTCATTCAGGAGATACGCAAGATCGAACGTCTCCCCCCGGCTAAAGACAACCGGGCCCACGTGGAGCGCATTCTAGAGAAGCTCCCCCCATTCCGCCAAGAACGGTTTCAGCGGCAACAAAACCACCATGACCCGAATGCCCCAGAGCAGTCACTGCTGGATCTTCCAACTTCCTCGCCAGAGAGGTTAGCAGCCTAAGGATCGACACCTTCGCACGGGGCGGCTCGAACCTCAAAGAGGGACAGAGGAAGGCTAAAGACCAAAGCAGGCCCATCACAGTGATGCACCAGGCCGAGTCTGTGTTGTGGCAGAAGAGTCACACCCCCCCATCCAAGGGGAAGTGGAAGGTCGCATGTCAATACTGCGACAGCAAACACTGGCTGTCACAGTGCGATGCATTCAAGAAACTGACCACCGCCGAAGTAAGTCAGTGGATTAAGGCCAACCGCCGCTGCTTCCGCTGCGCATGCGGCCACATGGCAGCAGAATGCCGCCTTAAGAAGAAGTGTGGCAAGTGTGACGGCGCTCACCTCGAAGCACTGCACGAGTGCAACAAGTGGAACCCAGCTCCACCGATCAACTCGGCAGCCGACGTACTCTACATTGACCCTGCGAAGAGTGGTAGTTCGAGAGTGCTCCTGATGGTGGTCCGAGTACTCCTTAGTCACGGGGATAAAGTACTCGACACCTACACCATCCTTGACGACGGGTCGGAGAAGACACTCCTCCTCGCCTCCACCGCGACCCAGTTGGACCTGCGGGGACCCGAGAAGACCATGACTCTCCGTACCATTCGTCGAGACTTGAAGACCATCAGAGGTGAAAGTGTCTCGTTCACCATTGCAGCGATTGACCAGCCTGAGAAGCGGTACGTCATTGGCAAGGCATTCACGAGCCACGCCATTGGCTTGTCACGTTACGATTACCGCATCCAACAACTGAAGGAAAAGTACGACCACCTACGCCAACTGCCCATACCGCCTATCAGCGGCGCCACACCGACCATACTCATTGGGTCCGATCACGCAGACCTCATCGTCCCTACGGATGCGGTCCACCTCGGACCCAGAGGATGGACAGCCGCGGTTAAGACACGGCTGGGGTGGACGCTCCAGGGCCCCCTCTCCGGGCCTTCCAGCCGACCAACGTCGACCCGCTGTCTTTACACCAAGGCGAGCGACACAGACCCCACTCTCCTGCAGCACATCGAACGGTTATGGACGCTAGATACCCTGCCATTCAAGAACGAACGGAAGATGGTCCAATCCAAGGAGGACAAGTTTGCCATCGCTCTACTAGAGCAGAAGACCACTAGGGTCGAGGTCAACGGAGTGCTAATGTACGTGACCCCACTCTTGAGGCGGGAAGGGATGCCCACTCTGCGCGTGCCTAAGGGAGCGACGCACCACTACCTACATAGCACTGAGCGGCGCCTCACCAAGAACCCCAAACAGGCGGCGATCTATCGCGCCGAGATTGAGAAGCTTGTGGCAGCCGGCCACATAAAGAAAATCGATGACTGCGATGCAGAAGGGACAATGGAGTCCTGGTACGTGCCCCACCACAAGGTCACACACAACGGCAAAGACCGCATTGTGTTCAATTGCAGCCATCAGATTAGACAGCAGAATCTGAATAGCCTACTCCTGCTCGGTCCCACACTTGAACCCCCTCTCCTCGGCATCCTGATACGTTTTCGTCAGGACAAAGTGGCCATTGCTCCCCGCAAGCCGCAGTCGATTCCGTGATGCGCAGCCCTGGTAAGCGCACAACTCGCCAAGATGGTGAAAGATGAGCTCACCATACCGGGGCATGAGATCGTCCTATGGTCAGACTCTATGACCGTGATCACCTGGCTCCAGTCCCCCTCCTGCCGGTACAAGGTGTTTGTAGGAGTCCACGTATCGGATATCCAGGTCCTGGTAGGAGCGGAATGTTGGAGTTCTGTTGACACCAAGCAGAACCCGGGGGATGTCATCACATGGGGGATGTCCCTAGCCGACCTCACCCGTCCCAACTCATACAATGACGGTCCAGAGTTCCTCAGACTCCCGGAGGAGAAGTGGCTTCTCTCAACACCTCGGACTGCAAACCAGGACGAGTCAGAAATAAAGAAGTCCATGTTCTGTGGGCTGAGTCAAGCCCAGGCTCCAACGGGCCCAGACTTAGAAGACTGCCAGACTCTGGAGAGTGCCCAAAAAAGGACGTTCCTCTGGCACCACAAGGAGCTCCCCCCCACCACAGACCTCAGTGCAGCCGCCTACGGGGAAGCGGAACTCCTGGTGCTGCAGAGGATGCAGAGAGACTCTTTCCCCGAGGAAAGGGAGTGTCTGACTAGGGCGAAGCCGGTCTCATCAGACAGTAGACTCCTCACCTTGGCCCCAGAAATCAACGCCCAGGGCCTCATTAGGGTGGGGGGCCGGTTGAGACGGGCCCCGGACATGGCCGAGGATGTGAAGCATCCCATCGTCCTAAGCAACCGACACAGGGTAACAGACCTGATCATTCAGAAGTATGACGAGGTGGTGTGCCATGCCGGGACTGAGCGAGTGTTCACGGAGATCCGGCGGCGCTTCTGGATACTCCAAGGGAGAGAAGCTGTACGCCGGTTCCAACGAACTTGCCCTACCTGTCGCAAGTGGAGAGCACAGCCTATTATACCGAAGATGGCCGATCTGCCTCCCTGCCGCCTCAGAGTCTGCGAGCGGGCCTTCCATTCCACTGGAGTGGATTGCTTCGGGCCCTTCAATGTTAAGAGAGGAAGAGGAACGGAGAAGAGGTGGGGTATTGTGTATAAATCCATGACCACCAGAGCTGTCCACATTGAGCTCCTCTAGTCTATGAGTACCGACTCGTTCCTCATGTCCCTCCGGAGGTTTCAGGCGAGGATAGGGACCCCCTCAGTACTATTGTCCGACCAGGGGACGGATTTCCGAGAAGGAGGCACGGAACTGAGGGAGAGCTTCCTGAGCATGGGTGAGGAACTCAAGGCCCGCCTCGCTCCATCTCAGGTCACCTTCCAGTTCAATCCACCGAATGCTCCCCATTTCGGGGGAACATGGGAGAGGGAGGTCCAATAAATTAAGACTGCTCTGTACACCGTGCTTGGAGCCCAGGCGGTGGGCGATGAAGTCCTAGCTACGTTCCTTACTGAGATTGAGGGAGTCCTAAACTCCAAGCCCCTCGGCTACGTTTCAAGCGACGTAGTTGACGTCGACCCCATCACCCCAAACTACCTCTTGATTGAGCGGCTGGACCCTGCACTTCCTCAAACTGTGTACAGACAGGACAAAATGAGCGGAAGGAGAATGTGGAGACACAGCCAAGTGCTGGCCGACCAGTTTTGGGCTCGCTTCCTCCTACACTACCTACCCTCCCTTCAGGCCTGCCAGAAATGGGTGAAAGACAGGGACAACCTCACTGTGGGGACCATCGTGATGGTCATAGACCAGTCACTACCCCGAGCTACGTGGCCAACCGGCCGGGTGAGCCGAGTTATCAAGGGATCGGATGGGAAGGTCAGAGCTGCAGAGGTCATCGTCCAAGGGCAGACCTATACCAGACCAGTAGCTAAATTGATTGAGCCTCCTGCTTTCCCTGACTCCCCTGACGATGACGATAACCCATCGACTTCATAGCTTACCTCCAACTCCCCATAGGCCCTTATGGAGAGATCGACTTGACATTTGATATTAATCTGTGCCCCAATTTTTTTCCCGCTAATTAGGTTCCGGCTGTTCTGAAGGTCCAGATTAATACCTAAAGTCCACGTTTATTATTTTCTATATATGTGTGTTTTTTTTTGTATAAGATATGTATTTGCTGTGGACCTGATAGTGTTTTATTGTTTTATTGTTCGCCTGTATGCTCCTTGTAGCACGCGCTGTACTTACAGCACGCACCCATTGGAATGGAGACAAAGTTATACCGTTAGTTTTGTATACCGTTAGTTTTGTATACAGCGCGAGCCACTCAACACATATTGAACGGAGAAAAAGATACCGTTAGTTGGAGAATAAAGTGAGGAGAGAGAGGTGCTTTGCTACAGCGCTGTGGTGGTAACGTTAGTGCCGTTATTAGTTGGAAACGGTGTTGTGGTGTCACCAAGGGAGAGGAGGAGTACCATAGTCCTGCATCGATCTGCCGACGGCGACGGGCCGAGGATAACTGAGACAAAAGAGACGTTTAGACTGAGTTCGGTTGCGGTTGAACTCATAATTTATAGCAACCAACGGACTGTTTGCTAGTTAGCCCCAGTATAAAGGGCTAACGCACCAACCGTTACCCGAAGCTCGGGCGTTTTGGACTGTGGGAACCCGGTCCGTACGAGACACCCTCTATATCCAGCGACTACCCGACGGTCTTCCGCGGTTACCGTCTACATCTCCAGAGATCGTCGTCTCCGCCCTCATCTTTCTCCTCCAGACGTCATCATCCACTCCACCCCCACCTCCATTCAGAGCCTGGTACCATTACTTTAGGAATCGTAATAATTCGGAAATTGTTATATATATATAAATTGTATAATAATTAGGATACTGGTTATAAGAAAATTGTATTAACCCCATTATATTTGTTGTTGTTTATATTTAGTTACATTTGATATTTGTTGTTGTTTATATATATTTACATTTGTGTCTATGTTACACATTAAATGTGATTATTCAACCTGGTACCCCTCTCCCCTCCCATTTAATAGAGTGTCCGCCATTTTGTGTACATTTAATATTGGTTAATTAATCATTTAATATTTGTCAAGCTCATTATTTAAAAACAGTCAGGGTTGTGTAGCCCCTTAGCTACAACAATCAAAGATACCCCTCACAAAATTGCTCTTTATGCAGACGATTTACAGATTTGTATGCAGGACCCCTCCAAATCAGCCACAAACTTACTTAGGATAATTGACGAATTTGGTGAACTATCAGGCTTCAAAATGAACGTACTTAACGTCTAAAGTACTACCCAGAATAAACTTTCTAGCTCAATGCTCCGCCAATATCTAAACAACAAGCGGCCGAGAATCAAAAGAACCACCACTCAGCGTAGGAAACAGGACGGGGGTCTAGCAACCCCGGATTTTAAATTATATTTCTGATCTTTCTCACTGAGGTCCCTGATTAACTGGTTTGATCCTGAGATTGGTGTGTCATGGTGTGCCATAGAGGAGGCAGCAGTCTATCCACAAAGACTACAAGATATAATATATTCCAACACCTTGATTAGAAAATGGCAATTACGGGGGCGGCTGGGTGGCGCAGCGGACTAAGCGCTCGTCACCAAGGTAGACACTGGTATCGAATCCGGCTGTCAGCGTTGCCTCCGGCTTGGCCGGCCGTCATACTAGCTTGATTGGCAGAGTCAGCGGGAGGGAAGCCGGTGGGTGGGTACGGGTCGTTGTAACCAGCCTAAGAAAAAGAACAAATGCCAATTACGATTTGGTCCTATCATCTCCCATGTGATTCAGACATGGCATAACGCACAGATATTGTACCATCAAAATGCCCATGGCACCTCGACTGCCCATTATTTCATAACCAACAATTACTTATTGGACATAAACCCATTAACACAACCCTCAGTGGGAAAGGAAGGGAGTCCACACTCTGGGGGATGTTTATGATAAGACCGGCCTTCGTGCATTTCAAGACTTGAGAGATTTTTATGAACTTCCCGGTGCTACCTTTTTCTTCCATTTACAGCTGAGAGTGGCGCTCAGGGCGCATGGGGTCCCATGGGGTCAACCGTTACATCCACACCCTCTTTTTAAAACTCATCGGAGACAGAACAATTCAAGGGGCTCCCGGGGGTAGAACTCGGTGGGGGGCACGGTTTCCCAATGCACTTCCATCAGCAAAAAGGTCGAGAAAACAATTCCACTATCCGTAACAACACTACTCCTGAATGATATCTCCCTGCTGCTGGCTCCCATACAACAAAAAATACAAATTTTAGCGGGAATTACAGCAGCCAAAAAACTGATGCCATGAGATGGAAACAACCCGAAAAACGTACAATGAACGTATTTCTATTTTATCTCTATATGGGATGGGATGTTTTGGGCCCTTATGAGTTTGGTGGTTTGCGGTCTCGGGCTGGTGGGTGCCCCTGGTTCGGGGTCTCAGAGTATTAAAGAGGCATGATGCTCTGACTCACTTGGGCGCTGGACTCGGGGTCCTTATAGGGTGGGGACCGTAGAGGTCGGGACGGGGGTGGATGGGGGCTCGGGATATTTCACTGTTCTTCATTTTATATTATTTATACTGCTTTATTGATACATTTAATTTAACTTAATTGTCTTGTCATTATTGTTGAAGTACTGTCCTGTGATGTATTATTATTATTATTATTATTATTATATATTATTATTATTATTATTATTATTATTATTATTATTATTATTATTATTATTATTATTATTATTATTATTATTATTATTATTATTATTATTATTATTATTATTATTATTATTATTATTATTATTATTATTATTATTATTATTATTATTATTATTATTATTATTATTATTATTATTATTATTATTATTACTGTATTGTGTTGTGTCTTGTTACATGTGGAAATTAACAAATTTAAATGTAATCACAAAAAGAAAGAACAAAGTGCAGAGAGGAAGATACATTTAGAAGACACATTACAATGGAGAAAGCAAGGGGAGTCTGAATAGCTTGTGCCTGGCCTGTGCTCCCTGTCCTGCTCTCTCTCCCAGGTTGTGTGTTCGTTGTGTTTCCAAGGATCGACCCGTCCGACATTAACCATGCTATCTCTATGGACGTTGCCTATGCATTTACATTTACATTTACATTTAGTCATTTAGCTGACGCTTTTATCCAAAGCAAGACAGGAGGAAGGCCAGGGTACAACTCTATCAGCTGAGTAACTATGTTTATCAAAGTGTTGAGTGCTTTATTTTTTTATTTCAGATAATGATTGAAGAAGTGCGTCTTTAGTTGACGGCGAAAGATTGGATGGGTTTCGGCTGTCCTAACTGTGGTGGGAAGTTCGTTCCACCATTGTGGGGCAATGTCCTTTAGCGTCACAGGATGTTGTGTTCATTGTGATTCCCTGGGAGGTAACTCATTGGACATCGTTGATCCCATCTTTATGGATGTTGTTATGCCTGGTTGTCTCTCCTTACCTGTTATGCCTTTCTATGGTTTTCCTTGTATTGTTGATTATCACTATTCTTTTTATTGTTATTACTTATTATTATTATTACTCCCTTTTAAAATCATCGCCCACTTCAACACATATTGCACGTCTGGCATTCTATGTTGGGGGGGGGTCTCTCATTGAATTGCCCATCTATGGTTTTTCCTGTGGGAGTCTTTCCTTATCTTCTTTGGGGGTTACGCCAGGTGGGTGTTGTACCTTTGTGGG
The DNA here is from genome assembly GCF_963971535.1 of Notolepis coatsorum. Taxonomy (NCBI): domain Eukaryota; kingdom Metazoa; phylum Chordata; class Actinopteri; order Aulopiformes; family Paralepididae; genus Notolepis; species Notolepis coatsorum. The sequence goes on along the minus strand of NC_140174.1, from coordinate 39,705,664 downwards.
CCTGTGAAGCCCATTGAGACATGTAATGGGATGTGGGCCATACATATAAATCTGACTTGACTTGGTTTTTTTCTGTTTGAGACAGAAGCTTGGAGTGGGAATAGCGCGACCTTGGATGTGTGCCCCCAGTGCCCACAGTTGTGTCAGCCAGCAGACCTGCAGCTCCAATACCTTGAATACGTGTGAAGCAGCAAGCCATCACCACAACACTCGAGAGCGATGGGACTTTGTGTGCGTGTGCGCATCCATGCACACCTGCATAATGTGCACGGTTGTGTGTGTGTTTGGAGGTGTTAGGATGAGAGGAAGGTGATAGCTTTCTCCCTTTCCTTCTCCATTTTCTTCCTTTCCTTCACGTTTTGAATGGGCTGGTTTTCATTGAGAAATATGGGTGTAAAGCACTGTTGATAAATGTGTGGGAATGAGTGCGCATGTATACGCTGTTCAGGTGTGCTTCCAGATGAAGTGGGACATGCAGACCTCCATTGCCACGCTGCAGGAATCCATGTAGGAGGACAGCCCATGGACTCAGTGTTTGTTTTGTCACAGCCAGGACCAACCAAGGTCACACTGCACAATGGATCTCAGACGGAGCTGGCCAAGGCTGTGATATTGTACTGTGCTAATTTGGTAAGCTAACCCTGTACTGTTGTGTCTCATTCTTCGTTGAAAACCAGACCATTATATTCAGTTTTCACTCGTCTTTCCTCTATAGTCTATACTGCACTCCAGGTTACTACTAGGCCAAAATATCCCCCCCCCCCCTAGACTATGCTAGTTCCTAAAAGGAGGTTACAGCTAGCACTGTCTGGGTGTACTAAGAGCCATGTCAGACAAACATACTCAGCCCTCACTCTGTGTCGTTCGCCCCTTAACCTGCAACGGGCCGACTCGACACATTAAAGTGTCATGACACAAAGTCGTTTGCGTGTAATGATGATGATCATCATCAGCAGCCCCAAGTAACCCCTCTGTGGTTTCTAATTTGAGCTGTTCTTAATTAGCATCCCCCCAGGGGCGTCACATCTGTCAGGGAGATACAGAGAGGTCATTATCTCAGACTTAACGTCAAGCTTTTTGATCTGAAGTAACACACTGTGAACGAAGTTGCGCAAGCTTCTCACCTTTCACGCTTAAAGGGTTCTTCGCTTCACTCATCAAAGGTTGCCAGTGATATCCTGCAGGCCATATGGCAGGTGTCAGGACGGCCCACAGGCAGAGAGGCCGATTAGTAACCAAAAGGTCGCCGGTTCGATCCCCAGTAGCTACCGCCAGGAGGACGTATTCTAGTTGTGAACTAGCAACTGGATGGTGGCTGGTATTCAATCTACCTCATCCACTATCTCTCCCAAGGTGGCCTTGTGCAAGGCACTTAACCCAAATACTATGACAGGGGAACTGCCCTGCGGGTGACCCTGCCATCTCTGAATTCTCTGAGGAAATGCATGTGTGATGGAAGATGTACACAATTGCCTTTGTGCAAATTGAGAATAAAGCAAACCCTCTAATATATTTCCTACCAAACTCCCTCCTCCTCTTCTTTTTCAACTTGACCCATGTCTGATCCTCCCCGTCGGCCCTCTCTCTCTCTCACCACCAGGTCTCTCTTGTGAATGAGGCTCAGTGTTATTGGAGGATGTGAAGTCAGTCAGCCCACCCCTCCTTGGCAGAGGAACACAGGAGGACACCTGGAAGAAGCAGCTGTTCCCTGTGTCCGTGGCAGACTGCAGCTTGGCAAGCGGGATGACGGCCAACGCGGCCAATGCAGGCAGGCAGGCAGACAGCGTCCCTGGACACGCAACCGTACAATTAATCTCCGGCACCAGCCTCATAGCTGTTCCCATTGGGCCACAGCCGTCGCCCTCGTTCAGATGCACCCGCTTCCCCCATTTTCAGTTCCAGGCACGGGTCCAGCTGAACCACCCTGCCACACAGCAGTCTCCCTATCTGTTCTGCGAAACACACAAGGAATCCGAGGACCATTCAAACAGTTCAACAATGAAACTGGATACAACTGGACTGTATGTGACACTTTCATTTGATATTAAATATCCGGCGGGCCTTCTGGCCGGACCATTATAACCTCACAACATAAAACCCAACTGGGCATATTTCTAACGTAATTCGATCAACTAATCTATTGCGCAGAGGTTGATCTTGGCCTCTATATATCACAGACCTCTATATATTACAGTATGAATATGGAAAGATCCCTTTCACTCAACAAGACGAGTCTTTTCTTTCATGCCACCAGAATGGGGCGGCCAAAGGGTTCGGTCAGAATCGAAGGTTACGTTGTAGTTCCATGGGAGCGTCGCCGTCTGTCCCGCGTCTGTCCCACGTCAAGTCACTGTGAATTTACCGCCGCGTTGTGGGGCGAAGAGGAGGAAAGACTTGCGCAATGATGTACACTTTCACGGCATAATTTTGTTATGATCAATGGCCCCTGCCACCCGTTGAGTCACGCACAGAGAAAAATTAATAACAGCACTTGAGTCAAACGAGTAGGACCGACTGAGTAAATCTTTCCACTCCTCGGTGCAGAGAAGTGTCTCTCAAGGCATAAGCCCTGGGCTTCTCTCCCAATTCAATGCACCGCTTTTGCACATTTGGACAGTGTGCTCCGGTTTTTATGTGTCATTAAGAAATATAACGGCCATCTTTGCCTCCTAACCACACTAAATGTTCTGTAATTGAAGCGTTCTATAAGCTTAATCTATCCTTTTTTTGGTCTGTTATCCACAGTTTTATGAATAATGCGGAATGTCGGAATCTCTTGTTGCCATGGAGCAAAAGAAAATCTGAGTTTTTTTTTACATTTTTAGAGGCACTGTTTTTGATTGATGTCCGATGACATCATTGTCAAGTCGACGATACTTCCACACACACTAGATAACACTAACCACCTGCTGTGTCCCCCCCGCATTAAAAACATGCTGATTTCTCCATGCCTAAACGTGTAAGCCTATAACGATCAGGCCCTCGTAAATTATACCATGCGAGGTACAAATCGTATGCATTAAACCAATTATTTCTATTTGATCTCCAACCAAAGAAAAATTAAATAAATGCAGCAGAGCCCTGGTGACTGTGAAATCAGGTTTAATTACACTTATTTGCATGGAAATGGATATTGATTGGTGGAGATAGCCGCATTGAATCTGTGATTGCTGCTTTACAGCTGGGCCTGTTCTAATCTCTATGGGGAAGACAACAGTTGCCAAGATGAAAAGGTGATTTTGAGATAAGCGACAACAATAAAATGTGCTCACACATTCATTCAACAGGATATATATATATATATATATATATATATATATATATATATATATATATATATATATATATATATATATATATATATATATATATATGTGTGTGTGTGTGTGTGTGTGTGTGTGTGTGTGTGTGTGTGTGTGCACACTGCACAAGTGGGGATACCTTCACAAACCATTTCAAATGAGGCAGAAGCAATGTGACACCCCACAGTGCACACACACCCTGAAAGGATCTGAAGTGTGCTGAAACAAAAACAGAAATGACAGGAGCTTCCACACCCCTGTGGCACGCGGGGAAACCACGCGAGACGGCAGAGAAAGTGTGGGATCCACTACCAGACTGAATGTGGTCTCTGTCACTTCAAACAATAAACAGCACAAAAATAAACTCACGCTGGGATAGTGACTAAACGGAGCTGCAGAGCGGCAGCTGGGAGCGGCGTGTGCACGTCAACCGTGTGATTAAAGTGAACGAGAATAACGCGGCTGACTTTTGACTGACAGGATTTTCCCGTTAGAATAGTCTCTACAGTAATCACCTGATCATGACAAACGTCTATATTTACAGGACTTCAGTGCCTTTTAATATCTTGTTAATTTCCCAGACGAAATACAAATGGCAGTGGATCACAGGGTTGCCTTCTGTGTGTTGCTTTCCCCGTTGCTGTTTGAATTACTTTTGTAGGCTTGTTAAAATCTCCAGACCCAAACCAAATTGGTGCAGGGTTTTGCCCTGGCACGTTGCATCTTTGAATAATGCTCCTCGTAAAGACATTCGAGCAGCTTAAGAGGCGTCGCTGTTCAGTAAAAAACTGTTGCTGTTGCCCATTATGAAGCATTTATCTACATGTGGGAACGGGTCTTCCAGTAACCGCTTGAAATTCATCTACATTTATAGATGCTTCCACTGGAATTATGTTGCTAGGGAAACTGTTTGTTTTTTCTCCTTCAACTATCGTATCAAACAGCAACAGGAAATAAACTGGGGTCCTTTTAGAATGCTTTTGTTGTCACTTTGAAAACCATCTATAGGCTACAATCGCTGGAGCTATAGGATACTGTATATTCCACAGTATCTCACAATGTATGTGTGTGTATGAGACCACACGGGATGTAGTCGTGACGAGCTGTAAATCACTCTGTTACCAAGGAAACAGTCCAGGGACATTGTACACTGTACGATGTAGGATAAGCCAATGTGCTGTGAAAAGCCACCAACTCACTTTATATTTCTTTTCTTTTTTTTATAATTTTATATATATTTGTTTTTAGGGGCTGCATACCAAAAGAAAAAAAACGAATGTGAAACATTGTCAATGCTAAACAGATCATTCAAACACACTTAGTGCCATGCTTCCCTTACTGTATGTATTATCTTGTTTCAGAAAGGCCTTTTGGACAATCGTATGCAGAACATTTCAAGTGTCTCTTGACAGAGAGCAAGCCGGAGGTCAACACAGTCAATTAGGACGTGCCACGCTGGAGCCTGTTAGATGGAGTAGTGGATGAACATGTGTATCAGTGGACCTTTGAGTACCTGTGTGACACACGCAGTACAAAGCCTGGTAATCAGTTCTGTGGTCAGTCAAGGTTCACACTTTATCCCTTGGATAATTGCATTTTATGGCATGCTGCTGTTGAAGATGAATCGCTGTATGTGTACAGGCACAATATATGTGTGTGTGTGTGTGTGTGTGTGTGTGTGTGTGTGTGTGTGTGTGTGTGTGTGTGTGTGTGTGTGTGTGTGTGTGTGTGTGTGTGTGTGTGTGTGTGTGTGTGTGTGTGTGTGTGTGTGTGAGAGCGTATACTGTACATGCAATATGTCTGTGTGTGCAAAGTGTATGAGAGTACATGCACAATACTGGTATGTGAGTACTATGTGTGTGCGTGTATGTGCATGCACAATAAGTGTATTCATACAGTACGAGTACTCCATGTGTACAGTATGTGTGTGTGCGTGTATGTGCATGCACAATAAGTGTATTCATACAGTACGAGTAATCCACGTGTATGTGTGTGTATGTGCATGCACAATAAGTGTATTCATACAGTACGAGTACTCCACGTGTATGTGTGTGTGCATGTAAGCAAACACAATAAGTGTGTGTATGTACGTAATACGTTTTTTTGTGTGTGTGTCCTGCGGAAGGGCCATTGACCCTGCCTGGTAAACTGATGTATGGGATCCTGCCGGGATTCTACTCCATGTAGCTGGACCCGAGTCTCCAGAGAGGGGGGCCTCTTCACGGGGAGCAGCCTCTCGCCCTGAGAAGCATCCGCCAACAGGCAGGCAGGAACTCATATATCAAACGTGTAGTGTACACATTCATTTATACTTCCCCTGTTTCCCCTACCGGGAGGGCGCAGGGCTCAGAGCTGTCATCAACGTGAGCTGTGGTTTATTGATTTCACTATGTATTGCAATGGAATAATTCCATGTTTCCCTTCGCCTATTGATTTGAAAGGAAGGAACGGAACATGGAACAGCCACCCCGCCCACAAACAAAGCGCACACAGAGAGAGAGAGGTATGACAGAAACAATGGGATATGGCGGCTTCAACAGAAGAAACGTACAAAGTGCCTGAGGCACTGATGCGGCTGGATCGATATCTATAGAATAATATTTTCCTTTTGATCTGGGCAGGGGCCGTACACCGGCGCTAGCCAAGTGGAGTTACCGGGACCCCTTCAGATGAGCAACATCCACCGGGATGACACCGATGGGAGTACATTTAGCCTGCTCTGTGTCGAGACAGAGTTTTTCCTTTTGTGTGCATTATTTAGTTGCAAGGTAGCGGTTGGTATCAAAGCAGACTTGAAAGAATGATGAGTTCTCTTACTCCCTTTGTACTGTATGTCTCTACAGCTCGCTACAGTTAAACTCATGCAAGATTAAGTACACAACTTGACAATACAGACAAAAAGAAAAGGAATTTAAACCAAACTAATTTACTTTCAATTGCTTGATCATAACTAAGGTATGAAAACTCACTTACCGCTAACGGGAAAGAAAAGCATTGTTATTAGTCCAGAGTCCTTCCTATGTTACCTCGCTGATATCTTAACTTTAAATGCATGCTACTTGTTATAGTCTCTCTGTATTTTTGTTGCATGTTGGACCCCAGTAAGACCAGCAGTTGCTACAGGGTCAACTAATGAATAATCCTAATGAAAAACAATAATTATTGTAAATAAATAAGTGGACCTACATAATTTGATGGTTGTCAGAGCATTCTCATGTGTTTAAATGTCAATTTTTTTAACTTAGAAATACGTCAGCTAATTGTTCATTTTGAAAACGTCAAATATCTACGTAAAATTGGAAATGATACATTAGCCCTTTTTAAAATGTCACATGGTTGACGTTTAGCTTAAAGGGGTCCCCACACGGCGACCGATTTTAGCCAGGCGACCGATTTTTTTAGCGAGCCGACCGACAGAATTGTATCGCCTCCATTGTTATGAATGAGAGAACCCACACGGCAGGAGATTTTGAAGCGACGGTCGCGCAGCTATTTCTGTCGCCTCGCTAAATATCGCCTAGATCCTATTTTTGGAGGCGACGGCACACGGACAATGAGGAAATAACATGACTTCTACACTAGAAGTAGTGCAGAAGTTCTACTGGTGTATCATTTGTACACCTTTAATGTATCAATACATTCATTGATCAATCTACGTATTATTACCATGCTACTTATGTTCATTATTATTAACGGGAACAATTTAAATAAATAACGTTAGTTTGAGAAGCTGTAGTGGCCGCTTGTCATTAACTAATAAATGAACAATGCGCCACGATGCACCTACTAGTGTTTTTATACTCGGGTAACAAAAGAAGTTGTGGATGTTGACAGAGTTTAATGTCCAGGCTGCAGCTGATGTAGTTTGTAAGGTTTATTGTCCAAAGAAAATTATGGTTGAGAACAAAACAGTTTGCGTCTTCCGTGAAAAAAACACTCTCTCAGCAGCTGCATAACAATACTTGTCCAATCGTTGGTAATGAACGTATCGTAGCGATCAGGCATGCATAGTAATGTCAGGAAGAATGAGGAGAGGTTGTATTCGTATATGGTGGTTTAATTCCAGCTCAATATGGGTTTTACAGGTTAATACTCTCTCGTACTGCACAACACAGCTACTGCTAACCCGCTTCACAACAACCTCCGGTCCCGGCGGTCCGGTCCGCCCTCCTATATCTCCCGGGGGGAAACACCCCCAGCTAAACAGAGCGACACATAGCTTATTATACCTGAGAACGGTCGCCTCTGGTGTGGGGGGCTAAGCAATTGTCATTGAGCGACAGGCGATCACATCGCCAGGCGACGTCGGTCGCCCGCCGTGTGCAGACCACTTAAGCCTTTCATTGACATTGTCTTCATTGTCTGTAGTGTGATAGTAAAGGGTTAACGTAAGGTTATGTATATAACCAAGTTCTATGAATTCTGGTGACGCTCAGCGTCAGTCTGCACTGACTTCACTTCGTGCACGTGCACTGAATAAAGAATTCCACAATGTACCTTTACATACCAACATTCATCTGGCCACACCCCTATCCGCTTACCTTCATAAGCAGGTGTGTGGTCACCTACTCGCCTCCTTCCCAAACTTTCACCACAAGGCGAGATCAAGGGCCGCAGCGCCGTCCTGACGCTGAGCGTCACCAGAATTCATAGAACTTGGTTATATACATAACCTTACATTCTATTTCATTCTGGCCTCCGCTCAGCGTCAGTCTGCACAAGAGGAGCTGAGCGGAAGCCAGAAGCTCGACAAATGTACCCCGCTGAGGCCCCCCACAACCATCAGACCGGGGAGGACCGAGCTCCCGTCCCTCCCTAATGGAGGGATACCCTCCCTATTGGAGGACGGGAGGGAGACGGATCCGACCGTGCGAAGAGGAACTCAAGCAACTCAACGCACAGGGTGAGCAGATTGTGGCTTGACCCCACGACTACGCACATGCACAACCCGCATGCCACCAGGGAACGAACGGAAGGAACAACCCTCGTTACTGCCCCCAAAATCACGGGGTCAAGAACAAACTCAACCCTGTGGCAAGGCCGTAGCAGTGGAGCGCGAAGGAAGACCCAGACCCACTGAAGGGACTGGATCCCCTGGAAAAAGGGGGGCCCGGAGAGGTCAATGACGCCAGGCATCAAGACCCCACCAGGCGGTCACTTAGTGACACCGCCCCCCACATCGCCAGCGTATTCGGACACCGCCTGGCACACTGACCCTGCAACACAGGCAGTCAGCATGGCCGCAAAGCATTCAAAAGGTTAACCAACGGAAGCAGGCAGCGCACCGGGGAAACCAGGCAGCAGGCTGTAGACCCGAGCCTGGAGCACTGCGGACGAGACAGGCGCCAAAGGGGTCAACTGAAAACAGCCCCCCCGGCGGAAGGGGCGTATGCTGGCATTGTTGCGCACCATGACAAAGCCTCCATAAAAAAAAAACCACCCAGAGGGGTCGAGGCAGAGAAGGCTGACACGATTGGCAGACGTCACAAACGTGTAGGGGCACACTCGACCGGGTAACCCGGGAGTTGACTCTGCTCCAACACACCAGGGAATCAACCACCCTCTTGGTACCCCATACGGTGGTTGTTCCTATAACCCCTCAAGAAAAAAGGGTTATCCCAGGCCTACGGTTTCAACGAAACATTACTTCGGACCGGCCCGGCGGCTCGGGAAGCACACAGGGTTACCAGAGGAGGTCCAGAAGACCACCCCAACAGCCCCCTCTTCGCCATGCGTGAGAGAGGAGCGAAAGAAAGGAGAACCAGCCCCTTATAATAGTGCCAGGTACAACGTGTACCCAACAAAGGGTCTCCATAACGCCTAACCCTGTGACACTCGGGCCGACCCGGCATTTTTCCCCCCGAAAAAAGCACAAGTCCGGTCCTATTTATACCGCGCTCAGTGGCCCACCCCAAGGGCGTGAGACCCCTCTACCTATGTTCTGATCTATTCCGTTAACATCCCCCAGATATGAACGATAATCTGTCGAGACCCAGTAACAGGTTCTCGGAAGAGGAAAAAATCCCCCATCCCAGTTGCCCTATAAAAACGCTGTTTTAATAACGAGCAACCAAGGTGTACTAGCCTCCTGCATGATTCTTAACAGAAACACCCCGAGCCAGCACTATGTATGCGTCGGGACCCAAACATATCAATGGACAGTCTAACCAGACCCCACATTGATCCTTCAAGTCGCCTGGGAGAACGACAAGAAGTTTGTCGTGCTTCATATTCTCCACTCTTTTTCATTAAAAAGAAAGAAACACCGACTGACATGAATCCCACGTGACGCAGCCGAGGGTAAAAATTGTTTAAATTTTTACATCCCGCCACCCTCACCACAGAGGAGAGACGGAACTCCTCAGAGAGACTTCCCACGTGAGCCATAGATTGAACTGTCACGGTAACATTGAGTCATGTGACCAACCGACTCAAGTTACACGTATATCGAGCGTAGTAGAACAGTAAATTCCTACGCTCTGCCCCGACAACTTGACAACAACAGACCCTACATACGGGTCTAAACTCACGGAAGCCGCCTTCCAATAGAAACGTGCCTAGTGATGTTTGCTATGACGGGGGGAAACCCAAGACTCAGTCGCCTGTGATAGGTGCGAAGTCTGGGAAACCCTTCCCCCCCCCCCCCCCGTGCCAAGCTACCTAACAGCTTGGCCCTGACCGAATGAAAAGAGAGTCCCAGAAACCCCCTGACCAATCAGAAGAGGGAAGGAGGGGTTTATCCGGTGCCCCCTCGCAAGCCCAACCCTTGCATACGACAACAACAACAGCCATATGATACCTTCAGTAGCAATGCTAATGAATAGCGCAAGCTAATTCAATGCAACAGGGTTTATAGCAAGGCCAAGTTGTGTATGTGTGAACCCGACACCCGTATCTATGTTGTAAGACACAGAAAAATCTGATAGAGAGAGAGAGAGCGGCTGAGCCGTGATACGTTTTCATACGAGCATTACTGCAAACCAACACAAAACTGTTGCAGCTCAATATCACTGTTTAAGCAACGGAGCACACAACTAACCTCTACCTTTATGTGAAGATTCAGGTCGAGGCAGAAAAAAACCCTTTTTCAACCGAGTGTAGGCTGCAGGCCTTGCTTAAGCTCTAACATGAAAGTAACGTTTAGCCCTCCTATCAAACCCATACTAGCGAAAGATTCACACGTTGCATCCCCATCATATGTTTGGTGAATAAACACACAGTTTGTTAACAAAAAATACAGTCCCTCCTTAGGAGGGACTCTTTATTTTTCAACAAAATCATAGTGGGGCCGGGAAGGGAACAGGGGGGGACCACAGAGGGAAAAAGTCAATTAACTTAGCGACGCCTGCCACGAGCCGCTCGGGGTTTTCCACCCCGTGGAGGCCTGGAGGGACGGTAAACGATCGGCGGGTGGTCTCGACGATCCCTACCGTCACCTCCGGGCGTAGATGGGCCGGCTGCAGTGGCGGAGGCGCCCTCTCTCCTCCTGGCCTTCTTTGCCGAAGGTCCAGCAGTGGCGGTGGTAGCAGTGGCGGTGGTAGCAGCGGCGGCCACGGCGGAGGAACCTCGACGACGCGGCGGCCGTCTGACTCCACCGACAACATCGGGGCGGGGAAATGAAGCTGGAGCACGGAACGCTCCTCCTGCATCTCCCTGCAGGTTGAGGTCATCAGCTGCAGTGCCGACCCGAATAGTCCAGCCTCGGAGAGGGGTGCCGTCAGAAGTGGAGTCCTCTTCTTCTCCGGCACACGCGCCTGCTCCAGCCAAAGGTGGCGCTGGATCAGAGTGGCCAGGGCACGCACTTTCCCAGCGGCTATAGCCTGCGGCTGAATCAGATGCAGGATGGCTCCTGCCGCCTGGGCGAGCTGATCATGCTGTAAATCAGTCAGCTCCGTGCCGCCCGTCAGTATCCCGGACATGAATCTCGCCAGCTGCGCGATGTTGGACGTGGCAGCCAGAGATTGCGTCGCGGAGATAAATGACTGGTCACTCCAGTAAGCCAACCGCCTCGCCGATTTCCCTTGAGGAACCGGCTTCCGTAACGGCTCCCACACCACCTCAGGACAAAGGAGCGCCGCCATTGGCCTATCAAGCCGAGGCACGCCCTCCTTCATGCCGTCTACCAAACCCACCACCCGCGTGACTTGCACGTAGGCGGTAGTAAGGCCCATGATGTGGGAGACCACCTGCCCCTGACGGACGTAGGCCGCCATTGAAGGGAAAAATGGGTAGACAACGTCCACCCCTCTCACCGGGCGACGTTGCCATAGATGACCTATGAGATCGTCAGGGACAGGAACAGGCAGTGGCTGCGGCAGCGGCACGCCATTTGCGACTGCCGCCGTCGCCATGAGCTCGGGGAACAAAGCATGCAGTTCCCCCTGCATACTCTCCCCCTCCGAGCCCGCGTCCCTCACATGCAGCAGACCACTGGTTAAGGAGCCACATTCATGTGGCTGATAGCAGGGCATCCCACCGCCGAGTCGGAGGTTCTAACCCAACATCTGCGGACGAGGAACCCCAAGGAGACATCTCACCCCCCGCCAGTGTTACCTGGACGGGCGGGAGACATGTCTCCACCGGGCCTTCGAACAAGAACCCGTCCGCCTCTATCATGTAGTCCTCTGTTTCCATCGGCCATGTAGAGACAGACGCATCCTCCTCCGGCTCCAGCAACTCACCAAAACCAGGCCGTTCGCGTCTGCAAGCCACCATCTTGCGACGGGAGCGAGCTGACGCAAAAAGTTTGCGTCTCAAATCCCCCGCAACCAAAGGCGCCGGCCGGCCAACAGCGGACGACTCCCCGGAAGCAGAGGAACCAGAGCCGGAACCAGGCCATCGCACAGGAGACGGCGCTGGTGCACCAGCTCCTTGGAGAGGCAAACTACCCATCGGACGCCTACCGGGCGTGGCTGCCGACCACGAGAGAGGCCTCAACCCCGCTCCAAGACGTACGACAGAGGCGGCAATGGAGAACCGCTGGTGAAGGGTGGCGTTGCGAGCGCGACCCTCCGAGTTAGACATTATGACTTCGCTTTTTTCTTTTTGAAATATATGAGAGAAGAAAAAAACAAGAAAAAATTTAAACACGTATCAACTTTCTTCAACTAACAACCTCGTCAAGTGTGGGTATCTACCGAAGGCACTTCCTTGTGGTGAAAGTGAAGAAGGAGGCGAGTAGGTGACCACACACCTGCTTATGAAGGTAAGCGGATAGGGGTGTGGCCAGACGAATGTTGGTATGTAAAGGTACATTGTGGAATTTTTTATTCAGTGCACGTGCACGAAGTGAAGTCAGTGCAGACTGACGCTGAGCGGAGGCCAGAATGAAATAGAACCTTATGTAGTGTGGTAGTGAAATGGTTAACCCTTTGTCGTGTGGCAGTGAAAGGGTTAACCTGCTGTATTGTCACAGTAAAAGGGTTAAACCATTTGGTAGTGCAGCAGTGAACTACCTGAACCTAACCCTAACCTTAACCACTACCTGAACCTAACCCTAACCTTAACCACTACCTGAACCTAACCCTAACCTTAACCACTACCGGAACCAAACCCTAACCGTAACCATTACCTGAACCAAACCTTAACCTTAACCTCACTCGACAGGTAAACATAATTTGTTTGTGAGTCCCAAAACGTCCAAATAGTACCATGAGAAAATGATATGGCAGATTAGTGTTACTGGTGAAGCAGAACCACGCAATAAATAATAAAAACAATGTTATTATCAGATTACTAAATTCTCTTTGTTGAGGCTCAATATTGGCATTCGATTATAAAAATATCATCATTAGGGCACGATGTTGTGCGTGACGTACACAGCATGGCATGAATGAGATGATTAATGCTCGTGCTGGAGAGGAGCATGCCATCTGTCTCTGTGCTCATGAGAGGACACTGAACAGACGCAGTGATGGATGTGTTTTCACAGAGGACCAAATTAAAAAGAAAACATTAATCCACATTAGATGACCATGTTGGGGAAGTGCATATACTGTATGTGATGAAAAATCCCTTAATTTTGGAGACAGAGATTCACAGAAATGTACTGCAACAGCAATCTTCTATGGTTTATGGTAAAAAAAAAATTATATATATATTGTGACGAGCCTGGTGGTGTTCAGACTCGTCACAGTTAAAAAACAAACAAATTCAACTGTCCACACAAGTGCAATACCAATCAATACGAATATTTATTGATTAGGGCAGAATATAGTCCGATGGGCAAATAGAATGGTCGTAATACAGTCCAATGTCCAAAACACAAAAACAGGCTCTCGTACAAAAAAGGGATTGTTCAATACTCAGAGTAGTCTTCCGGTCCAGGGTCAGTACACAAGGGGGTTTCTCAGCCAGTCTAGGGTCCAGTACACAATGAACACCTTCTCGCCTTCACCTCTCCTCTCACTACCTCTCACCTCACAACACTCCGTTAACAATCTCTTTCTCTACGTACTCAGCTCCAACCTCACCTCCTCTCAACAATAATCTATCTGTCCTAGTGTTTTATGGTATGTGTGTCTGGTGTGTGTGCATGTGGGATGTGGGTGATCTAATGGTGCACAGGTGTGTTCTATCAGTCCTAATCAGCTACTTAATTGCTTCCACTCCTCCCGTGGCAGTAGTACCTCCCATCCTTCACATAGCCATGAGACGGGGGGTGATATCTGCCACAATATATTTATTAGATTCTAAATGATACATTGGATACATTGTGTCTGTGTCACTCTGGACAAAAAAATTGCGAATTTAAACTCTTACTTTTGTGGAACACTAATAGGCTACTCAGAGAAGGTCAGAACCATGCACATGGGGCGCTGGGGCTCAAGGAACAAAAGGGCATTGAGGGGGCCTCATTTATCAAAATGTACTTTGACTTTATCCTAAAGTCCTTTGTATGATTTTATGATAAAAAAAAAAAAAAGATGAAAATGATACCTATAGCATTCATACTTTCAGTAGTGACAGCAATTTTTTGAGGTTTTACTGTTATCACAGAGAAACCTTGGTTTCATGTAAACCTTGGTTCTGAATTGTGGCTCGGGAGGTATGAGCAGTTGTCTGGTAATCCGGAGGTTCCCAGTTCGATTCCTGCTCCTCCCGGGCAGCGTGTTGAAGTGTCCTTGAGCAAGACACTTAAAGCCCAACCTCTAGGTTAAACCCTACTGATCAATTATGGGTAGTTTACATCATTGGTATATAATTTCATTATTTATTTTTTTCCATTTGACACCGGAAATGCCACTCTGAAAGAGTTAAAAAGGTCCATGCACGAATAACATGCACGCGCGAATCAAAAAAGCTTATCAAACGCCGACGTCACAACAGGTGTGGCTTGCATATTAATGAGCCGAATCTAATGTTGCTTTTCCACTAAAATAAAGTACTCAGTTTGTCTCCGTGTGGGGAGGCAGGGCTGCTGATGATCAGCATGAGAGCTCCAGAAATGACACGTGAAAAACTGCAGACCACTGATTGGTCAGAAGAGAGACACGGTGACGTCACTGTTTGGGGAGTCTGAACGAAAACAGAACGCCGCCATCTTTGATGTCTCGCGTAGGATGTCTTTTGTATGTTTGCAGCAAGAAACAAGTGCAATAAAAAAGGATACAGTCACTGTGTATTCTGCCTCATTTATTGATGAAACAAAACAGACATCAACACAATTTGCCACCGAGCGGAGAGTTTAGTCTGACAAAAAGATCGCTGATTAGTTACGCTTGTTGTTGGGGGTTAGGGACGTAACGTTAGTTAGCCTAATGCTAACGTTAGCAGATAGACACGAGAGGCTATCTGTGTAGAATAGACACAATGAGGTAACGTTAGCGTTAGCATAATAGACACAACGAGAGTCTGGTTAATGTTGTTATTGATTGATTGAATGAAAACTGTGTTTTACTCTGGCTTGCCAAGCTCATCATAGCCCCTTTCGTGACTGATGCACCGAGTGAAGCTTGTGGACTCTACAACAGCGGCGGCGCGCCGGAGCCCGCAGCGCTAGTTAGCTCATAGCTATCGTGTAACACTAGCCTTTGCGGGCTCGGGCGCCCTGCGGCTCCCGCCGCCGTCGCGTCCATGGGCCCCCCGGCAGGGCACCCGTGGGGACGGGTCGGGGTGTACAGAGAGGAGAGAACCATTTTGGGTCGGCCGTTCATGCCGGCCAGCAAGCCGGATGTCGGGATATGTTGTTAGCACAATAGCTACCAAGCTAAGCTATGTTATCTACTAACGTTATAAACACTATGTGTACAACGACACAATGATTTACATTATTACAAATATGGTAACGTGGTTGTGGCTTTTACAAATAGTGGTTAGCTTTAGAGATGGATGGATGGCTATAATCACGGAGCAATAGTGAGGTGAAACAGATACATTTCCATTCGGCTAGTAGTAGCAAGCATATATCTATGGTAGCAAGGCTCTCTGCCTGCCACTAGCTGTGTGACTCTCAGCGCCCCCTGGTGAGCCCCCTGGTGACCAATACCTGTTGTGACAACATTACACGTGCACGTTATAAACGTTAGGTTATGACTATAACCAAGTTCTGTTAGTATAGCGACGCTCGGCATCGCTCTCTGCACTATCTCGCATACGTGCACGCGCACTGAATAAAGACCACAATGTACCTTTAATCCCAATATTCGTCTGACCACACCCCTATCAGCTTACCCATATAAGCAGGGGTGGGGCCACCCACTCTCCTCCTTCCCAAGCTTTCGCCACAAGGCGAGGTCAAAGGCTGCAGCGGCGTCGGATGCCGAGCGTCGCTATACTAACAGAACTTGGTTATAGTCATAACCTAACGTTCTGTATCGTATCGCTCTCGCTCGGCATCGCTCTCTGCACAAGGGAGGCCGAGCGAGAGCCAACGGCCGACAAATACACCCCGCTGACAGCCCCCCACAAACCATCAGAACAGGGAGGGCCGAGCCCCCCCGACCCACCCTAATGGCGGGCACCCCCCCTATTAGGGGCTTCACGGGAGGGCGACGGACCCGACCGTGCGAAGAGGCACTCAAGCAACTCAACGCACAGGGTGAGCAGACCGTGGCTTGACCCCACGACTACACACACGCACAACCCGCATGCCACCCGGGAACGAACGGAGGAACAACCTCGTTACTGCCCCCAGAATCACGGGGTCAAGGGCAAACCCAACCCCGTGGCAAGGCCGTAGCAGCGGAGCACGAAGGAAGACCCAGACCCACCAAAAGGACTGGACTCCCTAGAATGGGGGCCCGGAGAAGTCCATGATGCCAGCATCAAGACCCCACCAGGTGGGCACGTAGTGCCCCGCCCCCCACATCGCCAGCGTATTCGGACAAAGGCCCCTCAGTTACTGCACCTGGTATTCCCAGGCGGAATCCCATCCAAGTACTAACCAGGCCAGAACCTGCTTAGCTTCCGAGATCGGACGAGATCGGGCGTGTTCAGGTTGGTATGGCCGTAAGCCGAGCGGGCCCTGTCCCCCCAATAGTACACCGCCTGGCACACTGACCCTGCAGAACAGGCAGTCAGCATGGCCGTAAGCACACAAAAAAGGTTAACCAACGGAAGCAGGCAGCGCACCGGGGAAAAACCAGGCAACAGGCTGTTAACCCTAGCCTGGAGACTGCGGACGAGACAGGCGCCAGAGGGGACAGCTGAACACAGCCGCCCCGGCGGAAGGAGCGTAAGCTGGCGGTGTTGCATGACCAAGCCTCCATTTACAAACCCCCACCCAGAGGGGTCGAGGCAGAGAAGGCTGACACGATTGGCAGACGTCATGAACGTGCAGGGGCACCCTCAAACGGTGAACCCGGGAGTTGACACTGCTCCAACACACCAGGGAATCAACCACCTCGGTGTTACCCAATGCGGTGGTTGTTCCTATAACCCCTCTAGAAAAAACTCCAAAACACACCTGCGGGTATACACCGGCTATACCGCAGTACAAGTGTTTCAGTTTCCAAAAAGGGTTAACCCAGGCCTACGGGTCGCAAACATCACTTCGGACCGGGCCTGGCGGTACAGGAAGCACAGGGTCACCAGAGGAGGTCAAAAAACCACCCCCACAGGCCCCTCTTCGCCATGCGTGAGAGAGGAGCGAAAAATAATGGAGAACCAGCCCCTAAGCACACCGTACCTGGTATTCCCCGGCGGTCTCCCAACCAAGTACTAACCAGGACCAACCTGTGTAGCGGCCGAGATCCGACGAGATCGAGCGCGTACAGAATGGCATGGCTGTAAGCCATGACGACAGTGCTGAGTAAAAACATACCCAACCAGGGTCTCCATAGCGCTTAACCCTGTGACACCCAGACCGACCTGGCATTTTTCCCCCTGAAAAAAGCCCAAGTCCCTCAGGGTACCAGAACAGCAGATCTGCATCCCCGGCGGACAACGGGTTCAACTGATCTGGACCAGCGTGACCAGAACCAGTCCCGTGCCCTAACCACGCCGACATGCCTACTCCAGGAGAAGGGCAGATATGCGTGTTGATCTTAACATGAAAAGAAGGCGCCACCCAGACGTTCGGACGAACCGCGCCTGGTGGCCCACCCCAAGGGCGTGAGACCCCACCACATATGTTCAGATCCATCCCGTCATCATCCCCCAGACATGAACGAGAATCCGTCGACAACCCACCCAGGTCATGGGATGTGGTCGTCGGAAGAGGAAAAACCCCCATCTCAGTTGCTTTATAAAAACGCTGTTTCAACCACAAGCAACCAAGGCGTGCCAGTCAATCGCCTGTTTACAGCGAGCTAGCACTATACGTGCGTCGGGACACACCCCCATCAATGAACAGGCTATTTAGACCTGTCATTGAATCCCCAAGGCGCCCAGGGGAACGACAAGAGGGGTGTGACACTCCCTAACTCCAACACTTCTGGAATAGAAAGAAGGAAGCATCAACAGTATGTATCCCAGTCTACACAGCCGGGGTAAAAAATGTTCACATTTTTACATCCCACCACCCTCCCATAGGAAAGAGACGGGGATCCCCAGAGAGACTTCCCACGCGAGCTGTACAGATTGAAAAGAATATATTGCACCTTGAGCCATGTAAAAAACTGGTTTTAGGGCCTCCGGGGAAGAGGCACTGAACCCATACACACTCAATAAACGAATTGAATCGAATATACATACAATAGAAAAGGACCCTTCTAGAGGGTCCACTCACTTTGACAATCTGAGGAGGAAGGCTCTGTACTCTGATGGAGGCTTCCTCACATGGAAGAAGGAGTCCGAACTCACAGAAGGCCTGAATAGGCGCTTGGTGAGGAGGAGCCCTGACCACCCCCCCTGAAAACAGATCCATCACATGGACCTGAACAGCACACGGAAGTCCTACCAACAGAGACGCGCACGGTGACGTACTCTATGGCGGGGGAATTCCTGCGGTGCACACGCCCAATATACCAGGCCGTGGGACCAGGAACTCCCTCCCCCCCCCCCCCCCCCCCCGTAACGTGCCGAACCGCCACGTGACGGGAACCTTGAAGGACAGGGGGTGTACCCCTGACCGACAGAACAATGGGGAGAGGAAAGGTTACCAGTTCACCCCTTTACGACCCCACACCCATGATACGATGTAACGACAAAAAGAGAATATGACACAGTCATAGTCAGCTCTATGAAGCGTTTCACAGCTCCACACAGCGCATGAGCTAACCTGCTATCTGATTTTTACTAAGGAAAAACACAGAATAGAGAGGGCTCTAAGAACCCCGGTCCAACATACACATGTGCTTCTGTGGCCAGTACAACCCAGTTGTAGGTCACATGACACACACAACCCATCATCACCTACAAAAAATGGCAAAAACACTCAACAGAGGAACGCCGTTTTTTTCACAATGAGAGAATACATCATTCTTGATTAGTATCGACCACAGGCCTTGCTAAGCACACATGACAGCAACCAAACCAATTTCCCTTTAGGAAATAAGTTTCTCCAGCAGATTTAGCACAACCTCAGCAATCAAGCTAAGAGTTACATCGTATCCCTACCACACAAAAGACACAATTAATGCACAACATGTCTGATAGGAGGATGAAAAAGTCCCCAGGGAACCGGGGGGGAAACACAATCCTCCTATTTTACCCTCAATACGGCCAGTTAAAACAGGAAAACCTGTTAATGTGTGAACACACTGTTCATTGTCATTACAGTCTGAGAAAGAACATTCTTTTACTCACTTGTCACCAAGCATAGCTTCATAGGTTAGTTACCTTAGTTGTGAGTACACGGCCGTGTTTCTCACACAACAACCAGATCATTACATCCCGTTTGCACGGAGAAGCTAACTGCCAGTGACAAAAACAGCTCACACATAACCCGCAACGTATCCTAAATGCATTGTAGCAACACACGTTTTGGGAAAAACACCGTTATTCACAATACATTTAGCAAAGTAAAACCAGAAGACGTGTTAGGAGGTCTGGTCAACCCCGTTCCTACCCGGAACGCAGATCAGCGAAGTGCAGTCACAGACACCGTAGGAAACACAGCCGCTCCTGTGTTGTCCGAACTGGGCAGCGTCACCGCCCCAACCCGCACTACAGTCCCCTGTTGATGCAACCTTGCCGTCCTGGCTCAGGGCAGGGTCGACGAAAACATCCCCTGTCAAGGATGACGTCGTGGTCAAGAGTGTAAAACATGTTAAAATCAAAGCACGTTCAACAGAAAAGCATCAAGCTAACGGCCGCTCCAACCGTTCGGGTGCTACTGCTTCTGCTCGCGAGACGCCGATCTAACGACGCACGCGATCAGAAGCGAGCTCACGGCGGCGCGCGAGAAGCTAAGCTACCCCGCGCCAGGCCATGGCCATAGCAGCAAGCTAACGTTACCTAGCGACCACGACATGCTAGCCCCGCAGCTAACAGCTGACTGGCTAATAGTAGGCCCTAAGCAGGCCATGCAGCGATCCAGCAGGCTAACGCAGCAGTTAACAGCTGACTGGCTAACCGTAAGCTATGAACATGTAAACAATGACATAACACTCACCCAGACAGGCCGCCGTTCTGAACCTCTCCTCACTTTTTAAGAGAAAAGAGAAAACAAGATGTCAACACCGCTTCACAACGGTGACTTTACCACATCCGACGGAATCAGCACAGTACCAACTGGCCTGTGTAGCTGACTTTGAACATGAATCTGCCGCTATCGCACATTACATGCACATATCCCCTCGTGAAGGAATACTCTCATTTGGATATGAAAGATGGGGCCTTAACACGGTGACAGAGAGAATCCACTCGTCCAGAACACACAGGGATCACCAGTGTCAATGGTCGCGGCCCACTAGTTAAAACTATAATGGTCTTCAGACCAAGGCCTTCTGTCGCCTAGGTGGCTGAACAAAGGACCCTAGCCTGGGGCCGGTTTCCATAAACTTTGTCAAGTAGCCCCCATAGCACTAACAGACAAGTGGAGCCCGCCAGCAAACACTACTCACCCAACCTGGAACGCACCGCTTCTCACAACAGCGGCATGTCCGACAGTTCAGCTGTGGCCTGACAGGTTTCACCCCAACAAACACAGCAAGGAACTGCAGTTGAGAAGCATGCAGCGGCGTGCTCCCAATACGAAAACCGGTGGAGGGTTTTTAGAATGATCATCATCTTCCAGACACTCCAGTACGAAGACAATATCGCCGTATTTTCTCGAAAATAGTGAGAGAGAAAATAAAGATATGATGTCAACGTATCCTTGTTTCCCAAAGCTGCTCCTAAACCTTTCTTCCATCATGGTGTCAAGTGTGGGGATCTACCGAGGCACTTCTTCCTTGTGGTGAAAGCGAGAAGGAGGAGAGTGGGTGGCCCCACCCCTGCTTATATGGGTAAGCTGATAGGGGTGTGGTCAGACGAATATTGGGATTAAAGGTACATTGTGGTCTTTATTCAGTGCGCGTGCACGTATGCGAGATAGTGCAGAGAGCGATGCCGAGCGAGAGCGATACGATACAGAACCATTGATTAAAATATGCATGTGCATGTTGATTGTGTTGGGCAGACAAAATGTTTTGATAAAAACGCTAAAACTGGGTCAATTTCAATACTTATTTTTTCCCTTCTTCATGAAAGCCACTGTTGGCCTAGTCCACATTGTTTATTGAACAAAAATACAACGTGGAGGTTGACCTTTAACCCCTAACTGCTCCCGATGAGCAGGTTGGCACCTTGCATGGTTGCCTGTGTCCGGCAGCATGGCTACATGAGTAGAGCTCCGGACTCATGATCGGAAGATCACCGGTCAGTAGCAATGCCCGTTACGGTGTGGGGGACACTGTACAGCTGTGAGTGCCGTCCTTCGGATGAGACGTTAAACCGAGGTCCGAATTTGATCGTTAAAGAACCCAGGGCGCCTATCGCAAAGATTAGGGGATTCCCCGATATTCCTGGCCAAATTCCCAATCAGGTCTCTGACATCAAGGCCACCTAATCATCCCTCCCCCCTGAACCGTTCAGCCATTGTGTAGTGTGATGTGTGCCTGCTGCCAGTGTGCCTGGTGCCATTGAGCCTGCGTAGCCCAAGGTTGGCTGCCCAAGGTTGGTTGTGAAGGAGGCAATTTCCACCCTACATTGGGGAGCGCTTTGAGTGTCTAGAAATATAAATGTAAATGTAATGATCATGCCTGCAGAAAGTATCTGTAAACACTGACGATGCCCTGTTGCTAATAATAAACATGTTCCTAGATGATAACCTAAAGGGTTATTTATTCTACTAGTTTCAGAAGTCTCACCTCTATCTAAGAACATCTACAAGTAAGCTAGTGACCAACTACCCACTGTCTACACCACCATTCCTCCCAGGTGTCATATATATGTAAGGGATAATGTATAGCTACGAGGTCATTGTCGCAAAATAATTGACCGACACAGAGTTTAGAATACCGAGGCGCCTCGCCGAGGTGTTCTAAACGTAGCGAAGGTCAATTATTTTGCGACAATGACCGAGTATAGGCTATACATTATCCTGCTTATTACATGGCTAACTTACTAACAATATACCTAATTCATTTGACACCATCGACAAGACGAGATCAAATGCAGACGCAGTTGTTGTGTGGCTCCGCTGTCATTATTATTATCGCCTGCAGCTGGCAGGTGTGTCTGATTGCACTGATGCAGTGTGTGTCAGTGGGCTTGATTGCTGCAGCTGCAAACAGCGGTCATTATTGCTCGGCAGAGGTCCGTTGTTGTGTAATAACGGACCTCTGCCGAGCGCTATTGACCAATCACAATCAAGCATAATGTATGTATGTATAATATATTGGCACAAGGATGACCAAAACAACCTGCCCTCTTTTATTGATCCACTAATCACAACTGTTGCTTCGTCAGAGGAAAGTGACAGTTGTGATAGGAGGATCGAGAAATAGTGAACATATATGCACATTATGAGCCCCGGCCACTACATGACAGTAGCCTAATACAATTAAACAAATAAATAAAGCAACAATTTGCCTAAATTTTTCCAGTGTGAGGGGGATAGAATGCAATAGAATTGAAAGGAACACGCCAACATTATGGGAAATGAGCTTGCTGTCTCGGCTTCCGTTCATTTGTGCTAAGTTAGGCTAGCTGGCAGCCAGATAGCTTTCTGCTGAACACACAGAGAGGAAATTATTTTCTATTTTTCTTCTATTCTAAGCACATTTCCCATAACATTGGCCTGTTAAGAGAGAAGTTTTTCAAGCTCAAAACTCAAAGCAAACTAAATAAATATTAAATGGAAGGACATTCGAGGGCCTTGGGTGAAGTCATGTGACTTTTTTACAAAGGTTTCTTTTCAAGTAATTTCAATATAGCCTGAGACTGAGAGAGACAGAGCTATGAGGCTTGTTTGACTGCAGAGTTGAACAGAGATACGCACACGCAACTAGCTCCCTTTTTTAAACACTTGTATTTTCTGCTATGACGTTTTGAGCCCAAGGCTCTTCCTCAGACTGAGACAAGGGGGGTCATATCTATAGCACAGGAGGACCACAGCAAAACACAACATAGTCATATCATCATCATCATCATCATCATCATCATCATCATCATCATCATCATCATCATCACCACCACCACCACCTCTCATGATGTCAGTGTTTTCCATAAGCTCTGGTTTCACCCGTCCACACAAATACACTGTGTATTTTTAAAAGGTGAGTTTCTGAAAATCTTCACCCAGTGGTGAAAGGTCCGGTTTCAGTGACCTACATGTATAATGCAGTTTGCGTGCGGAACAAAAGGCCAAATCGCGTAGAAAAAGCTAAGGTTTCAAAGAAATACTGGACTAGGCCTTAGAATACGAATAACACCAGAGGTGGTTGCCTATCGATTTAATATTACAGCAGGAAACCCCATTAATTGCAGCTGTAAGGTAGAGGATGGGGATCTATAACTGCTCCAGGGCTCCGGGGTTATTGCTTTCAATAAAAAGACAGTGTGTAGATTCAGGATAGAGAGATGTTTGGAAAAACAACATATGTTACCGCACGCTTCCAGGTACCAATAACCTTCACGCACCTGAAGTGAGTTCCAAATCAGCTCGGTGGAGCCCTTATATACTCTGGTGTTCCGAACGTTCTGTGTCGGGTCGTTTTGGGCTTACCACTAACTGCTGCTTGTTTTCCTCCCGTGTTGTACCTCGTCTGTTTTCTCCAGGACGTCTATGGAAGTCGCCGCTGTTGCTTCTCTCTGCCATCCGTTGGATCTGTGCCTCGTTGCCCGCTTTGCGCAATTGCGCTTGGTGATTTTTGGATAACGTACTTTTTTGGATGCTCTGTTTTTTCTCGCATTTTTCTGGACTCGGGACCAATCTGTTTTTTGTGTGTTTTCGGTAAACACTGAAGAGGAGTCGCTTGTGTTAGTACTGGACTCAGCTAAATGATACAGGACTGCTTCTTATTCCAGACGCTCGTTTGTTGACTTTCTCTCTCTCTCTGTTCCTTCCCGAGCGGATCTCCAAGTAGCTGCAGAGCCGCAGAGTCAGAGGCGCAATGCCACAGTGCCGTCTCTGCTCAGAGCCAAGCTGCAGAGCCGCAAACAACTCTGCCCAAGAACATTCTCCCCTTGTGCTTTCTGTTGTTTTTCTCATCTCTGTTTCTGGAAATAATTACGCCCTGGTTTTTGGCTAACTCTGAACTACCTGTCTGTGCCGTGCTGTTGGGGTTGTTAACAAACCATAACAATATGTGAAAAAGAGCAACTGATAAGGCTGGTCAGGTTGATGATGATGATGATGAGGGTGATGATTACAATGATGGTGATGATGAGGATGATGGTGGTGGTGATGCTGATGATGGTGGTTATGGTGAATGATAATGGGTGTGTAGGTGATGCTACAATGATGACGGCTGATGATAATGATTTAACAATGATGATTGTAATGATGGTAGAAGTGGTGGTGATAATGTAAGTAAAAGAAGAAGGCATTGATGATGATAATGAAGGAACCATTGCTGTCTCTTGGAAGTAGGTTGTCAATTGTTGGCGTAGCGACAAAGCCTTAACTTGTAATTTTCATCTAAAAAGTTGCTTATAAACCTATCCCTGATAGGCTATACCTTAAATGGGAATTCCGGTATTTTTAAACCTGGACTCTATTTTTCCCATCATGTGGGGTCTAAAGGAATAATAGAGACAAGTATTGTTGTAATTGGTCCAGTATTGAGGGAAACCGCTTCAGCCGGCAGCCATGTAATCACGGGGCAAAAATGGACGTCAAAGTACGTCCACTAAAAGAGCTCTTTTTGACACCGACAGGCTCAGATGTCATTATATGTGTCTGACAATATTATATAAAGTATCCCTAGAGATAGACCTTTGTGTTTACGCTTCTTCCGGTCTCTGTTTATACATTCCATTATTTGCGGCCAGGGGTGTGTTTTATGATGTTTACAAAAGTCACAAAGGATGAATACATCTGAAGCTGCACAAATCCGCTTCAAGGTCCTTGACCTGGCATATCGTGCAGTGAAGGGAACGGCTCCCACCTACCTCCGGTCAATGGTCTCTAACTACACACCCTCAAGACCCCTCCGCTCTACATCTTCTGGCCGCCTCAGACCCACTCATATCTGAGCTCCGGGAGCATATTTTATGATCAGTCATGACTCAGTTGATATCTTGTACATACTACTAGCTTATTTTGAGTGATTGTTATTGCTGCTATCCTGCCAAACTTCTGTGTGTACCGATGCCAGGTCAACACAATAACTACAGTCAACTACAATAACTTAGCTAATGACATTACCTCCATTCTGTCTGCAGCAGGTCTCACCACCCTTGGAACAGCATTTATCTTTAGAAAAAGGTGCTTTGGTATAGTATGTCTTCTCTTGGACTGGCACAGTGTACGGACAAGTGTTTTCATCCATTTGTAGCATAACTACACACACTTTCAGCGTGTCCCTGTCCAACAAAGGTAGGCTGAATTGAAACAATTTCGTCATTATTCATTTAGACCCCACATGATGGAAAAATAGAGTCTATATTAGGTTTAAAAACACCGGAATTTACCTTTAGCCCAGTTATGGCCCACGTCTTGCCATTGCCAGGCGATGTGATCTAGACACTCCTACCCTATAAAGTGTTGGATGAAGGTGATTAACATCGATATTAGACAGCATATTTCAGATCAGAATCAGACAAGTCTTTATTGGCAAGTATTTTAAACATACAAGGAATTTGATTTGGTCGTTTGGTGCAACATTAATGGGCAGACAGATAAAATGGAATATAAACTCAATTAAAATAGAAGCACAATATAATATAATTATAAAATAAAATAGGCCAGGGCTGTACAACTGTGCATGATGTGACAAGTATACAGTACACTCATTTGAATAAAAATAACAATACAGTGGGATGGGATATTTACCACGGCTGTGCAAAAATAATGAACAGTGAATTATGAACAAGTATGAAGAGTCTTGATTGTATATACAAATATATAGTGTTCGCTTTGGTTGGGACCTCTGGTTGGGACCTCTTTTTTTTATGACTTGTCATTGTGCTGTTTCTGTAGTCCCCCTACCTCTGCAGGTAGTGCATGAGACATCGTCTTCAAACAAAAGCTGCATGGGTTTCTTTCCAGACAAGTTGACTTGCTTTCTGCTCGCTCCTGAGAAACTATGTGGACCCTCCAATGCAAAACAATAGCCTATGCGTCTGACAACTGGCCATGGCAGGTTTTAAGGTTGGGGCATTTCGCTATACCTGTAAAACCCGACATTACCATAGACTATTCTCCCAGGAATAACGAGCTAGAAAGCACGACTTATTTTGACACCTGTTATCCTTTTGCCTGGAGGCCTGCAGCTCTGCAGCTAATTTCGAATTGCCTTGACTTTTAGCCTCTAGTCTACTTTAGGATGCAGACACCCATTAACCTACAAATTGGAAGCTTAAAAAAGCATGCCTCTCTGATTTAAACATTATAGCCTTTGATTAACGCTAGCAGGCGATACAAAGCACAACCAATTACAGGCTATAATAAAGTGATGCTTACTTCCTATTTATTGTCCGTCACTGTGCAGCTGTCGTTGTTACCCCCTCCCCCATTGACCCCCCTTCAACCTCGCCCGTCTACAACTTGGAAAATGACCGAGCAGAGAGAGAGGGGGGGAGAGGGAGAGGGAGGGAGAGGGAGAGGGAGAGCTAGTGAGGGAGAGCGAGTGTGAGAGAGAGAGAGAGAGAGAGAGAGAGAGAGAGAGAGAGAGAGAGAGAGAGAGAGAGAGAGAGAGAGAGAGAAAGAGAGAGAGAGAGAGAGAGAGAGAGAGACAGAGAGAGAGAGAGACAGAGAGAGAGAGAGCGAGTAGGGAGAGCTAGTGAGGGAGAGAGGTGAGAGAGAGAGACAGAGAGAGAGCGAGAGCGAGAGAGAGAGAGAGAGAGAGAGAGAGAGAGAGAGAGAGAGAGGGAGGGAGAGCTAGTGAGAGAGAGAGAGAGAGAGAGAGAGAGAGAGAGAGAGAGAGAGAGAGAGAGAGAGAGAGAGAGAGAGAGAGAGAGAGAGAGAGAGAGAGAGAGAGAGAGAGGGGAGAGAGAGAGAGAGAGAGACAGTGATTCGGAACATTACATACACGAGAGCGAGAGAGAGAGAGAGAGGGGGACAGTGAGAGCTGACGGAGCAGCTATGTCAAATGGCTTAATTAAGCTGTTATAATACTTCCTGTGGAGAGGTTTTGCCTTCAAAATAAAAGTCAAAAAATTGTGTGTGGCAGTACATAACATTAATAATATCACAATACTCTGGGGAACCTCTGCATTAAACCTAGAGTGTATAGACAAAGCTGCAAAACATATGAAAAAATAAGTTTTGTAATTCTATCGACTACTTTTTATCATGTACACTGGGCCTTTTATGAGGTTACTGCCTATGGGCTCGATGTAGAGGCCTTATAAAAGGTGGAACAAAAGAGACTCTAATACAAAACACATACCAAATGATACAAGAAACCCTCTTCTTTCATGAACACATTTGTTTAAACCCATAGCAGTGTCTAATTCACATCTGGAAGCTTTAGAATGTGGCCTAAATAAGCACTTACTGTTATAGCCTGTTGGCTGCATGGCTGCATATCTGCCCAGGCTGCATGCTTGATTGATTGATTGATTGAATTGATTGATTTAAAATTGTATTAACAGATTGCAGAATGGGTACAATACAGTACGGCTCAATACACACAATTGTTAAGGGGATGACGACCAGATAAATACTTTCGTCTTGTTTACATCAGGGTCCCCCATTTTCAATTCATGATAACATATATGACATACATGACATATACAGGTAGACAGTACTGTTGAATCTAGACATTTATGACATACCAGATCTACAAATATACAGTACTGTTTATGTGTACAAAAGGAGTCTAAAAAGAGAGTATATACATTTGAGGGGGAATAAACTGTACCTATGCAGAGGCCTTATAGACAGTGAACAGAAGAGAATATACTAAATGATAAACAAAACCCTATTTGTTCCATGAACATATGAGTTTAAACACATAGTAACAACAAATTATTATTTGGGAGCCTTATAATGTAGCGGTAGCCTAAATAACTACTTAAGCCTTATAGGCATATAACTGAGATTTACATACAATATTAAATACATACAGTATAGAATACATTGTATATAAATGGATATATCATTTTTTTTAACAGAGCTTGCGTCATTAATTTGCTTTCTTTTTAACGTTAGGTTATGACTATAACCAAGTTCTGTTAGTTAGGGGCGATGCTTGGCATCACACTGCACTATCTCGCGTACGTGCACGCGTACTGAATAAACCACAAATGTACCTCTAATACCAGTATTAGTCTGACCACACCCCTCATCAGCTTACCTTCATAAGCAGGTGTGTGGTCACCTGCTCTCCTCCTTCCCAAGCTTTCACCACAAGGTGAGGTCAAGGGCTGCAGCGGCCGTCTGATGCCAAGCATCGCCCCTAACTAACAGAACTTGGTTATAGTCATAACCTAACGTTCTGTATCGTTAGTGGCTTAGCTTGGCATCACACTGCACAAGGGAGGCCAAGCGGAGCCACTGGCTGACAAATACACCCCGCTGACAGCCCCCCAAAACCATCAGAACAGGGAGGGCCGAGCCCCCCCGACCCCCCCTAATGGAGGGTATCCCCCCTATTAGAGGCTTCACGGGAAGGCGACGGACCCGACCGTGCGAAGAGGCACTCAAGCAACTTAACGCACAGGGTGAGCAGACCGTGGCTTGACCCCACGACTACACACACGCACAACCCGCATGCCACCCGGGAACGAACGGAGGAACAACCTCGTTACTGCCCCCAGAATCACGGGGTCAAGGGCAAACCCAACCCCGTGGCAAGGGCGTAGCAGCGGAGCGCGAAGGAAGACCCAGACCCACCAAAAGGACTGGACTCCCTGGAATGGGGGCCCGGAGAAGTCCATGATGCCAGCATCAAGACCCCACCAGGTGGGCACGTAGTGTCCCGCCCCCCACATCGCCAGCGTATTCGGACAAAGGCCCCCCAGTTACTGCACCTGGTAATCCCAGGCGGTATCCCAACCAAGTACTAACCAGGCCAGAACCTGCTTAGCTTCCGAGATCGGACGAGATCGGGCGTGTTCAGGTCGGTATGGCCGTAAGCCGAGCGGGCCCCGTCCCCCCAACAGTACACCGCCTGGCACACTAACCCTGCAGAACAGACAGTCAGCATGGCCGTAAGCACACAAAAAAGGTTAACCAACGGAAGCAGGCAGCGCACCGGGGAAAAACCAGGCAACAGGCTGTTAACCCTAGCCTGGAGACTGCGGACGAGACAGGCGCCAGAGGGGACAGCTGAACACAGCCGCCCCGGCGGAAGGAGCGTAAGCTGGCGGTGTTGCATGACCAAGCCTCCATTTAAAAACCCCCACCCAGAGGGGTCGAGGCAGAGAAGGCTGACACGATTGGCAGACGTCATGAACGTGCAGGGGCACCCTCAAACGGTGAACCCGGGAGTTGACACTGCTCCAACACACCAGGGAATCAACCACCTCGGTGTTACCCAATGCGGTGGTTGTTCCTATAACCCCTCAAGAAAAAACTCCAAAACACACCTGCGGGTATACACCGGCTATACCGCAGTACAAGTGTTTCAGTTTCCAAAAAGGGTTAACCCAGGCCTACGGGTCGCAAACATCACTTCGGACCGGGCCTGGCGGTACGGGAAGCACAGGGTCACCAGAGGAGGTCAAAAAACCACCCCCACAGGCCCCTCTTCGCCATGCGTGAGAGAGGAGCGAAAAATAATGGAGAACCAGCCCCCAAGCACACCGTACCTGGTATTCCCCGGCGGTCTCCCAACCAAGTACTAACCAGGACCAACCTGTGTAGCGGCCGAGATCCGACGAGATCGAGCGCGTACAGAATGGCATGGCTGTAAGCCATGACGACAGTGCTGAGTAAAAACATACCCAACCAGGGTCTCCATAGCGCTTAACCCTGTGACACCCAGACCGACCTGGCATTTTTCCCCCTGAAAAAAGCCCAAGTCCCTCAGGGTACCAGAACAGCAGATCTGCATCCCCGGCGGACAACGGGTTCAACTGATCTGGACCAGCATGACCAGAACCAGTCCCGTGCCCTAACCACGCCGACATGCCTACTCCAGGAGAAGGGCAGATATGCGTGTTGATCTTAACATGAAAAGAAGGCGCCACCCAGACGTTCGGACGAACCGCGCCTGGTGGCCCACCCCAAGGGCGTGAGACCCCACCACATATGTTCAGATCCATCCCGTCATCATCCCCCAGACATGAACGAGAATCCGTCGACAACCCACCCAGGTCATGGGATGTGGTCGTCGGAAGAGGAAAAACCCCCCTCTCAGTTGCTTTATAAAAACGCTGTTTCAACCACAAGCAACCAAGGCGTGCCAGTCAATCGCCTGTTTACAGCGAGCTAGCACTATACGTGCGTCGGGACACACCCCCATCAATGAACAGGCTATTTAGACCTGTCATTGAATCCCCAAGGCGCCCAGGGGAACGACAAGAGGGGTGTGACACTCCCTAACTCCAACACTTCTGGAATAGAAAGAAGGAAGCATCAACAGTATGTATCCCAGTCTACACAGCCGGGGTAAAAAATGTTCACATTTTTACATCCCACCACCCTCCCATAGGAAAGAGACGGGGATCCCCAGAGAGACTTCCCACGCGAGCTGTACAGATTGAAAAGAATATATTGCACCTTGAGCCATGTAAAAAACTGGTTTTAGGGCCTCCGGGGAAGAGGCACTGAACCCATACACACTCAATAAACGAATTGAATCGAATATACATACAATAGAAAAGGACCCTTCTAGAGGGTCCACTCACTTTGACAATCTGAGGAGGAAGGCTCTGTACTCTGATGGAGGCTTCCTCACATGGAAGAAGGAGTCCGAACTCACAGAAGGCCTGAATAGGCGCTTGGTGAGGAGGAGCCCTGACCACCCCCCCTGAAAACAGATCCATCACATGGACCTGAACAGCACACGGAAGTCCTACCAACAGAGACGCGCACGGTGACGTACTCTATGGCGGGGGAATTCCTGCGGTGCACACGCCCAATATACCAGGCCGTGGGACCAGGAACTCCCTCCCCCCCCCCCCCCCCCCCCCCGTAACGTGCCGAACCGCCACGTGACGGGAACCTTGAAGGACAGGGGGTGTACCCCTGACCGACAGAACAATGGGGAGAGGAAAGGTTACCAGTTCACCCTTTTACGACCCCACACCCATGATACGACGTAACGACAAAAAGAGAATATGACACAGTCATAGTCAGCTCCATGAAGCGTTTCACAGCTCCACACAGCGCATGAGCTAACCTGCTATCTGATTTTTACTAAGGAAAAACACAGAATAGAGAGGGCTCTAAGAACCCCGGTCCAACATACACATGTGCTTCTGTGGCCAGTACAACCCAGTTGTAGGTCACATGACACACACAACCCATCATCACCTACAAAAAATGGCAAAAACACTCAACAGAGGAACGCAGTTTTTTTCACAATGAGAGAATACATCATTCTTGATTAGTATCGACCACAGGCCTTGCTAAGCACACATGACAGCAACCAAACCAATTTCCCTTTAGGAAATAAGTTTCTCCAGCAGATTTAGCACAACCTCAGCAATCAAGCTAAGAGTTACATCGTATCCCTACCACACAAAAGACACAATTAATGCACAACATGTCTGATAGGAGGTGATAAAGTCCCCAGGGAACCGGGGGGGAAAACACAATCCTCCTATTTTACCCTCAATACGGCCAGTTAAAACAGGAAAACCTGTTAATGTGTGAACACACTGTTCATTGTCATTACAGTCTGAGAAAGAACATTCTCTTACTCACTTGTCACCAAGCATAGCTTCATAGGTTAGTTACCTTAGTTGTGAGTACACGGCCGTGTTTCTCACACAACAACCAGATCACTACATCCCGTTTGCACGGAGAAGCTAACTGCCAGTGACAAAAACAGCTCACACATAACCCGCAACGTATCCTAAATGCATTGTAGCAACACACGTTTTGGGAAAAACACCGTTATTCACAATACATTTAGCAAAGTAAAACCAGAAGACGTGTTATGAGGTCTGGTCAACCCCGTTCCTACCCGGAACGCAGATCAGCGAAGTGCAGTCTCAAGACACCGTAGAAACACAGCCGTCCTGTGTTGTTCGATCCGGGCAGCGTCGCCGCTCTACCCGTCGCAACGGTCCCTTTGTTGATGCAATCCTTGCCGTCCTGGCTCAGGGCAGGGTCGACGAAAACATCCCCTGTCAAGGATGACGTCGTGGTCAAGAGTGACGATCAGAAGCGAGCTCACGGCGGCGCGCGAGAAGCTAAGCTACCCCGCGCCAGGCCATGGCCATAGCAGCAAGCTAACGTTACCTAGCGACCACGACATGCTAGCCCCGCAGCTAACAGCTGACTGGCTAATGGTAGGCCCTAAGCAGGCCATGCAGCGATCCAGCAGGCTAACGCAGCAGTTAACAGCTGACTGGCTAACCGTAAGCTATGAACATGTAAACAATGACATAACACTCACCCAGACAGGCCGCCGTTCTGAACCTCTCCTCACTTTCTAAGAGAAAAGAGAAAACAAGATGTCAACACCGCTTCACAACGGTGACTTTACCACATCCGACGGAAATCAGCACAGTACCAACTGGCCTGTGTAGCTGACTTTGAACATGAATCTGCCGCTATCGCACATTACATGCACATATCCCCTCGTGAAGGAATACTCTCATTTGGATATGAAAGATGGGGCCTTAACACGGTGACAGAGAGAATCCACTCGTCCAGAACACACAGGGATCACCAGTGTCAATGGTCGCGGCCCACTAGTTAAAACTATAATGGTCTCCAGACCAAGGCCTTCTGTCGCCTAGGTGGCTGAACAAAGGACCCTAGCCTGGGGCCGGTTTCCATAAACTTTGTCAAGTAGCCCCCATAGCACTAACAGACAAGTGGAGCCCGCCAGCAAACACTACTCACCCAACCTGGAACGCACCGCTCCTCACAACAGCGGCATGTCCGACAGTTCAGCTGTGGCCTGACAGGTTTCACCCCAACAAACACAGCAAGGAACTGCAGTTGAGAAGCATGCAGCGGCGTGCTCCCAATACGAAAACCGGTGGAGGGTTTTTAGACTGATCATCATCTTCTAGACACTCCAGTACGAAGACAATATCGCCGTATTTTCTCGAAAAATAGTGAGAGAGAAAATAAAGATATGACGTCAACGTATCCTTGTTTCCCAAAGCTGTTCCTAATCCAATTTCTTCCATCATGGTGTCAAGTGTGGGGATCTACCGAGGCACTTCTTCCTTGTGGTGAAAGCGAGAAGGAGGAGAGCAGGTGACCACACACCTGCTTATGAAGGTAAGCTGATGAGGGGTGTGGTCAGACTAATACTGGTATTAGAGGTACATTTGTGGTTTATTCAGTACGCGTGCACGTACGCGAGATAGTGCAGTGTGATGCCAAGCTAAGCCACTAACGATACAGAACTTTAGTTAATACATTTGGGAGCATGTCTATGTTCCCTGGGTCCTATGTTCCCCGGGTTCTATGTTCCCCGCTTTGATTGATTGATAGATTGAAAATTTTAGACCACCAGCCCTGATTCCAAACTCTAAACTTAACCAGTTCGAACGAGGGCCTAAGCGTAACCGTTCGAAACAAGGCGGACATTAATAATTAATAAAATAATAAAAATTTATAAAATGTTCAATCTATTAATCAATCAAAGCGGGGAACATAGAACCCGGGGAACATAGGACCCGGGGAACATTGGGATGATCCCATACATTTCACACAGAACACATAATGGAATTGTTATGGTGACCTTTATTTTGATATTTCCAGTCCATTTTTGACCGGAAGTACAACACCTTATTTAAACTGGCTTGACACTGGTTGACGGGGGAGCCGAGTCGCGCATCAAGAAGACAGTTGTAACTTTTCCACATGAGCCGCGAACAGAGGGGGAAAAATATTTTCATATGACACCGTATTTTTCATGTCATTGGTAAACGATATGGAATTATATGTGCTGGCAATTAGAAGTTGTTTGATACGGGTGTAGAGCCGCCGACTTCGAGAAGAAACTCATGGTATGTCACATAATTTTGCACATGATTTGCCTTATTGGGGTTTTGATGAATGTCAATATTGTATTTGAAATCTGTTTCGAGGGCTCTATTTCTATTAGTTTATTATGTCATCTTTAAGTTAATGTCGTGGTATAAAAATGACTATGGTGTTTTGCCTATTATATAGGCTATATTTGACCGTAGCCTAATATTTGGATAAGTAATTTAAGGAGAAATGAAACAGTTGAAGTGATTTTACTGTGTATCTCCATCACGCCTGAGACATGAAGCCTAATATAACGGACTCCTTTCAGGGGAGAGGCGCCCGCTGCTCGTATAGAATGAATGGGTTTCGCCTATTCTTCAGTAACTTCACTTTAGTCCGTTTCCTCCAAATGAAAGTGGCAGAAAACGTGATACAAAATAAACCACAGTTCAGCATGAGGACAGTTTTGGGTCAAACATTTTTTTTATAACATTGTGCTCATCAATATTATCGTCAATATGTCTTTCAGTCATTCAAGATCACGGGTGTTTTTGGTTATTCGGTTATTTCAATACATATTATCATAGACAGAAAACTGTCAAGAAAAACATTGCTTGTCGTACGATATTTCGGCTTAATTCACAGTATAACGCATAATTGGAGACCCTACTCGACCCAAAACAAAAGGATTTTCTTCATAACAAAAGCTGACCAATGGGAACCACGCAAAGGCTGATGAGGAACGGAATGGTCCTCTCCTCCCTTTGTCCTCCACCTGAGAGACAGCACAGAGCTGCCACACGTTGCAATACGGCAATGGGAATTTGCTGTTTAACATTCGCCCAATGGATTTTGCATTTCGATTTTAACACTTTCAGGTATAGCCTAATCCTGCACGGTTCAGACTCATTCTTGCGAAAGAGTTCTCACACACACACACACACACACACACACACACACACACACACACACACACACACACACACACACACACACACACACACGCGCGCGCGCGCACACACACACACACACACACACACACACACACACACACACACACACACACACACACACACACACACACACACACACACACACACAAAAACGCATGTTTTGTGATAATTTTGTTCTTGATTTTGAGAGTCCACACTATCCAAGCAGGTAGAATGTCAACTCCCCATGGTCATGATTACAATACGGTCTTCCACTCCTCTGCCAGTGGTGTGTGGCTAATGTGGTTGGTCTGTCTGAGGTCTGAGTGGTGGTTGTGGTTAAAGCTCTCCTATGTAGTTTTGGGTAGAGAAAATATAATAATTAATATATAAACATTGTGTTCAGTGATATATATCTGCCCAGTTTTGCTAACATCTTTTTTTTCTAATAGACATCTAACTGATATTCAGATTCAGATTCCTTTAATGAGCCATATGTGTAAACACATTGGTAATTGTTACGGCAATAGGCCTACAGTATACACATTTTTACATAGATATTTTTTCCACATACTGTAACAAACAGCAACAACAGACACAGGACAAAGACAGTCCTGCATCCATATTACCTGTTCCAGGGATCCTCTCCTCTTGGAACTAGGAGTGGGTGATAAATCAATATTATTGTTTATTGCATCATATCAGGAGCATATTGTGACGCATTGTGATCTTTTGACATCGTTATCCACAATTCTGTTATCTT
This sequence comes from Notolepis coatsorum, assembly GCF_963971535.1. Classification (NCBI taxonomy): domain Eukaryota; kingdom Metazoa; phylum Chordata; class Actinopteri; order Aulopiformes; family Paralepididae; genus Notolepis; species Notolepis coatsorum. Next base: position 39,669,583 of record NC_140174.1, on the reverse strand, counting down.
AAATGAATGATAACAACCACATATTGACAAAAATGTCTCACAAAATATGATCTTCAATATTTGAGGCAATGTTATTTGATATTTTTGGTTTGACATCAGACTTTACATTATAACACAATTCAGTGCGATGAACAGCATTGGATTATTTATGTTGTGATTTTTTGCACACTCGAAGTAATTCCGGATTGGTAATCCTGATATGAATTTCTTCAGCTCACATCGTCCCAGAGCCCTAACTTGGAACACTTTGTTCATTAAATTCTAATAGTAGGCTATATCAAACACTTTTGTTTTCTGGGTTACATTTTATTGCCCCAAAACTACACAGTGCAGCTTTAAATCTTTTAAGAAGATCATTATGTCCTGGAGACGAGGACGCTGGGCTGCCAGACTGAAGGGGGTTTAGGGGATAAGTCAGAGACAGGTGAGAGGAGCGATAGTGAGCTCTGGCTGATGACAGAGACGTGCCTGCAGGGTGCACGGTCTCATTCACTGTACACTCTCCTTCTTTCTTATTTATCTATATGTATTCATTTTTACGTCGACTACCTTGGCGTGCTGCAAATAAACTGTCTGAATTGCACCATTATTTATTTGAAACTCCAAGCTAACAATAGGTGCCTGTTAGAAAATGATTAGGCTGTCAGACAATAGTGGATTTAATCTTCGCCATGGCAGAAAAGCTGGGCTCAAGTGTAGCATAAATGGAAAAGTTTGTGAGAACACACGCACGCACACACACGCACGCACGCACGCACGCACGCACGCACGCACGCACGCACGCACACACGCACGCACGCACACACGCACGCACGCACGCACGCACGCACACACACACACACAGACATACACACAAACACTGTGGCAGACTTGTTCTGATGTGGAGAACTTTTTAAGACACGTACTGTATTTCATCAAGATGCAGACATAATGTTTATATGACAAGGCTAGACAAACGAGTCACACTCGCGTCTATGCGATGTCATGGTGGATCAATCCATTCAGCTGTTTGCTTACTAGTTAGAACACGGTGCCTGTGTAGAGATGTGGGCGAGATAACTACAGTATAGTGCTGATTGTTTTTCTCTGTGAAATACATTATTATACAGTGAGTGGGACGGATGAATTTAGGATGATTTACATTGCAGGATTTTCTGTAATTTGTATGCCTTCTCTTTCTCTGTGTTAACTCATTCAGCGCCAGAGGGCGCTGTGTACTGTGTGGTTGAAAGGCCAGCGTTCTAAAGTATAGGAATACGTGGCGGTGTTTGCAGGCTTATAAGTTATAACTATATTATATATTATAGCTATGGATACAATACTATTGCCCATTTGACATCGAGTATCTATCGTTCAATATGTGGAAAAGATTTTTGGTTTCATCCATACATTCCCGTTTTATATCATGGTGAATATAAGTATGGTTTTAGGGTAATTCATGGGAGGCTGGTAATTGGCGTTCCGTCCCTACACACACTACAATAAAAAAAATAGGTATTATGTTCCATCATGAATGCATGAAAGGGTGGGGGGGGGGGGGGGGTCGTTTTTTGATGCTTTGATCGTCACCAACGGAATACGTTATGGACTAGCGTTACACACATACACTCGGATCACAATGAAGGCATGGTTTGATCAACGCAAGATTGATATCATATAGCCCTTACTTTGACTAGGATGTGTCCAAAAAAAAATTATCCAATTATCTGATCGCGAGTCCCAGTATTGGTGTCGATCCTGTCGCCAACATAATCCGCCATACATCATCCATCTGGAGCATTTGACGCTCCTCAAGCCGATCGGGACAACTGCTCCCCTTGCCCGACATGGAAAAGTCCGCCCGGACCAATATAATCGATGCACAGCCCAAGACACAGAGTTTCAAAGGGTGTGCAATACCGGCCGCATCCTACCAGGAGGCGGTATTGGACTTTTGCGATCTCAGACTCATTCCCTATGATAACACCAGGCTCCCTGGATGGATAATGAATAAATAATTGAATAAAAGAAAAAACGGCCAAAACCTGACTATACTCGCGTCTGGCGCTGAACGTTCAGCGACTTAACCCGACTATCATCGGGTCTGGCGCGGTGCACTGGGTATTTCTTATAATTTAAAAGAAAAGTCTAAATAATGTATGATACATGTTTATTATTGAATAGGTACATAAAGTGTTCCAAGAGAAAAACTGGATCCCTGGAGCACTGTTTGAAACTAGAAATTACATGTTTGGCTGTGGTGCACCTACCCTCCCACCACCTTTAACATACAAAGAAGCAACCTCTAAGCACTATGTTGCTACAATATTCAAGCCTTTGTACCTAGCTATTATAGGGGGTAATTCTTTCTTCTCAAAACTACCCGACGCAGCTTGAACATGTCATTGTTAAGCTTATTCCAGGAGCACACGTTGATAAATTGTGTTGTCAGGGATGAAGTTAAACTATGTTTTTGTTTATCTCTCTTCGATTTAAACATAGCATCACTCTGTTCTTTAACAGCGTTGATGAAGTGTTCATTTAAAGGACCTCAAAAGTAAATAGGCAATGAATCACGCTCAAGAGTCCGTCTCTCGTTATCTAAGATCTGCATGCGAAGCCGCCGTGTTTACAGTATAGGAACAGGAAAAAACGCTTAGCCAGTCACAAAGGACACGCCCATGAATTAATAACAGTTATAAGTTAAGACACTTCATCAATTATGAAGAAACAAGATGTCTATGTTTTTCATCTGGACGCACGTTCCATGTACACGCGGCCCCGCAGCAGTAGCCTAGCGCAGCATGGGGCAGGGGGTTACATTTCTATTGCAGGCCTGCTGAGGCTTCCATTAGCTGTGAGATTCCTGTGATAACGCTCCGCTCTGGTAGTGGATCAAACAACGGTGGCTTAATTATTGTCATACACACACACAGACAGGGGAAGGGGGGAGACGGCGCTATTGTTATTGAAATCCTTGTCAAGAGATTTCCAAAGAGACAGTGGATGTTACATTAACCGAGGGGATTCAGTTGAAATGTGCCCCCCTTTTTTATGGCCGCTTCATAGTCATAATAACCCGGAAAGAGTGTGGGAGCAACACAACACTACTGTGTAGTGTATCGCACTTAACACATGGTAGGTACTGGTGGCCATTTTAGTCCCATGGCCTTTTGTTCATTAGAATAAACTCTGGGGAACCACTGATACAGATACTAGGCTATAAAATTGGGCTATCACTATCGGGAGAATAAAAAATCCTGATACTAAAAGAGGTGTGAAAAATCAAGCGTGAAGGACGTTAGATGTCTTTTATCCCGTGACCCCCATGATGGAATCGCCTGAGTCTATATTTTCCAGTGAAACAAATTGGATGGGAATCAGATTGGTCTGTGTTGGACGATGGTTTAGTACTTGGGGGCCGACAGTCAAGCAGTCACTTGCTGTGTTTCTCTCATTTTGTCTTGTGTTGTAAATGCAGCACACCCTTCCAGTGCTCTCCGCCCCCCAAGCCCAAACAGTCATTTCAGCTCGCATTGAGAGGGAGGAGGGAGCCACGGTCCGTTTATCCAGTTATTTTGAAACGTCTTTGGTAACTTGTAGAAAATGACAGAAAGGCAGCCGTAACGAATCCAGTCGTCGTCATATGATGTTCTCAAATCAATGAGTAATCGTGTTTAACATTCGTGATTTCAATATCAATCAAAATAAAAATTTTGCCATAATCGAGCAGCCCTAATGTGTAGTGTGTACAAGATGAGACATTATTAATTACGTGTTATTGTATTCGTTTTGGGGGAAATCTATTCGTGGTGGGGTGGGCTTGTTTGATATTGCGGTGGAAACACTGCTGTCCTGTTTCAGCACATTCGGCGACGGCCTCCTAGAATTGACTAATGGGATGAGATGGGAGGCCCCTCTCAGGGCTCTTGTTTTGGTGAAAGCAAAGGGCTTTGCATGAAACCTAATTTCATCAGGGAATTAGCCGGCATTATTTGACCACCCCGACGCCATGTTGTTGGGGGGGATTGTCTTTTGTGTAATTTACAAAGCCGCACAGCGCACAGTATATGTTGTAGGATGGAGCGTTGCTTCATTACCCAAAATGCTCGGTGTCCAAATGAATACTTTCTAGTAGGGCTGACCCAGACTAGTCGAATAGTCGACTAATCGATTGAAAGGAGCCGTAGTCGACTGAATATATATTTTTTTAATAATAATAATAATATATATTTTTAGGATCATTCTTTCAGCAAAGTGGCCTAGAAGCGTGGCTAACGGCACGCATACCAGCGAGGCTAACTACCTAAGAAAATGGCCACAGAGGATTTCACCTGTCTAATGAACACACTAGACAAATATCAAGATGTATCCATCAGTGGACCAATTGTATGCTTTCACAGAGGACAAGAAGCCTTCAGCCGACTCCTTCAGACATTAAGCACCCCCCACAGCCCAAATGGTATGATATAAAAATGTAAGTTTTATATATGTTTTTGCATTCTGCAAATTTTGGCCAATCAAATTGTGTATCCTCGTCGACCAATAAACGGACAGGCTGCAGAGCGCACATTCCAGATTCCATAAACCAAAATGTTTTGGGTTTTCAAAGGAGAACGTGGCTTTTATTTATATCCATACCACCACCCCTTCCCCCAAAAGACACAGGTATTATTATTCGATTATCCTCCACAGCCTCTAGTCTGGCTGTGCTGCGGCTCATCCACATTTGCTAGAAATCAAAACCACTAATAACCATTATGTTGCACCCCATTATCTCCGAGCCGGCTGCCAAATTCCATCACGGCATGTCCCCTCGATTTGGCTTCTGGAAGACGCACAGGCTGCTGTGGGACTCCAACCAGCCAGACGCCGGGCCACTGGTGAAAACGATGCTCGTTTTTGGCTGCCAACGCACAGCGTCTCCTGAGGGAATCGCAGCCATCGAATGTCTTGTCTCAATATCTCTTAGGAACGATGGATTATGTCCCCCCCCCCCCCCCCCCCCCCCTCTGAAAAAAAACACTCATATCTCAATCCAGCTCTGACCTCCGTTCTTTGTTCCGTTCTGTGTGTGTGTGTGTGTGTGTGTGTGTGTGTGTGTGTGTGTGTGTGTGTGTGTGTGTGTGTGTGTGTGTGTGTGTGTGTGTGTGTGTGTGTGTGTGTGTGTGTGTGTGTGTGTGTGTGTGTGTGTGTGTGTGTGTGTGTGTGTGTGTGTGTGTGTGTGTGTGTGTGCGTGCGTGCGTGTGTGTGTGTGTGTGTGTGTGCGTGCGTGTGTGTCTGTCTGTGCGGTGGTACATGTCCTTTTTTTTGCCTGGAAGTCTGAAGGGTCACTCTGTGTTTCTCAAATGAAGCATTTGACCTCCTTTTTTTCTTCAGGGCTCTTTTATTTTCACAGGCCAGACAGATACAGCTTAAGGATGTTTATCAGCCGGTGTGCATCAGGGCCGTATGCAGCTTGACTGGGGTTTCCAAGGGCATAACAAACCACCGGCCCTTTGGGTCTACCAACAGGGGGAGGCGGGCAACGGGGAGACAGAACGCCACCAGCATCACTGTCTTTCGAGAGTTCCCATTAGATTCTGTGATACTAGTTTACCCAACAAACACTTTGGAGTCCATTAGCAGTCTATGTGGCCATCTGGCCAGGCCAGGGCATCCAAACAAAGGTTTTTATTTTCTATACTAATGTTGTTCCAAGGTCGTTTTAAAACTCCAGTACTGAGATGAGGATTTCAAAAGGCAGTCTTAAGAATACAACTGCTTCAGAAATCGATAAACACACTCCTTAACATCGTCTTCAAAGGTTGTGGGAGAGAGTCTTCCCATTTCAGCGTTTACATTAGGCTCCGGGTTGAATGAAAGGCTAATTCATGTCAAGTTATAACGTGACGTCAGTTGGCCCGGACTCAGGTCGGGCCTGATGTTTGCCGGGTTACTGGGTACAACCGCTCGTAAAAAGTCAGCATTGTACTTATTCTTTCTGCTGCTCTTGCAAAAAAAATGTCATACAGATTTTCTTTTTGTTTGTAATCATTTCTGTGCCAAAATGGAGTCGCTATTATAATTTGCGCTCAACGCGAAGCCATCTGTTGCACGCAGGCTCGCTCTCCAAATTATTCTGGCCCCGACCCAATGTGGGGTGTTAATTGTTGGGTTAGCCGTCCACAATGTCCTCATGGCTGATCTTCGGAATGTGAAATCTCTCATTTCCGATCCTCACTAGAACGAAGCATTCCGCCTCCTTAGAGTAAGATATCATTGGTGGTTTCACAAGAGAAAGTAACATAAATCTTCTTCTGTGAAAAACAGAGCTGCTGACGCTGGTTGTGTAGCCGCATTCAAAAGTAATGTCCTGGTCTATTCAGTAGCTTATCAAAACATATCGGGTCTGAAACACGGTGCCTGCCTGTCGCCGGTAACTCTTTCTAGCATAAATATTTCATAGACTGCTGTTTCAGTGCGCTGCTTTGTGTGCGTCCATCTATGACTCTATGTGATAGCAGGCCCTGGCTTCAGGGGCCCGGCGGAGGCGGCGTCCAACAGCGACACAGTGTGGGAGTCGGACTGCGGCTGCCAGCGAAATAATTGTGCATGAGAGAGTGCGCATGAGAGAGTGCGCTGATTGATGGCTCCTCCGATTGAAGCTCTGTTATGTATTCCTGATGAGAGCGCTGGATCACCAGGCTAAATTTATGCGGACGCGAAGTAGCGACCACTCCAGAAGATACCGTCTGTCCCGAAGCCACAGCCAAGGCCTCTCATCAGCTCGATCGATGCGCTTCCGAGGTGATTAAGTTAACAAGCTGACAGACATTAATCTGCTTTCATTTTGTGAATTATTCGAATGAGGTCATTTATCCAATGTTATTGGCTGCTATAAACAAAGAGGCAAAACGCAATTTCATCCTTGAATTCTTCACACTTGTCCCGGTTCTTGTAAATCGACCTCACACCTTCACTGGGAAGCGGACCTTTTACGAGCCGCTCCGTTATTTCATGCAGTAATATGAGTTAAATCATTGATACATGTATGCGATACATCACAGGGGCGTTTTCAAATTGGAACACAAGACAATACATACATGGAAGGTGGCCCTCGATCTGACACTTTGTGGTGGATATGCTGAGTAAGGAGGTAATTATGGCAACCCAGAGTCGCTGCGTGCCACTGCCAGGCTGTGGGTCATTGCTCGCATTAATGATGCATAAGAAAATAAACTGCCTTTTATTTCTCTCACCATCTGTACTGAGTTGTGCCATATAGAGAAGGTAGCGAGTAAATGGGCCCCACCCTCTCACTGCTCCTAGTTTGATCTATGGTATGACATAGTGGATGATATGAGTCCAGTGAGGGTGGTGGTGGGAGGGGTGGTAAGGAGTGGCTCTTTTTTAATGAAATAGCACAGATGCACAAGTGTGGACAGCGTTAGTATTCAAAAGCCATCAACAGCATTAGTATTCAAAAGCCATTGATCCATACTGTGCTTCTCGGCATTGGTATTCACACAACAATGCACTGTAAAGTCTACAGCATGATACTAAACCGAAAAGAAGGCCTAAGTATTTTTAGGCCTAACGTTCCATTTCGTGATCCTTTACACACTGTATTTATCATACCATTGGGGTTATGAATGCTTTCATTCAGTGCCATGGAATCCCTTTAGGTTAGCAGAAAGGCCCAGTATTAGTGGTTCTGAGTGACGCGGTATCTGTCATCCAGATGTCACTCTAATGGGCCTTGCCAGGGACCCGTGGGCACGGCCCGGCATTGTACATCACCGGAGAGAGAGAGATGCCTCCGGCTGAAAGCGAAAAATCTTCCCACACCGCTGTTCATTTTTCACTTCATGGTTCATCCTAAATGACCTATGGCGAGATCGCTCTTGACCCCTTCTCCCCGCGGACAACTGTCGTTGCCATCTTCATCTCCGAGCAGAACAAGAGAAGGCATTTAGTTTTCCCCATTTACCCGTGTCATCCGTTGACTGATGAAGTTTCAGTTACTTACGATTATTAATTATCATTAAGTATAATCACCAGCCCAGGGGCGTATTCAAACCCAAATAGGAGGCAGATGGTTTTATAAGTGTTCTTTCATAGCACCGACTGGTAAACAAAAGCTGTAGCAGCCACTCGCCAAGCAGCCGCACGTCTGGCCGAGGTCAAGGGTTAACATTGAGTTCCGTTTACCAGAAAGGCTTGAAATGTCCGGTCGAAGTGTCAAGACTCCCCTGCCGCGGTGTTTACATCTTACTGCCTCCATGAAACACACACCAAAACCGGCCACCGGGTCACACACTACGAGAGCGAAGATGAAGCTGTTTGCGAATGTTCTTTTCATCAGCACGGCTATCATTTTGTGGGATCACATTTGGCAAGCCAATTTGTGTCTGGAATTTCATATCTGTATAGCCAGCCACTGCCACTCTGAACCTTGGCGAACCAGTGAAGGGCAGTATAGGTATATATATATATATATTTTTTTTTTTACACAGGGTAAGATGGATGTGCTGCTACAGTCATAACTTCTCTCCACCCTCCCTCCATTTGTCACGACTTGGCCAAGCAGATACAGTCGTGATTAAATTGCCTCCGCTGCTACTACTACACTCTACCTCCGGTGCATACTGAACAGGATGGATGTGTTATTGTGAGTTATGCCCAACGAACGCACTCAAATTACAGTGTAAGTGATTCCCTCTGTAGGAGAGGTGGGAAATATTGGCAACCTTAAAATGAGATGCCAAAAAGAGTGAGATACCAGTGTAATTAATCCTCTCTATTAAAGAGAGACCTCTTAAAGCTCTCCCTCAACTTTTTCTATTAACCTCCCATTCCCGCTTAAGCCAGCTGGTATTTGTTCAGCCATTCATTCCCTAAGTCTGAGAGAGAAAGGGTAAAACACAGCTTCTCATGAGTTGAAAATCCGCAGGCCAATCAATTTGTGGGATGACCCAAGGTGGCCCCTCCTAAATCTTGCATCGGGTCCATTCCCGGAGTGACGGTGCAGTAAGCCGGTTGACTTGGTAATACATTTAGTTAATTCACACATTTTCTTGGCAGGCATACAGACCGGCTACTCCTCAGTCCGTGCGCACATCCCCCGTCTGGCAAAGAGTCTGTGCAAACAAGAGGAGACTCTGACTTTGAATGAGACTTTAGAGGCCGATGTCAACTTGAGAGGTCGTCCCCACACTGTTTCTCCTGCAGTACCTCACGAGGGCAGACAGTGCAATTACACGGCTCCGTTCTTAGAAGGCAATGTCTGGATTCCATCACCAACAGGACGTTTTCTTTTCTTTTTTTGTATGGGTTAGGTTAAGGTTTATGAACTATTTTTTTTTGGTGAAAATTTCGGCCAGTGGGAGCTAGATGGTGCTTTTTCTGAACATCACAGCCTTTGGGTGCTTTTATCCACAACAACCAATAGCAAATAGTCAGTAACAGATGGGAAAGTGAATTGCGAAAAAGTGAGACCGTTGGCTGACTTCTCTCTGGGTAATTCAGTGAGTTGAGAGTCTGTTGCTCTTGTTCCATGCTTCTGCTTCAGCAACTTCCGGATAGTGTTACTTTGGTTTTGTCGCGCTAATCTTGGAAGCTAGGAGGATTTGAGTGAGATCATGTTTTTTTTGGGTGGTGGTGGTGGGGGGGGGGGGGGGGGGGGGGTCTCTGACTCTGTCCCCGAAGTCAGTTCAAGAGTGAGAGCCTCTGTCTGATAAATAAATTACTCGGAAAAGAAAAGTTGGCCAGACTGAGAAGCACATTTCTTTTCTATTAATAATACGCTGCTACTAGTTAAACATTCCTCACTTTCATCACTTTTCCTTCCATTCCTGGAGGAAATATGCTTTGGTCTCCTGATGGCCCCGCTAACCTTTGCTTCAGCCACAGACATCTCAGACACAGTGCTGCCGCTCCAGGGGCAGGAATAGGGCACAAGTAATCAAGTAGGGCTACTCGAGTACTCGCTCCATCGCCACATATTATGCACAGAAAGTCCCATACCGTAGACTGAACTGTAATGAAAAATATTCTTTCCCCCACACTAAGGTTAGAGAAATCCCTCACCCCCCATCTCGCAGTTATACCTGCTTGCTGTTGATGGGTACGGTGGCTCCAGGTCTGAGTCATCCGGACGAATATTAATTCAACCCCCCCCCCCCCCCCCCCCCCCCCTGAGTACTGTACTACTTTTCTTTTAATGAGTTATGAGTTTGAATACTCGACTACTACAAACACCGGTCCCTGTAGGGCCATTACTACGACCTCCCGTCTCTGGGGCCTGATGCTAGCCACCAGCGGAGGGCTGTGGTTGCACATCATGTGTGGCGAGGAGGAGGACGAGGAGATTACAGGCAGTATCATGACTCACGTCAAGCCTCTGGGCCTGTTGTGTCTGGGCCTGGATAGTGGGAGTTCCATCATTAGTACATTCGACGCACATCAAACTACAAATAACACAGCACAGTGATCTCCAACGCATTTCTTGCAACAGTTAAAATGATGGGTATTACCTGTAATTAAGGTGTGCTGTGTGTGTGTGTGTTAGAGTGCTGTAATTACCCCAGCAGTTTGACTTTGTAATGAGGGTATTTTAGTTTACACGGTAGTAGAGTAGTCCCTTAAACAAGCTGTGATGTTAATTGGTCCTGAAGCTTTGGCATCAGAAGCAAAGGGTTTTTATAACAGTCAGAATTGAGATTATAATTCCCCCAAGAACACTCACTTTCTCTAAATCACTCCCAATATCCTGTAGGTCATTGGAATATGGTAAATTAAATTGTTGATGTCAGACGACCACTGAAAATGTCAACCGTTGAGTGATTTGTCTCTGGGGGTGTTCATACGGCATTTAAGCCATATGTTCACCATTTACATCCTCCTCTGTTCTGTAGTGAGTAAGTTGTAGCTGATCTGTCTGAGGACTCAGCAAAAAAGAAAAAGGAAAACAACAGCCATAACGACCGAAAACCTCAGTGATGGTTTTCGGTTGTTAAAGTTGTTCCATTTTCCGGTACATTCGGTACAAGTCCTGCAGATGAAAACATGTTTTTGTGTTTGTTTACGACTTAAGTGGTGGTTTACCAACTTGAAGTGAGTTTTGATCAAAAGTGAGTCGTAAAATGGAATAGCCTACACTGTTGTTTTGAAAACGGAGGATTTGTTTTTCAAGTGTAGCAGAGTCTCTAAAAAAAGAAAACCTTTCTTTCAGGACAACTCCCACATAACAAAAACAAGTCCTGACCAAAGCATTCTTGCACTTTTTTTATTTTTTTTATTTGTATTCTTTTGCAAGTGTTCACTTCCTCCCCCCTCTCCGTTTTCCCTTTTATCCTCAAGTTTAGTCCGAGCTGGTTTTGGGGCGAGAGCCATTTATGGTGCACCGTGGGGTCCTGAGACATTCCACTGGGAACTGTAAACATTCCTATTGGATTAATTAGCAACTACTTTCCCCCCCCAGGTCTGTCTGCCTGCTTGTGGCAGATTAACAGATTGAACTTTGGTCCAAATGGAGAGAGTCCGCTTGTCAAATCCTGTAAACGGGAGGTAGGGTTACGAGTAGAAACAGGTGTCGGAGAGCGTATATAAAACAAATAAAATAAAAAATAAAACATGACATGACATGACAGACGCTGTGACAAAAAGGTCACGGGAGGTCGAGGAGTTTATTCTTAACGTCTTCATCGCTATTCCCTTCAATCGATGCGATCCAAGGTGGACCTGTGTTGTGTTTTCTAGAGGATAATTAAGAACTTAATTATAAGTACAACGAAAATAAGTTTGTCATCCAACCAGACTATAACAGTAAAGTGCAATAGTAATATACAATGTACAGGTGATTAAACTGGGTATAAAATATAATATAATTGTACTGTACTTGTGCTGTATAATGACAAAACATTTTAATCGAATGTAATCTAATCTAAGAAAAGGAAAAAAAAGTTAATTCCCTGCACCGCACACACACGATATCGCCACTCTGCAGTGATTTGTTAAAGTGGGTCGACGTTTTTGGTCACAAGGTCCTGAGAACAGGTCCGTGTGACTCGAAAAGGTCAACTCACTTTACTAAATCAATGCAGAGGTGATACAGTGTGTGTGTGTGTGGGGGGGGGGGGTGGCCTTTTTTCTTTGGATTTGGATCTTCCGCTCCATGTCACAGCAAACGTCCTTCCAGGCAATGGGATCTAGACACTACCTTCTCTGAACATCAGAGCCTTCGGGGCTTTTCTTCTCAACAACAAGTAATCAGTTACAGACGGCTGGATTCTCTCAGGTCATTCGATGAGTTGATGCCGTCGCCTTGGACTCTTGTTCAGTGAGATTTTTACGAGGTCTTTTAAAGAAGTACCTTGTTTTTCCTCCAGTTTCAAAGGAAAGGAGACCTGTTGCAATGGGTAGGGTTACGAGTAGAAACAGGTGTCGGAGAGCGTTTAAGAAAAAGAAGAAGAAAAAAACATGACATGTTGCAAAGGGTAGGAGTCTAGGAGGCGAGTGGACAAGGTTGACTCATCACTGTAACAATGGGTAGGAGCCTAGGAGACGAGTGGACAAGGTTGACTCATCACTGTAACAATGGGTAGGAGCCTAGGAGACGAGTGGACAAAGTTGACTCGTCACTGTAACAATGGATAGGAGCCTAGGAGACGAGTGGACAAGGTTGACTCGTCACTGTAACAATGGGTAGAACGGAGCCTAGGAGACGAGTGGACAAAGTTGACTCGTCACTGTAACAATGGGTAGGAGCCTAGGAGACGAGTGGACAAGGTTGACTCGTCACTGTAACAATGGGTAGAACGGAGCCTAGGAGACGAGTGGACAAAGTTGACTCGTCACTGTAACAATGGGTAGGAGCCTAGGAGACGAGTGGACAAGGTTGACATGTCACTGTAACAATGGGTAGGAGCCTAGGAGACGAGTGGACAAGGTTGACTTGTCACTGTAACAATGGGTAGGAGCCTAGGAGACGAGTGGGCAAGGTTGACTTGTCACTGTAACAATGGGTAGGAGCCTAGGAGACGAGTGGGCAAGGTTGACTTGTCACTGTAACAATGGGTAGGAGCCTAGGAGACGAGTGGACAAGGTTGACTTGTCACTGTAATAAAGCTTTCGATGAGGCAGCCATGGGGTTACTGTATACTAGGGGTGGGGGAAAAATCGATACGTAGTAGTATCGCGATACTTTGCGTGGCGATACTGTATCGATACAGGGACGCCATGTATCGATATTTAATTATTCATACTTTTTTTTTTTTTTTTTTTTGTATAAGTAAGTTGCATTGTTCATTTCAATACCTGTAATAGTACAGTAGTCCACACACACATGTGCATTCAGTTAAGTTGGAATATGACTGTAATACAAACAGTTCAGTTTGTCAGGTACATGCAACACAGATTACAGTGTTTACATCTGTCTGCTTGAGAAAATACCATGTTCTGCAATAAAAATTATTGAAGTGAGATGAACAGACTGAACTTTATTTTATTAGATAAAACATGTTGACAGTTTTACTTTGCAGTAAAAAAAATAAATAAAAAATGGATACAAAAAAATAATAATAATAATATCACAATATTCGCGATATATCGAGTATTGCGATACTATCGTATCGCGGCTCAAGTATCGCGATAGTATCGTATCGCGAGGTCTCTGGCGATTCCCACCCCTACTGTATACATTCTACCTCCAATTATGTATGACAATGTAAATGGGGCCATTTCTATTTAATTTTTTTTTAATTTGCAATCAACCATTTAGATCCCCCCCCCCTAATAATTAACGTAGAAAATATTGGCTGATGAAAAATGTTTCAAATTGTCTTGTCTATTACCGTAGTTGTCACCCACACACTGCTGGCTCTCACCACCGCACAGATTGGGCCTCGAGGGTGAGTGATTGGCGCCTCCTTCGTAATTCCCAATCAGACGCCGTCCTCCCTCACACACTGCCAAGCATCAGTGAATAGGGAAGTCACTTTTCACGCAGGTGATTGATTGATTGAACATTTTATTAACAGATTGCAGAATGGGTACAGTACAGTACAGCTCAATATACACAATTGTTAAGGGGATGCAGACCAGAGAAAGACTTTCGTCTTGTTTACATTAGGGTCCCCCATTTTCAATTCATAATGAATTGTAAGTAAGGGTGCAATTAGCACCGTGCAATCCATTCTTTGTGGATCCCGCCCTTACTTGCTGTTAAAGGGGCACCTCGCCAAAAAAAACAATGCTGATTTATTTTGCACATAATCTCACACACAAAAACTCTAAACCTTTTTGCACACAGTTCAGTTCGTTTGTTAGTTTGACAGTTATTAAGAGTAAATTAGTTTGAATAATTATGGCCACCACCTTCTAATTAAAATATACTCCTGTTTTTTGTTTCTCTGTCTGTCTGTCTGCCAGCTCACGTTTGGCCACTTTGCTTTTTGCGCACGTCTGATTTGTCACCCGGGCAAGATCAATGAACAGCAACCTCTGACCAGTGACACAGAAGATTGAATGGGAGTAAAATGTAGCGACAAAAGCAAGCAATAAAACAGCTTCCAGTGACTTGAACGTTTCAGTGAACAAGAATAAAAACAGATCTACACGCCAGGAAGAAATATGGAAATAGACATACAATATTTTACGTCTTGTGAATTATTCTAAATCATTGCAGGATATATAAAATCTTCTAAAGTTAGAAAACAAGTTTGGAGAGACACACATCACAAGTTCTCTGTCCATGAATTATTCAGTGGAAGCTGTTGTGCGAACGCAGCACCGCTTTGCATATGCCCCTCAGAAACCTGAATTACGTTGTCGTTCACTCGAGAAACCCTTGATTGTCTGTTGTATTAAACATGCTCCTCTTCGCCAAGTACAATTTTCGCAATCTAATCGTGTGTGTGACACAAAATTAGCCGTCTTCCAGGACGTCCTCGAGGCTGTGCAACACATATTGTCACCCTCCCTACTTCTCTTTCTGAATGTTCATGTACAACCCAGTGCTTTCGGCGTCGTGCCGGCATCTGATCTACGGTACGGTTCCCCCGTGGCTGTTCACTACGTAACACCCGTTACCACAATCAATCATTTAAATGGTGTGCCGTTGTTTTCTGCATTTTCCTTTATGACACCATTGTGAGCACTTCTCCACCTCCAATGAGGACCTGGCCTGGGGAGGCTGTGGGAGTCTGGGATTATGACAATGAATAAAACATAGAAGACAGAGGAAGGTGCTAAACTGGCCCCCCTCTCCTCTGATTCCGGCCTAGAGGCTCCTTACCAGGTAACCCAGGGCGGAGTTCTTCGGCGTCCTCCAATTGAAAGCGTCCCACAAACCCACGCGGACGACGCACGTTTTCCGCTGCCCCCTCGACGGGGGGTTCAAGGTCGAGGTTTCTCCTGAGAGAAAGAGAGAGCGTTTCGACTTCCTGGAGATTCCGTTCGGATCCCCTGGTCTGGTCGGGTCGGAACATGATGGATGGACCCCCCTCGCGCCAGGGTAATATGAAGAATGACTCACGTTGAATATTGATCTTCTCCATCTCGCTTTGCCTTACATGGATATGATTTACATTATTGGATTTGGCTGCAGTGGTGGCTGTGACAGAGGAGCCCCCCAGGGCACAAGTAGGAAGTGACATATCTGACGGGTCATACGGGGGGGGGGGGGGGGGGGGGGGGGGGGGGGGGGCTCCTTGCTCAATTATCAATTGACCTTGTTGTACATTGTGGAAATTCAGCCCACTGCAACACCATCTCTCAGATGCTTCTCCGCTACGCTGACACTGTTTTTAGGATTCATTTCATGCCTCACTGGTGCTCTGTGCACCTGTCTTTAGGATGTATCTACTCCTACCAGTGATGTTTATTCCATTAGATTACCTTTCTTTTAATTAGACACCCCGACGTGTGGGAAAGCTGGATGGTTTCTTAAATTGGAGGAGGCAGCAACGGCAGGGAGAGTCAGTCGTTTCCCCCGGCAATTTATCGCGGCATGGTGGCAGAGTGGTTAGCACTGCTGCCTCACAGCAAGAAGGTGCTGGGTTTGAACCCCAGCAGGGGGCCTTTCTGTGTGTGAGTTTGCATGTTCTCCCTGTGTTCATGTGGGGGTTTCCTCTGGGTACTCCGGTTTCCTCCCACACCATAAAGACATGCATGTTAGGCAGGGACTACAGATGAAAACGATCTCATTAGCTAATTCTGGCACATTTACATTCATGTAAATAGGTGGAAACTGAAGATGTTGATTAATGTGCACTGTCCCTGGGTAAAAAATAAATGTTAAACTTAAACCCCACTTGCTCAGCCAATCGGTGTCCGTTTATTGTCACATGTGGGGCGTGGTCTCACACGCCTGTGTCACGGTGGCCTCACGCTGATATTTAATTACATGAATGATTATGTAAAAAAGAAGAAATGACCCCCGCTCCGCGGTCTGAGTGCTCCTGTCATCCTCTTGCCCCCTGGCCTGCACCGCTGCACCAGACGACGCTTCCTGTGTTGTTGGTGGAGTTGAACCAAAGTACACTACTTCCATTTCCACGGAAAGAATGTCGTAGTGAGTAGTGAGGAAGGGCAGAGACAGCAGATTGCATTCTCAGTGGAGACAAAAAATGTGGGTTTATTCAGTCAGTACTGGACAGCCAAGTATACTCAGTCTCTACCGTTGAAAGCCACAACTGGAAATGAGTGTAAGGTTTGTAGTCAGCTCGGCACCCCATTCTCATCAATAACCAAGGTTTTAAATACCTCAGAGTGACACTGGACGATAGACTCGAGCTTCGACCAGCACACTAATGCCACCCAAAAAAGGAGCCACCAAAGACTGATCAGTCATCCGTAAACTCAAAAGACTATGTTGCCCCCCATCTCCTTCTACTGTTGTACCAGAGGATTATTCAGCCCATCCTGCTGTACTGTTCCACCTGTTTCTTTAAATTACTATCCGTTACTAACAGGCCAAACTCACACGCATATCCAACACCGCTGCCAGGATAACCGGTCTCCTCACACCCAACCTCACAGACCTAAACAATATGGCTATTTCACGCATTGTAGGACATCACACAATGCTAACATGTCCTACTGCCCTCCGGGCGCAGGTACAGAACACTGGAGGAAGAAGAAGAAGAAGTCTTTATTTGTCATGCAGATTTTTTAACACACACACATGTGATGGGCGACCCACAGGAACACACACACATGCACTGAGTCGCTGATGAAATGTTCTCTGCACTTCCCACCCCGTCGTCCTTCCCCCCAAGGGCAGCCGGAAGCAGAAAAGGGCTGCAGCGTGCGCCGCACCCTGGGACCAATCCAAGTGCTCCTGTCCGTCTTCGTCAGGGATGCGATAGCGTTAGCGATCTGTTGTGCATGTTTTTCCATTGGGTTTATCTTATCGGGAGGGGAATCCCTTGCGAGCACGGGGAGAACATGCAAACTCCACACAGAAAGGCCCGGGAGCAAGGGCGTAATTTTGTTTTCAATGGTGGGGGGGACACATTTGGGGGCGTGGTCAGTGGCGGAGGGTGGCTGTTGCGGGGGGTGGGGGTCGGGGGGGGGGGGTGAAGAGCGGGTCCACCCCCCCCCCCCCCCCCCCCCCCCTTCGTAGATAAAAAAAAATCTGTTGAACTATAGTCCATTTTGGTGAGTTGTTTCTATATAGCAATCACACAGACCATCGTTCACAGTTTCACACCAAACTTTGAGGGGAGGGGTGCTATGTATTTGAGCACACCTGACGACATGGCTGTTGTTATGCAAAGACTGTGGTCGGTACTTAGCGCGTGCACACAGAAATGCGACTCGTCCCTCGCCGGGTGCTCACCTGGCTACCTGTCTTTGCATGACAATGGCTCAGGTCTTCAGAGTCTCAGAGATGGAACAAGCAGCCGTTTTCCGTGTGGTCCAAGTGCCGCGTCGCGTCACCGTTTATTATCGTGTAACATTGTTTTGGACGGTAAAAAAGTGCAGGGGACAATAACTGCCTTCTGAAAACATGCAGGGGACATGTCCCCCCCCATAATTACGCCCCTGCCCGGGAGATACCCCACCTGGGTAACTGGCAACACGGCAACCTGGTTCCCAAGCGGGAATCGAACCCAGGACCTTCTACTGTAGCTGTGAGTTGTAGCTGTGAGTTAGCAGTGTTAACCACTACACCACCGTGCTGCTTAAACAGAGTACAGAGTGGCTGGAATGGAAGGCCTAGCCTTGCTGTGTGCTGCTGGTCTGTTATTGTATGTTGTTGCTGTGTACTGTTTTTGATATGATATTGTATGTATTGTCTGATGAGTACAGTGCTGTGAGAAGGATTTTCCCCTTGGGGACAATAAAGTCTAAAGTCTAAATATTTATTGAAGAACAGACAGGCAGGATACAGTATGAAGAATGTTGACAGCTGTGCTGACAACCTAATAAATCGCAGACAAGTAGGAGCAGCAGGCAGGTAAGGAATAACAGACAAGAACAGTAGAGATGAAGAAGCATGCGATGTAGACTAATGCCGACTAATGATCCAACAAACGGAACAGGGGAGAGCAAACATAAATACACAAAGGGAAAAATGACAAACTGAGAACACCTGGCTGATTACAAAGGGGCAGCTGGTGAGACACAAAATTATGGGAGAGACACTAGGGAGCAGGGGGGAAAGTCCAGGCCTGGAAGAAATGGGAAACACATAAGGGAGCGGGAGGAAAGTTCACGGCAAGGGAACAGTGGGCAGGAGGGGCAGAATCGTGACAGTATGCTGCGTACCATCTGGACCATGCCGCCGGCTGCCCCAGCTATTCTTCTTCGTCTGTTTACTTTAGAGGATGCGTAAGTGTCCCTTAACTCATTCAGCGCCATACCCGAGTAAAGTCGGGTTATCTCGCCAGCGGTTGAGCGCCATACCCGAGTATAGTCGGGTTTTGGCAGTTTTTTCTTTTATTCGATTTCTTTTATTCATTACAGGCTCACGGACCTCTGTGTTACCATAGGAAATCATTCTGAGACGCAGAGAGTGCAAAACCAGCCGAATCCTGCTAGATGGCAGTATTGCCCACCCTTTGAAACCTTATTTGTCTAATGTAAATCGCTTCATCCGAGCACTTCGAAACGCGTTCAGCACACTTGAGGCATATCTTGTGCCACTTCATGTCAGGGACCCGATCGACATCAATACTGGAAATTGCCAATTGGAATATTCTTTTTGGAATAACCCTGATCAAAGGTAAGGACTATCTGACGTCAATTCCACCTTGATCCTACAATGATTTCATATCGATCCAGCCGATCAACGTATGTATTCAAAACAAATGCCGTTGCTGGCGATCAAAGCATCAAAAACGCCCCCCCCCCCCCCCCCCCCTCCCCCTTTCATGCATTCATGATGAAACATAATACCTATTATATATACCTTTGATTTGGAAATAGTAGCGTGTCCAGGCAAGCAACGCGAACTCTTTTAGCAAAATTCACATATCGCTCCATAACGCTGTTACCAGGAATTAGCCAGGATCACTCTGAAACTATACAATATTCACCACAGTATAACACGCAAACGTATACATGAACAAATTTATTCTTTTTCACATGTTGGACGAGGGATAGTTACTGTCAAATGAGCCATAGTATTGTCTCCGTAGCTATAATATAGAATATAGATATAGCCCTGCAAACACCGCGACGCACAGTGAAAATCCCTATATTTTAAAGCGGTGGCCCATTGAGTACAAGGATGGATAACACGGCTGGCCGTGATTGAGTTAAGAAGCCACTTAGTCTGTAAGGTCCTCCAATTGGGGGACCCTGCTGTTTTATCATAAATCGATCAATATAGACCGTATTAATTAATGTATTTCTTTTTCAAATGTAGCCAATAGTAAAGACCCTAACCCTATCAAAACAGCAGTCAAAGTGTATATTTTCAGCACTACGTTTGTTTACAGATGTTTTAAAGATTTTCAGAAAATAAGAATTTATCAGAATAATGCAAATTCTATCCCTCTTTTATCGTAAAATCTCAAGGAAATGACTAAATCCAGATTTAACACTGCCATTGGAAAGAGGAGCTTTTTCCCTATCCATGTATGATTTGGCCATAATAAGGTCAAGTTCAAGGTCAAATATGAATTTATAATTAAAATGGATTATAATTTATTACTGTATCTACAAATCCTTCTGTTTGATCATCTTCCCTTTATTAATTTGCTTAGATCTGTACACTTGATCTCAAGAAGGTGCTGAATGAGCTCAGTGAGCATAATCAAAAGAACCTCAATGTTTTCATGGTGTTATTCACCGGCAAAAATGCAAAAAAAATCATAATTTATATTCTCATTTGTTTCATCACAATTTACTCAAGGCTAGTAACAGACACAATATTTATGACACTGGGAATACATTCCCAGAGGTCCATAGATGTCCCTATCAAGAACATCCAAATTGACCTTGTAGAAGTGGAGCAATCTTCCATTTACTTGGGCATGTACTTTTAGGCGAAATTTCTGAAAATAGGGCTACAGCTTAACAGTTTAAGAAGAAAAACCAAACCGCATGATGTTTTTTTTTTTTTACACAAGGACAGAGGGATGGCTCATATAGTGAGTACCGGTAAGTCGAGTCTCCTCGTGTAAAGGACTGTGTGGACAGAATGTGCTAGTCTGTTTGCAAGACCTCCCAATTCCCATCAACACTGACTTAAAGTCCACTCCATAATTTTTCTTCTCGTTCCCTCAAATGGAGATGGTAAGCGAACACCATTTGCCCGGTATGTCTCTTTCCCTTCAACATTATGGTTATGCGGCAGGCCGCTAGCAGAAGTAGATTATTGTTTATGTGTTGCACATTCCACTCTTTGCTGCATGCCTCTCACAGACAAGACACGGTGCTCACGGATGGGATTTAAATGGATATTTCACTTTAGTAGAACATGTCAAGTTTCAGCCATCTTACCTCTATGTAAGTGCATCTAGAAGTAGGCTAGCGACAAACTGCTGTCCCCGTCAACACCACCATTTTATAGAGCTTATAAACAAACTGCTGCTGTGCAGGTTTAAATAAAACACAGTTCTGAGTTAAAAAAAAGATGTCCAAGAGTATTTTTGTTATGAATAAAGTAAAGGATGTGTTAGAGTATGAAGCAATGAGAACACTCTACTGCTCACTCATCTCACCTTATATCAGTTATTGTGTTGAAGTATGGGGGAATACTTATGGGACAAATATAAAACCATTATATATACTACAGAAGAGGGCTGTACGAATCACACATAAAGTGAGTTATCGAGAACACACAAATATATTATTTATTAAATCTAGAATAATTAAACTTGAAGACATGGTTAAGTTTTAAACAATGTTAATTATGTTTAGGGCAAGAAATAATACACTGCCAGAAAAACTACAAAATCTTTTTCATTTAGAAAGTGAGTTTAGTAGGAGAAAATACAATTTTAAACATCAGTTTGCACGTACCACACTTAAACAGATGTGTCCTTCAGTTATTGGTGTAAAGTTATGGAATTCTCTCCATAGCGAGCTTAAGGGATGTAACAGTGTTTATCAATTCAAAAAAATGTATAAAAAAATAATATTTAGTCAGTATGAAAATCAAAATGTGATCTGAATAGTGAGATATTTTTTTTCTCTTCTCTTTCTTTTCTTTTTTATTCTTTATCATTATTATTATTATTTAAATTTTTCTTGTTTAACTGTGGATTGTGTTTCTTTTATAATGGTATAAATGATTATTTGTGTAAATAAGGTTATACGCCGACCATTAAGAAAATACATGTTAGTTTAGGAATAGGGGCAGGTAATTATAAGATTTATTCTTCTTCCTGCTCCTTTTGTCCATGGAATGGCTATTTATGATTTTTTTAATGAAGAAACTATGATTGTATTATTCCATGTGGCAAATAAAAACTCTGAACTGAACTGAACTGAAAGGTACAGTACATGTTTGTTTTGGCATTTGATGTGTGTTTACAGATTAATTACCTTTGGAAAATAAAAGCAGATCCGGTCAAGTTGTTTAGGTTTGAGTGTGCTGTGTATCTTTGACTTGGAAGGAATGTTGCAGAGAGGTTACCATGGTTACATGCTGCCTTGCTGGAAGAAAGATTCTGTGAAAGGACAGTTGGTCAAACTCAAGTAAAAATCAAATCAAACCTAATTTATTTGTAAAGCCATTGGCAAATTTTTTTTGCTGCCTACCTGCTGTGAGGAAGTGTTTTGGAAGGCCCTTCAGATCCTAGGGCTGTCCCGACTAAGGATTTGGATAGTCGACTTTGATTGGCCGAAATTTGCCGATAGCCCCCCCCCCACCGAATGCAAAAGATGCAAGAACAAATTATAATCATCATGATAATTTTTTTTATCATTCCATTTAGGCTGTCTGTGGGTGTGCTTAATGTCTGAAGAAGTCGACTGAAAACGTCTTGTCCTCTGCAAAAGCATGCAATTGGTCCACTGATGGATACAGTACATCTTGAATTTTCTTAGGCAGATAACCTTGATGGTATGCACGCCATTAGAGTTAGCCACGCTTCTAAGCGTCTTTGCTTTTAGAAATAATGATTTAAAAGATTTTTTTTTTATAATATTATTATTATTATATATTTCTTTGCATTCGACCAAGAGGTTGGCAGTCGACTACGGCTCCTTTCGATTGATTAGTCGACTATTCGACTAATCGGGGTCAGCCCATCAGATCCACAATGTGACGGCATCTATTCCTCTTACAGCATGGCTCCCCTACAGACCTGGTCAACATCTACAATAACACTCTCTCCTCCTGTCTCAATCAGCTCGCCCCAATCAAAACCAAGTCTGTCTCCTTCACTAACTCCGCCCCCTGGTACACCGATCACCTACACCACCTTAAATCCAAGGGCCGCCAGCTCGAACGGCTATCCAATAAAACCGGTCTCACTGTCCATAAAGAGGCCTACAGACAACATCAACAGCTCTACAAAGACGCCCTCAACTCTGCATGCTCCTCCCACTACTCCGCTATCATACAGTCTGGCAGCAACAACCCCAGGACTCTGTTTTCCACCATCAACACACTTCTTAAACCCTCTGACACAATCTCCTGTTCCTTCACTGTCAGTAAATGTGTCTCCTATCTGTCACATCTCCAAACAAAAATTGACAAAATCCACACCCAACTAACAATTGCCTCCGCCAACACTATCTCCCCTCCGGATTCAACCCCCTCTCCACCGCCCAACCCACCTTTTACATCCTTCACTGAAATCACTGCATCGGACCTATCCTCCATTCTCTCTACAATGAAAACTTCTACCTGCATCCTGGACCCTATCCCCTCCATCCTAGTCAAGGCTTGTCTCCCTGCCCTTTCTCCCCTAATCACCTCCATCGTAAACACCTCTCTGACCACTGGCCTATTTCCCCCCGCCCTCAAAATTGCTTCCGTCACCCCCTTACTAAAAAAACCCGGTCTCAACCCTGAAACCCTTGATAATTTCCACCCCATTTCCAACCTCCCCTTCCTCTCAAAAATAATTGAGCGAGCCATTGCCTCCCAATTAAAATCCTACCTCGACAACAATAACCTTTATGATACATTTCAATCCGGATTCCGCACCAAACACAGCACCGAAACTGCTCTTCTAAAGGTCACCAACGACATACTCCTCTCTGCCGACTCTGGTTCCCTCTCCATCCGCATTCTCCTAGACCTCAGCGCTGCTTTTGACACCATCAGTCACCCCATCCTCATCACTCGTCTCCAGTCCTCCGTTGGCATCTCCGGAATCCCCCTCACCTTGCTCCAATCATACCTCTCACACAGGCACCAATTCATCTCTATCAACAACTGCAAATCCCCCACTGCCCCCATCACTCATGGTGTCCCCCAAGGCTCAGTACTTGGTCCCCTGCTCTTCATCCTCTACATCCTTCCACTTGGTCTGATTCTCCGCCAACATGGCCTGCGTTTTCACTGTTATGCAGACGACACTCAGCTCTACCTCTCCACCAAGACTATCACTCCAGCCACTCTCTCCACCCTCAGCACCTGCCTCACAGACATCAAAACATGGATGCAAAATAACTTTCTTAAACTAAACTGCAATAAATCAGAAATCATCATTATCGGTCCAAAATCCCTCACCAGCCACACCCAGGATTTCACCCTAAATATTGATGGTACCATTGTCACCCCCTCCACTCACGTCCGTAACCTTGGCATCATCCTGGACCCCACCCTTTCTTTCCTCCGCCATGTGAACCACATAACCAAATCGGCCTTCTACCACCTCCGGAACATTGCTCGTCTCCGCCCCTCCCTATCACTCTCCGCTGCTGAAACACTGGTTCATGCATTCATATCATCACGACTAGATTACTGCAACAGCATCCTCTACGGCTCACCAAACACTATCCTCAATAAACTCCAATATGTCCAAAACTCTGCTGCCCGCATGCTCACCTCCACCCGTCGCTCTGATCACATCACCCCTGTCCTCCACGACCTCCACTGGCTTCCAATCAAATACAGGATACATTTTAAAATACTACTCATCACATTCAAAGCCCTAAACAACCTTGCCCCTCCCTACCTGTCCGACCTCCTCCACCGTCACACGCCCACCCGTCGCCTTAGGTCTGCAGATGCCAACCTCCTAACACCTCCCACGACCAGGCTCCGGACCTGGGGCGACAGGGCCTTCGCTGCTGCTGCCCTCTCCCTCTGGAATGCCCTCCCCAGCCATATCCGTGATGCAAACACCCTGACATCTTTTAAATCAGCCCTCAAAACTCACCTTTTCAATCTTGCTTTTGACCTCTAATTCTGTCGGTGTTATTTTATTTTTGTCATGTATTATTTTTGTTCTGTTTTTTGTTTTGCCATAGTTTGTCTCTCCTGCCCATGTAAAGCGTCTTTGAGCACCTGGAAAAGTGCTATATAAAATAGATGTATTATTATTATTATTATTATTATCTACAACCTACATTTTCATCTCAACTACCCTTCCGTTAGTCAGGTTTGCTTTGTGGGTTACATATTTAGTCGGTTGGCTTGTCGGTTAGCTTCCCAATGCGCTAGCACAGAGGCTTTTCCCAGCTGGCGTAGTCCACTGGTTTGTACCCTGCTTCCTCTTCTTAATCTCAACTACCCTTCTGTTAGTCAGGTCTGCTCTGTGGGTTATACATTTCCCCGACAGATTTGCAAATCTCTGATTTGCAAATCTCTGATTTACTTGTTGATTGTTTGTCGCCAGTTAGCCTGCCGTTTAGTTTCTTGTGCGATAGCAGAGGCGCGTTTTCTTGTTTTGTAGCTCATAAACTAATCTCCGGTTGACTACTCAATGTAGCCTACAGTAGTCTAAATTCAGTTAGTTTGGCCTCATTGTTGGTCTCGCTTGCCTCTTAGTTCCCCTCCTCCAATAGGCCATTCCATAAAAGTTTTGGTCTTGCCATGTTAGCTTGTCGGCTAAGTATCTCCTGGTCCGCTAGCTTCCAGGCTTACCCGGCTAGCCCAACCTGCTGGTTTTAGCTCTTTAGCTAAACCATCGATTGGCTTCATACACATGGTCTATAGCAGGGGTTCCCAAAGTCGGGGTCGCCAGATGATTAAAAGAAAAATAATAATAATAATGTAATTTTTTTTTTTTTTTTTTTTTTTTAATGCAGTCAGGCCACTGAACTTAGAAGCAGGCCAGGCCAGGCCAGTGTTTCTAGTTGCACCAGCGCAATAGTTAGATAACCTAGGTGGGTAACAACCAGGAGATCACTGCAACTCACACAAGTTGGAGAACTATCTCTCTCTCTCTCTCTTGCTCTCACACACATACAAAGGGAGCCGCATGTGATTGGTGGAGGCGGGACCCTTACAAAAAGCTGCTAATCATTGACACATGCTAGCCTGTAATAATCCCCCCCAGAAAAATCTACTTTGCATTTGATATATTGCAAATATATGCCATCACACACACTGGCATTTAAAGCGTTAGAATTATAAAATGAATATGTGGTGTTATGATCAAGGCTGAAGTTGAATAAAAGATTGTATTTTTTATCAATTACAAAAAAACAGAAAATCCATAAAAATCTGTGTTGTTGCTAATCATACATATGCTAGCCTGTTTTTTAACAATAATTTGTGATGCCATCACAAACACTGGCATTTAAAGGGTACAAATAAAAAAAATCCTGCACCAGAATGCAGGAAATGAAGTCTTTGTAACAAAATATTTCCTGGTGGGGGACCCCCAAACCCCCTGCTTAAAAAGTGGCCTGACTGGGGCTATATTTTGCACTATATGTCCTGGCCTGAATGATTTCCCCAGTCCGGCCCTGGTTAAAAGCCTCCAATGCTTATTAGCGTGTGTGCGTTTGAACGTTTGCATGTTTCAACCATACATTTCCATTTATAATTGTATTTTTTTTATTATTAATATATAATATATATTAATAGTGGGGGTCGCTCTCTCCATCTCTCTCTCTCTCTCTCTCTCTCTCTCTCTCTCTCTCTCTCCCTCTCTCTCTCTCTGTCTCTCTCTCTCTCTCTCTCTGATCCATGCAAAAATAATCACTTATGTATATCTTGTCCTTTTTAACAAGTTACCATTCATTGTCCGGGTCATTATGCCCCCCCCCCCCCCCCCCCCCCCCCCCGCAGCTAAATTAATTAGTTCAACAACAAAACAGCATCGCTCTAAGGAGAGAGAGAGAGAGAGAGAGAGAGAGAGAGAGAGAGAGAGAGAGAGAGAGAGAGAGAGAGATATCGCAACTCTCACTTGTTAAGTTGAAACGCACCACTGTCCAGCAGGCAGAAGGGCTTGATAAAGTATATCCACTGTCCAGACTGTGTTGATGTCCATCCATGTCCACTGCATCCATATAGCTTCTTTGTTAGCCAAGTTAGGCAACAAGTACTGTGAGTGACGAGCTGTGTCTTTTTTCCCATTTCCGCATCGAATAGCCTGCAAACTACCTGGCGTTCTATCGCCCTGCTCTAAGACAAACTCTAACCTTAACCAACTTTGAAAGAGTGCCTAAGCTTAACCGTCGAAAGAACTTGCCGTCACACTCTAAGACAAACTCTAACGTTACCTTAACCTACTTCGAACGAAGAGTGGCTAAGCTTTCCCAGTGTAGAATCTGGCGTCGGCCAATCAGAGAGCGTCTCTGAGAAATGCGGCTACAGAAATGATTGACGCTGCTTGCTTAGATGATAATAGATCGCTTGGAAACGCGCCCGGTTTCCATCATAATACATCATATTTCAACGCACTGATTGGCTGCGACAGTACAGAGATGAAACCAGTGCACGCCCACTGTAAGCGCTATGCGTCTAGCCCAGGAGAAATGCGGCTATGGAAAGTATAGAGGCGGTATTATTCTCTAGCAGACAGTCACTTCCTGTTCATGAAAACATTTATTTATATTTGATATATTAACGTTATATTGTGCATTGGAAACACAAACATACTTAAAATGAGTAAATATTATTCATTTTAAACATGTTTATTTGATTTCTAGGGCTCTTAAAAAAAAATATATATATATATTCTTCTTCTTCTCTCTTTTAACCAGGGAGGGCGGCGCTCTAGCGCCCCTATTGACCAGCCGCCACTGTCTCTTAGCCTGCTAGCCATTAGCTTGTTAGCCCAGATTAGCTCGTGCTCTCTCCACCTCCACCTGGGTAAGCATGTCTTCCTGTTCTCTCTGTGCCTCTCTGCTTGATAGTTTAACTCTGCTAGAGAGATGTGTCCGTGAACTTCTGTCAGGGAAAAAGCCAGCTTTAGAAGTCGCGGGCACCTCAGGCTTTTCTGAGGATCCTCAAGCGAGGTCTCCTAGACTGGAGAGTGCCAGTCATAGTGCTCAGGACGCTGACTTTGTGACCGGTTCGGGAAGTAAAAAGGACAATTGACACAGAAAAATACATTACACAGAATAATATTGCTGTGTATTTTCTTTATACTTGTATTAGGGGTGTCCCCGACTAAGGATTTGGATAGTCGACTTTGATTGGCCGATAGTCAATCAAACTAATAGTCGACTATACCCCCCTGAATGAAAAATATATATATGCCATGGATTCTGCATTCGCACCAAATTATGCCAATCTATTTATGGGCCACTGGGAATCCCAGTTTATCCACAACCAAGATGCCTCTTCCCTCTTGAAAAATGTAATTTTTTGGAAAAGGTACATAGATGACATTTTCATGGTGTTTGTTGGCTCGGAAGATGAGCTATTCCAGTTCAGGGAGTACATCAATCGTACACATCACACTTTAAAATTCAGGATGGAACACAGTAGAGAACATATTGATTTATTAGACTTACGGATATCAACAGACAATGAGGGAAACCTGTACACAACATTATTTACCATCCACAGTCTGGACAGGAATATAAAATAAGGGATTTTATTAATTGCAACACCACACATGTCATTTACATGCTGAAATGCCCCTGTGGTATGGTTTATGTTGGGCAAACAAAAATAAATTTGAAGGTGCGAATAGCAGAACACAAGGCAGCTATCAGGAACAACAATATGGATTATGCCATTGCTAGACACTACAAAGAGAGAGATCATGGATCTACAGCCTCTCTAAGGTTCATTGGGATAGAAAAAGTCACCCTGCCATCTAGGGGCGGTGATATAGAAAAAACTGAGGGAAGCTTATTGGATTTTCACTCTGAATTCTGTGGAACCCCATGGTCTAAATGAATCCCTCGAGCTGAATCCATTTTTGTAATCACTATCCCAGGGGTTCTGTGTAACCTTTGTGGGTGGGGTTTTAAATTGTTTGTCATTTCTAATGGCTTAGGTATTTGTCACTTCTATACATATCTCATACTGTGTTATTATATATCTTTTTCAAAATGAGTCTATGTATATATGTGGTTTTTATGCATCATATTTATACATGTGAGTTATATGCATTAGATCTTGCAAAATGATAAATGAAATGTGATAATTGAGTAGCCAATGGGCTTGATGTGTTACGATGTGGGGGTGGAGTATATGCTGTATATCAGGGGTCAGCAACCTTTTTGACATGGAGTGCCTGTTTGAAATATAGTTGTAACTAGTGTGCCTCAACAATATTCCATGCATCATAATTTTCTTTTTCTCATAATCAGGTCTTTTTAATGATAATTTTTACATTATTACATCATTATTGTTATTGTTATTATTAACAATATTATTATGATGGTTGTATCAACCCTAAATCTGAGTTGGGGGGGGGGGGGGGGGGGTGCAATGCAGACAAACAGCTGCATACAGTGCGACCATTTAACTCACATTTGCCCATTCATTTTTGGACACATCACACACCATTGGTGTGTGTACTGTACGTGTGCTGTCATAGCTCCACCTACAGGCCTAATGGACCACCAGGATGTGAATGGAGGGTGAATGTGAGGTATATCGTGTAAATAAGTTTTGATTGATCACAAGACTACACTGTAAAAAAATTAAAATAATAAGTTACCAGAACTTAAAAATATTGAGTTCAGTTACTATGCATTAAGGTTTTCAGTTTTCAATCCATAATAAGTTAACAGAAAAATAAGTACACAACCACATTATTTCAACCTAATAAAACTATGTTTATTGTCATTGTTTTAAGAACACAAGTTGACTTGGTAATACTCACATTTTGAGTAAAAAAAATGGCTTTTAACATGTGCAATGTTCAATGAAATAGAAAAATAAATAATACAATTTGTTGATTAATCCCACTGGTCACCAGTGGCGGCTCTGCCACTAGGGGCGCACGGGCGCCGCCCCACCTGCTGTTAAATCAGAGAAGAAGAAAATAAAACTTTTTAGTTTTTTGTTTTATAGCCCTATAAATAATATAAACATGTTTAAAATGAATAATATTTACTCATTTTAAGTATGTTTGTATTTCCAATGCACAATATAACGTTATTATCTAAAATAAAAAAACACTCGTTTTCCTGAGCAGGAAGTGACCTCACGTTATTTTTATTTTTTTATTTTTTCGTATTTCTCGGCCCGGGCTAGACGCGATAGCGCTCTGAGTGCGCGTCACAGTTTGATCGCTGTATCCGTCACAGCCAATCAGTGCATAACACGTTGTGCGTTGAAATATGACTATTATGTTGGAATCCGGGCGCGATTTGAAGCGGTCTAGCCAGTAGCGTCAATAATTTCTGTAGCCGCATTTCGCGGAGACGCTCTCTGATTGGCCGACGCCAGTATTTTTTTCCGTAGCAGAATTTCACAGAGACGATCTCTGATTGGCCGAATCCAATTTCTAATGTTCCAATTCTAGCTTATTCCTAGGTTGGTCCGTTGGTGGACGGTAGAGATAGTTGTGTTGTTGTGAGATGCAGGCGCAGCTGTTTGTCTTAGAGCGTGCCGTGACTGCAAGTTCTTTAGACTGTTAAGCTTAGGCACTCTTTCAAAGTTGGTTAAGGTTAGAGTTTGTCTTAGAGCATGGCGATAGAACGCCAGGTAGTTTGCAGTCTGTTCGAGCGGAAATGGACAAAGGAATGAAGTACTTGTGTTGTGTGGTGCTTCTGCTAACAAGCTAACACTTGGCTAACAAGCTATATGGCGGATGCAGTCTGGACACAGTGGACAGTGGTCTGGAATACATCAACAGTGGATTATACACTTTATCAAGGCAAGCCCTGAGTCCTGCCCTGGACGTGTCAACTAAACAGTGAGTCTCTCTCTCTCTTTCTCTCTCTCTCTCGCTCTCTCTCTCTCTCTCTCTCTCTCTCTCTCTCTCTCTCTCTCTCTCTCTCTCTCTCTCTCTCTCTCTCTCTCTCTCTCTTCTTTTGGATTGAAAATACGTGGATTATGGCTTGTTCAATATCGTCTATGTTTGAATGAATGAATGAATGAGAACTTTATTAACAGATTGCAGAATGGGTACAATACAGTACGGCTCAATACACACAATTGTTAAGGGGATGCAGACCAGAGAAAGACGTTTGTCTTGTTTACATCAGGGTCCCAGATTTTCGATTCATATCGATAGTTTAATAGCTAGCCTTGGCTCGTTTAACAATATGCAAAATATGTGTACAGCCCTGTACTCATACTGAAGTTATTCTTGGTATATAATAGGTCTGATTGTGTAACGAATCGATTCCACGTCGCGCTGTGTGTGAGAGAGAGAAGGAGAGAGGGAGAGATCTGCGTGTGTTTGGAGACGGAGCGAGTTTTGTTTCTAACTTTTCTATTTATATATTGTGTTTCAAGTTGTGAATTAGACTATACTTTATTTGACTGGTTGTGTGTTGTTGTAGTAACAGCTGAGCGACTCGTTCATAAGAGCCGATTCATTGCCGTGAGCATGAGTCGAATCGCTCACGTCTTGACATGAGTTGGTTGCGTGGTACTGTACATGTTTGCAAAATGTTTGGTATAGCGCCCCTAGTGGCGAAGCATCCACGAGCCGCTACTGCTGGTCACAATGGTGACCGTAATAATGTTTTTGTTATAAGGCTCTGCAAATGTTACTGAATGATGTAGCAATGTATTTCCAGCTAAATTGAAATAATAAACAAATAAAGGGTCTCAATTAAATATGTGGTAGTAAAAAGAACCTGTGGGAGGATTTCAACAAGATAAATGCGACAACAGTGGAAAATATTTCACTATAATATTTCAAAGCAAAAAAAAAAAAAAAAAAAAAAAAATTTTTTTTTTTTAATGCTGCCCCCTGTGCCTATGCAAATGCCCCCGCGTGCCTATGCAGGCACGCGTGCCTAGGGTTGCCTACCCCTGCTGTATATGATGATGATTATTGACACCTGCTGCATAGCACCTGAGGAAGCAGAAGCGAAACGCGTTGTGCAATAAAATAAACAAAAACCAGTCCTGAGGAGTGTGCGGTCCTGTAACACTTCCTCCGGTCCTGGCCCTGTGGGACCAGGACTCAGACAGTATTCACAAGTACCTCCCATTAACAATAACCCTCAGTCTACATTGCCACCCGGTGGGCTGATGCCAATCTGGCATCAGCTCACACACCAACTTATTGTTATTTATTGTCAGTTGTGTTTGTTGTGTTTATTATCTGTTGTCTCCACTTTGTTAGTCTTGTGTTCCCCTGTCTGTGGTTTGTAATTATGTTTTAGTCTGGTTGTTTGTTATTGTTTTCCCAGTACTCTGTGCTCTATTGTTTCTGTCTACCACACCTGTGTCTTGTTTGTAAATTACCCTCTGTGTCTTGTCAATTAGTCTTGTGTATATAGTCCTGTCTGTCCTGCCCTGCTGTGCGCGGTCATTGTTAAATGTTACCTGTGTCGTGTATGTACCTTGTGTGTTAGTAAACTGTTCATCGTCACGCTCTGTCTCCGGTCTCATCTATACTCTGCCATCTGGGTCCATCTGTCCATCATGCCAAAGAAGCGTAGGACTAATCGTAACACGGTCCCTTCTTTTGAAGGTATTCTTCTTTTAGCTTTATATATCTCTCTTGTGCTGACCTGCACCTCCAGTCGGGGTCCAACTAGATGTGCACAAGTCTTATTTAGTTTAATATATATATATATAAATATATATAAAAAAAAAAAAAAAAAAATATATATATATATATATATATATATATTAAAAAAAATCATTCCATTTGGGCTGTGGGGGTGCTAATGTCTGAAGGAGTCGACTGAAGGCTTCTTGTCCTCTGCTAAAGCATGCAATTGGTCCACTGATGGATACATCTTGATATTTGTCTAGTCTAGTGTGTTCATTAGATGGGTGAAATCCTCTTTCAGTGCCTTCAGTGTTTTCTTAAGCAGTTAGCCTCGCTGGTATGCGCGCCACTAGTGTCAGCCACGCTTCTAGGCCTCTTTGCTTTTGGAAAGAATAATAAAAAAAAAGAAATATTAAAAATTATAATATATATATATATATATATTTTTGCATTCGACTAAGAGGTTGGCAATCGACTACGGCTCCTTTCGATCGATTAGTCGACTATTCGACTAATCGGGGTCAGCCCTAACTTGTATATACAGGAATATGATATTTAGACTTAGTAAAATAGTAAAAATCTATACCTTTGCATGGATCCATACCATCATATTCTGTATACCTCCCAGCCCTACAATAAAGAAAAAAGGAGCATCCTTGGGTGCTCTATAATAGGAGTTTTAATGAAATAAACATGTAACTGAACAGCTTAGTAAACAATGTACTGGTACATCTTCAAAGAGTGACAGGCCTGTGAAAGACCTGTTAAGGTTGAAACACGTTGCGTTTTTGTGCCCACGGTTTATTCTTTGAAGATATACATTATTTGCTAAACTGTATGTGTACATTACTATTATTTCTCTTATTATATAGCACCCAGGAAGCTTCTTCTCTCTTTATTGTTGTCTTCTTGGCCTGCTGAGCTTCCTTTTGCCACGTTTTCATATCAAGATATACTGTAGTTCTATACTGATATTTTCTTTAAATGTCAAGCGGTTGACCTTTACCTATAAAAAATACCTATAAAAAATGCATTTAACCAGCTTGTTGAAATTGCTTAAACTTAACCTCATCTACCCTAACCATTACCTTATCCTAACTTTAACCTTAACCTTAACCACTCATTTCCCTTGCCTATAACCGTGACCTGACCCTAACCAGGAAAAGTCTCCTGACACATTTGTGAAACAAAATAGGACCTGTTAAAAATGCATGTGGAATCCAACACTGGCTGTATGAGTGCTTTAGTGGCTCTCAATGTGGGGTCCTCCAGGAGGTCCCCAGAAAAACAGGGGAAGTTTAATTTCACAATTTCATTCACTAGAATTGAACCCAGTCAGAGAATATACATTTTCGTCTCCTCAGCTACAGTCGACAGTTGTGTAACTCTGGACTAACTCTGGGATCCTCTGGTCCATTTAAGAAATCCCTGAACATGAACCTGCATTGGTTTGTGATAGATTATTAGTTACTGGGTATTTCAAAGAACCTCATATTTGGTACCATTCTGAAGCTAACAACGAGGGCTTTCCAATGATATAAAATAAGTGTATCATCATAACTTTTATTATTATGGTTCATATGTAGTTGCACTTGAACTTGTTGAAATTCAACTTGGAAGATAAAAATTAGGTTTCAAGCGCTTTCCTTGCTTATTTCAGAGTATGTGTAACAGCCAATCTTGTTGGCAATATAGAACAGCTGACAGATTAGAAATAGCATCTATTGTTCAAAAGTTATGAATTAATTAATGAAACTAGATTAGATAAAAAAGAATAACATATTGTGATGGTAATTATAAAACTGTCATGTGTGTGTTAAAAATGTTCTTCAAACTTACCCCATTCTCTTCATAGAGCCTTGTCTTCCTCCATACTCTATGCCGCTCTAGAAGCATCTTTCCTCGGTAGAAAAGTAGCATGGCTCTCCCTGGCCCTTCCTGGCTCTCAGCTGTATGTTGTTAGCCAATGCTAGCATGGGAGCTAGCGTCCAGCAGCAGGCCTTGTCGTCAATTATAGGTTGATAAAATGAAATATGTTATATATACAAATATGACCCACTAATGAATACACTAAATACAGCAATGTGGCTATTTGAAAACACTGCATTTGCTAAATAGATACGTCAATTGTGTTCACGTTAGTCACGCGTTAGCTCAGCAGCTAACGCACCACAGCCTGGGTGAAAATATCAGTACACAGCGCTACTTTTGAAAACAAGCTTTTTGACGGTCATAAACGTTAACAAATGCTATAATAAGTCCAACAAATTAGTATAAACAGTACTTACACGGTCGTTTCAAAATGCAAAAACACACGCTGATTCCACTGAGAAATTTATTCTTTGACTGAACGCTCTGGGAAAATCTACCAAAAAACTCGGCGTCAAGGGGGCCATTTATATAGTTCCTCTAAGACCTGCGGACTAATACTTGCTGTGATGGTGGTGATGGGTCTTCCAAATATGGTGTAAAAGAATTGTGTCCTTCCGCCAAAAACTGGCCAAACAGGACCTGACTGCCCCATCGTCTACCATGTTATCGTGCCCGCGATATCAGCGACTCTGAACCGTTGTTAATAATCTAAATGTATGTATTTAATCGTCTCAAGATCTTCTCAAATGGAGGGTCCCAGAGACAATGTCTTGTAAAATGGGAGTTTAAGGCCTAATGTGTATCAGTTTGGGGTAGGGATGCCCCGATCGATCGGCCAGCGATCGGTATCGGCCGA
This sequence comes from Notolepis coatsorum, assembly GCF_963971535.1. NCBI lineage: Eukaryota > Metazoa > Chordata > Actinopteri > Aulopiformes > Paralepididae > Notolepis > Notolepis coatsorum. The sequence goes on along the minus strand of NC_140174.1, from coordinate 39,634,444 downwards.
TATTCAGTATAAATATGAGATCGGTGAATTCCGATAATGCTTTATTTTCGCAGATCGTGAAAACCGATCGAAAAACATGATCCAATTCTTAGCGGAGATCTCACTCACTCTCAGACACACGGAGCTGCAAACTGCCGCTCCTCCTCCTCCTCCTGCCCCTCCCGCACCCGTGGAAACACAGAGGAGGCTCCTCTGCTCTAGTCTATAGTGCATGGGACCGTGAGCTAACGTTAGCTACCTAGCTATTTAAACAGAATGACCCAGTCAACTATTCACTTTTAGTCTAATACATGCATTGTCTAACGGTATCTAGCCGGCTAGCTACTGATAGCTCCTGATATCAACAAATGCTCCAGCAATAGTCTAGTAGTGCATGTTGATACCTCCATTAGCTCACGTTAGCTCACGTTAGCTCACTGTTCAAAACGAAATGTCCCATTAAACTAAATAGTTCACTGAGGCGTTGTCTGGATGACTTGAGAGCGAGGGTCCGCTTCCAACGGGAGATGAGAGACGTTAACATCATGTGTTTCACGGAAACATGGCTCAAGCCAGCGACTCCGGACAACAGCGTCTCTCCATCGGACGCCTTCACCGTCCTACGTGCGGACCGCACGGCAGCCTCTGGAAAGAGCGTCGGCGGTGGGGTCTGCCTCCTCACGAACAATGTCTGGGTTAATCCCAAAGAGGTACATGTTCTCTCGAGCTCATGCTCCCCAGACATGGAACATCTTTCAATCCTGTGCCGCCCGTTCCACCTCCCCCGTGAGTTTACCGCGGTCATCATGACCGCCGTATATATCCCTCCACAGGCGAATACTGGCAAAGCGCTGGGGGAACTACATGACCACCTCAATAAACACCAGATCAAACACCCAGACGCGGTGACGATCGTGGCTGGTGATTTCAACCAGGCGAATCTGAAGAAAGTGATGCCGTCCTTTTTTCAGCACATCGCCTGCTCCACGAGAGGGAGGAACACACTCGACCACTGTTATACCCCGTTCAGAGCCGGCTACAAGGCGGTAGCGGCTCCGCCATTGACGGGTTCTACAAGCTCGAGCGATCACGACGCCATCTTGTTATTCCCTGCCTACAAACAAAGATCACGTGACGCCGCCGTGTCACGTGAGACAAAAAAATGGACTGACGAATCAGAGGCCACGCTCCAGGACGTGCTCGCAGACACGGATTGGAATATGTTCCAAGGAAGCGCCAGTGACGTCAGCGAGCTCGCAGACACCGTGGTGAGCTATATAACAACAATAGCTGATAGTATTGTCCCCACGAAAAAGGTGCGGGTTTTCCCAAACCAGAAACCGTGGGTGGACAGTACTATTAGAGCAGCTCTGAACTCTCGCACCACTGCTTACAACCTGGGCAGAGAGTCAGGAAACATGGAGGAGTATAAGGCTTCAGTCTATACTCTGCGCAAGGCTGTTAAACTTGCTAAGAGGACATATGCTGATAAACTGGAGACACAAATGGCACAAAACGACACAAGAGGCTTATGGCGGGGACTGAAGACAATAACTGACTACAAAGTCAGCGCCCCCTCAATGGGGAGCGACGACGCCTCTCTCGCGGACAAACTCAACTCTTTCTACGCTCGGTTTGGTGTAGACAGTGGCGCTGCTAGCTCTCTGGCTAGTGACGTCACTGGCGCGCCGGCTGTTGTGGAGGGGGGGGGGGGCAACCGCGGGGGGGCGGGGATGCTCTCTCGTTGTCGGAACACAGTGTGAGAAGAGCATTTATGCAGGTGAACACCAGGAAAGCGGCAGGCCCAGATGGTATAACAGGACGCATACTTAAGTCCTGTGCCAACCAGCTAGCCCCGGTGTTCACCGCCATATTTAATCAATCCCTGGCGGAGTCAGTGGTCCCTGCCTGCTTCAAGATGTCTACCATCATCCCTGTACCGAAGAAACCCTCCCCAACATGTCTCAATGACTACAGACCGGTGGCACTCACCTCTGTGGTCATGAAATGTTTCGAGAGGCTGGTCAAGGACCACATTTGTGCCTCCCTCCCCAGTGATATGGACCCTATGCAATTTGCATACAGGACAAACAGGTCCACTGACGACGCGGTCTCCCAGGTACTGCACAGCACCCTCTCTCACCTTGACCGTCAGAAGGGGGGCTATGTGAGACTGTTGTTCATTGACTACAGCTCAGCGTTCAACACCATAGTCCCCACCAGACTGGTGGACAAGCTGATCGAGCTGGGTCTGAGCTCCGCCCTGAGCGCCTGGGTACTGGACTTTCTGAGTGAAAGACCCCAGGTGGTCAGGGTGGGGGGTCAGACCTCCAACACCATCACCATGAGCATCGGGTCCCCCCAGGGCTGTGTTCTGAGCCCCCTGCTGTACTCACTCTACACACACGATTGTGTGGCCAAGTTCAGCTCCAACTCCATAGTGAAGTTTGCAGACAACACAGTGGTGGTGGGGCTGATCTCAGACAACGACGAGAAGGCCTACCGGGAGGAGGTTGAGGTACTGGAACGCTGGTGCCAGGACAACAGCCTGCTCCTGAACATTGGTAAAACCAAGGAGCTGATCGTGGATTATAGGAGAGGACAGCAGGAGACACACACACCACTGATGATAAACGGGGCTACCGTGGACAGGGTGAGCAGCTTTAAGTACCTGGGGGTCCACATCTCAGAGGATCTGACATGGTCAACACACATAGACACAGTCGTAAAAAAGGCGAAGCAGCGCTTCTACCACCTGAGACAGTTAAGGAAGTTCAGAGTATCGGGGAAGATACTCCAGTCCTTCTACTCCGGAGCTGTAGAGAGCATCTTGACTGGAAACATCACTGCCTGGTATGGAAACAGCACGGCACAGGACAAGAAGGCCCTACAGAGAGTGGTGCGCTCAGCCGAGCGTACTACGGGTATTGCACTACCTCCCCTGCAGGTTCTATACAACAAGAGGTGCAAATCCAGAGCCTGCAGAATAATGAAAGACCCCCACCACCCCAATAACAGCCTGTTCCAGCTGCTGAGGTCAGGCAGACGCCTGCGAACCCCAGCTACTAGGACAGAGAGGCTTAGGCTCAGCTTCTTCCCCCAGGCCATCAGAGCCTTGAACGATGAACACTGAGTGCCACAGAACACTGATCTATCCACACACAAGCACACATGAGCACCAGTGATGCCAGTAACGCGTTACTAAGTAACGCGTTATTGTAATCTGATTACTTTTCCCCGAAAATAGTAATCTAACGCGTTAATCTTTAAAAGCCAGTAATCTGATTGCAGTTACTTGTCCAAGTGGCTGTGCATTACTATTTCGTTACTATCTCATCATAAATTCATAATGCAGGCGGAATGCAGTATTTTATTTCGTTTTTCGACAGTCAAAAATACATTTTGAGCTGTTTTTCTTTTGGGAGTGACGTGGTGTGGCAGTGAAAGGGTTAAATACAAGAATGTGTCCCGCGGCGTGACTGGTCCCTCTGTCTCTGAGTGACTCTGCTTTGGTCCAATCACATTCCCCATCCACAGTCTGCGAATCAGAGGCAGAGTAGGGCGGGTCTTCACAGCACGTCATGTGACATATGCGCCAATCATGTGACAGCAGGGCTCCGTCGTCGGAGAATTCCACCCCAAAACGCTTGGCAAAATTAAAAGTGAAACCGCAAGATGACTTTTGCCGTTTCTGTTCAGAATTCCACCCCAAAACGCTCGTCTAAACGTAGCCTCAGTCACTACTTCACGGCGGAGGAAACAAAATACTGTCTACCGCTAAAAACAGCACAATTGCATTGAAAGCATCTGGAATCACAACACTAGCCGACGCTTCGACTAGGTACAGGAGGGTTGATGGTGGCAGAGCAAAAGCTCTTATTTGCCAGATTTACAGTTAATTTACATGTTAAAGAGAGACTGATTGTATGTTTATAGAGAGACATTTATAAAAACAATTTAATAGTTACAGTTGATATAATTGAATAGTTCAGCCTGCATTTGTTAGATGTGATACACTGGTTTTGTAAAACCACTGGCTGGCTGCTCTAATGCTGTGAGCATCATAGACTGTTGCTTTACCATACTTGATTGTACAGAAGCTGAAGCACTAGTTTAACAATTTACGTTATGTGCAGAGAAACAAGTTAAAAACAATTTATGCACTTTCAATAAAGCGTTTAAAAAAAAACTGTTGTGGGAACGACGACGACTTCGTAACCTAGTTACTTTCAAAGTAACTAAGTTACTCTGATAATCAAGTAATCAGTAAAGTAACTTAGATTACTTTTTAAAGGAGTAATCAGTAATCAGTAATCAGATTACTTTTACAAGTAATCTGTGGCATCACTAGCACACACACGACACGCACGCTGTGCACGCTCACACACTAGCAGCCACTTTAACACTTTAACATGAGCAGACACACACTCATGCCGCACACGCCCACACTTATGGCCAAAAAGGAAAGGTCACTTTAAATTAGTATAACAACAGTAACAGTGTATTGCACTACCAAAGCTACCTAGCATGTCCTATATGCCCTGTAAATAACTATGTACAGATACCGAGATGTCCCACCATGTTACCTGTTACCTGTTACCTGTTTATTGCACAATGTTGTTTTTGATTGGATTCTATTATATGTTGTACCACTGTATTGCACATTGTTGCGGGCAAGACCACCCGCATTTCATTGTATACTTGTATGCCGTGACAAATAAAACTCTTGACTTGACTTGACTTGTCTTAACGTTATCTAGCCGGCTAGCAGTAGCTACAGATAGCTCCTGATATCAATGTCTTATAACATTGATTTGATGCGTATTCGAGCCCCTGGCTTCCATCGCATGAGGGCAGAGTATAGGTCCAGCTGCAGCGCCGGAGAACACAAAGCAGAGTATACACACAGATAGTGGAGATAGCGAGCATTTTGACTTGTTGCGTGGTGGCGATGTCTCGCAGATAATACAACTACAAGTATAATTATATAATATATATATTTTATAAAAAAAATATAAAATAAAAGTATATATTTAAAAAAAAAAAATTTATATAAAACAAAAAACGATCGGTATCGGATCGGTATCGGCCGATATGGCTCAAGACGATCGGTGATCGGTAACGGTGGCAAAAAACGTGATCGGGGCATCCCTAGTTTGGGGGTCCTAATGTGTATCAGTTTGGGGGTCCGTCCAGCAACCAGCATACAGACCCACCCCTCGAAACAGGGATTCCCTTTCCTTAAGTTTCACCTTGTCTCGTAACACCATTTAAAAAAAGAATTGCCATAGCCTACAGTGATGTTGTTGCACTTGCATGGTCTCACTTTTCTTTCAGTATTATATAACTATACTGAGAACTGAGTACACATTAAAGGGACACGGGTCTGTTGAAGTTGGCAATGCTGTTTGGGGGCTGTTATGGACCACGTAATACATCAGACTTCCTTTTGGCAGTGGGATAAAGAATTTCAATATATATATTGGGTTTCTTTATCCTTATCATAAAATAACCTACACTCATAAAGTCTGAATTGTTTTATGGCTTGTAATATGATTATTCATCAGTTGGCGTCTTGATTTCCGACCTCACCACACAGACTTCCTCTGATTTACCCTAAAGATAATGTCCACTGAGCAAAGTGTCTGCAAGTTTGTGTCTGAACATTTTTCATTTTCCGCTCATGGTAATATGGATTAGGTTTCCTTATCGACTCAAAGCCTGGGATTCTCATATAGCATTCCGGCATGTCTCAGTCTCTCCCGCGGCACATGGCCTCTGATCTGCCTGTTGCACACGAAGATACTGTAAGTGAAGGTAAAGCTGTCACTGTAAACAGAGCTGCTGCATAATAAGAGCCACACGCTGCAGATATCAGAGGAGGCCTCCTCCTCCTCTGGTCCTCTGAGGACCGGAGGCACATATACAAGGAGCCACATTATCCTAGACTCTAGAGAGTGTTTTCAGACAAAGAGAAAACAAGTAGGAAAACTTTCATTTCCACTGTAAATGGGTTAAGATTCTTCCCCACAGGGACCCGTTTCTTTCTTCATCTTTCACAGCAGTAGGAGCAGAATAACACAACACAGGCGGTCTATAAGGATTAGAAAGATATTTCATAAGAACACAACACAGGAAGGTCTATAAGGATTAGTAAGATATTGACGGCTGGGTGGCGCAGCGGACATTGCGCTCGTCACCAACGCAAGAGACACCGGGTTCAAATCCGGCTGTCGGCGTTGCCTCCGGCTTGGGCCGGGTCATACTGGCTCAATTGACAGAGTCAGCGGGTGGAAGTCGATGGGTGGTAATCTGGACGTTGTGGACAGCGACTCCTACAGGTCGGTTGGGGGACGCCTGCACAGCAGAGACAGGAAATAGCGGGGGTAGTGTGAGCCTCCCACACGTTACACCTCGCCAATGAGAGTCCGCACTGGCAGGTGAAAAGATGTGACAGGCTGCCTCCTCGTGTACCGGAGGGGACACGTGATGCAAGGCTTCTATCCTCCCTACGACCGACCTGTGGGGGGCATATGCAAGCAACGTTCAAGACAGGGGAGGGGGGAATTGGAAACAGCGAAATTGGGATGGGAGAAAAATTGAAAAAATAAGGAGAAAAAGTGGATAAAAAAAAGGATTAATTTTAAGATATTTCATAAGAAGAAGACAACACAGGATCAAATCAAATTTATTTGTAAGGCCCGACAACACACGTTAATGTCCCCATGGGCCGGACACGTCTTCTTTAACCAAGTCAAGAAGAAACATCACAATAAGTCAAGAACAAAAAAAGAACACCATAAAGTCCAAATAATTTAAAATAAATGCAGGTCTATAAGGATTAGTAAAATATTTCATAAGAAGAACACAACACAGGAAGGTCTATAAGGATTAGTAAGATATTTCATAAGAACACACCACAGGAAGGTCTATAAGGATTAGTAAGATATTTCATAAGAAGAACACAACACAGGAAGGTCTATAAGGATTAGTAAGATATTTCATAAGAAGACAACACAGGGAGGTCTATAAGGATTAGTAAGATATTTCATAAGAACACAACACAGGAAGGTCTATAAGGATTAGTAAGATATTTCATAAGAAGAACACAACACAGGAAGGTCTATAAGGATTAGTAAGATATTTCATAAGAAGAAGACAAAACAGGGAGGTCTATAAGGAGTATATTTCACAAGAAGAAGACAACACAATGAATATAAAGATTACTAAGATATTTAAAAAATGTTCTGTGATGCAGTACAGTGTATTCAAACCTTTATTTATTCTCGAAAAGGACAATTGAGGTCACCCTCATTTTCAATGTCATCGAGACTTACAGACATTTCAATGCATACATTCTTTATAATATAATAATAATAAATAATAACAACTCTATCTATATAGCACTCTTCACACATGGACTGCAGCCCAAAGTGCCCCACAACAAGTAGCACAAAATGAACATAGGCATAAAAGTCAGCATACAGTCGACAGAATAAAAACAATGTATAAAATGCAGACATAAGAATAGGTATAAAAGACAATAAAAGTAGTGCAACGAAAAGCGTGCAGACATTAGAATAGGCATAAAATAAGTACAGTGTTGCTCGAAGGCATGTGAACCCCCCCGGAATAGCCAGTCCCCAAAAACCCCGCACATCAATCCCCACCACATCCCCATTCAAGACATACAGTACCCCCTGATAAAGCATGTCATGACCGAAGGAAAACACAAACAGCCCGCGTGCCACTCTAACTCCCCCGGTCCCGGCGACCTCGCCACCACCAACTTGTTACTTCTTATAAATATTTAGGTATTTAAATTTTTTTAATTGAAGATAGCCTATCTATTAGACTCCATGTTGATTCACTAGCAAGGAAATTAAAGTTGAAATTGGGCTTCTTGTCTTCTAAACAGATCTTGTTTCTCCTTTAATGTAAGGAGACGATTATGCCACCTTCTTGCCGCTTCTGGATTATGGTGATATTCTGTACATGAATGCATCTGCTAATGGTCTCCATCTGCTGGATGCCGTTTATCATAATGTGCTGAGATTTATTACTGCCTGTAAACCCCTTACACATCACTGTTTGCTGTATTCCTTAGTCAATTGGTCATCTCTCTCCATGCGCAGAACCTTGCACTGGCATACTTTCATTTACAAATCCATCCTAGGTCTGCTTCCCACTTACTGATCTGTCTATCTACTTCGCAAACAGACCAGATATAGCTTACGTATTCAGAATATCATCACCTATTCCATCCCCTCAGTCCATACTGAGCGTGGTAAGAAGGCGTTCTCCTACTCTGCCCCCTCCACCTGGAACACGCAGCACAGTCTGAAGCTGTCCAGCTTGGTCCTCCTAGCGAGTTTTAAATTAATGTTAAGTATCTTGGAGAGAGCTTCTATGCTCTGCTCTTGTTTTTAAGGCTGACTCTTTCTCCACTCCCCCTTTAGCACTTTATGTTTTATGTTGTTGTAATTTATTATGTATTGACTGATGAGTGTACTGTTTCTGTTTACATCTGTAACTGTTGTATGAGCTGCTGTCTGAACAGGTCGCACTTGTAAATGAGACCTCGGTCTCAATGTGATTTTACCTGTTTAAATAAAGGCTGAATAAAAAATTCAAACCACCAGCGAACCCTCCCAAACTCCATGGAGGAATGACAGGACCTGCAGCCATGCCGAAGGAGCAAGGCAACGACTCCAAACACTCAAGCAGACAGACACAACAGTGGTCAATCGACAAGATATGCAGCACCACGGACGATCCAAGACGACACCGGGACCCCCAGGACACCCCGAAACCAGTGGCGGCCGGCCGATAATGGGCGCTAGAGCGCCGCCCTCCCTGGTTAAAAGAAGAAGAAGAAGATTTTTTTTTATTTTGTTTTAAAGCCCTATAAATAAAATAAACATGTTTAAAATGAATAATATTTACTCATTTTAAGTATGTTTGTGTTTCCAATGCACAATATAACGTTAATATATCAAATATAAATAATTGTTTTCATTAACAGGAAGTGACTGTCTGATAGAGAATACTTTCCGTAGCCGCATTTCTCTCGGGCTAGCCGTAGCCGCATTTCTCTCGGGCTAGACGCAATAGCGCTTACAGTGGGCGTGCACTGGTTTCATCGCTGTATCCGTTGCAGCCAATCAGTGTGTAACGCGCTGTGCGTTGAAATATGATGTATTATGATGAAAGCCGGGCGCGTTTTCAAGCGATCTATTATCATCTAAGCAAGCAGCGTCTATACTTTCCGTAGCCGCATTTCTCGGAGACGCTCTCTGATTGGCCGACGCCAGTATTTTCCGTAGCCGCATTTTTCGGAGACGCTCTCTGATTGGCCGACGCCATTACTTTCCGTAGCCGCATTTCTCGGAGACGCTCTCTGCTTGGCCGACGTCAGTTTCTGGTTAGGCTTAGTTACTATTCGAAGTTGGTTAAGGTTAGAGTTTGTCTTAGACGAGCGTGACGGCAAGTTCTTTCGACGGTTAAGCTTAGGCACTCTTTCAAAGTTGGTTAAGGTTAGAGTTTGTCTTAGAGCAGGGCGATAGAACGCCAAGTAGTTTGCAGGCTGTTCGACGCGGAAATGGGCAAAGACAGTAGACACAGCTCATCAGTACTTGTGTTGTGCTAACTGCTAACAAGAAGCTATTTGGCTGGATGCAGTCTGGACAGTGGATATACATCAAGACAACAGTCTGTGACTGTGGGACAGTGGACATAATATTATACACTTCATCAAGCCCTCCTGACCTGGACCACGTTTCAACTAAACAAGTGAGTTAATGTGGTCTCTCTCTCTCTCTCTCTCTCTCTCTCTCTCTCTCTCTCTCTCTCTCTCTCTCTCTCTCTCTCTCTCTCTCTCGCTCTCTCTCTCTCTCTCTCTCTCTCTCTTTCTCTCTTTCTCTCTCTCGCTCTCTCTCTCTCTCTCTCTCTCTCTCTCTCTCTCTCTCTCTCTCGCTCTCTCTCTCTCTCTCTCGCTCTCTCTCTCTCTCTCAACACAGCGTGTTAATTTCGCCGCGGGTATTGCATAATGAATGAATGGTAACTTGTTAAATGACAAGATATATATATATGTGTTCATTATTGGATTAATCATACGTGTACTAGTGTAGTATGAATGAACTCGACTTAACATTGGAAACCCCTTCACCCCCCCCCGGCGCCCACCCAAATGTAGTTCACACCGGCCACCACTGCCCGAAACACCACAGAAGCCGCAGCGAGCCCCCCATGCAAAGAATCCCCAAAATGCCAGCAAACCGAGGGAGCCCAACCATGAGAACCAACCAAAATCCATCAAAGCACACGCACAAGAGACCAGCACCCAACTCCAGGAAAGGTCTGGGAAAGGTTCAGCCGAACCAGCGAACCAAATCCCCCCCAGACCTCCCCCAGAGCAGGGGCGGTCAGGTGGCGTAGCGGAGATTGCGCTCGTCATCAATGCAAGAGGCTGCGGTCTCGACTCCCGGAGTCAGCATTGCTTGGGGCTTGTGCTGATCGCTATACTAACCCGTTTGGCTGGGTTAGGGTAGGGCAAGTCATGGGTGGGAATCTGGCATTGTGGACAGCGACGCCTACAGGTCAGGTCTGGGCGCTTGCTCAGTGGAGGCAGGACTTGATGAAGGCAGCGTGACCTCCCACGTGTTACACTTCACCAATGAGAGTCCTCGCTGCCAGGTGAAAAAAGAGTCACTGGCTCTCGCTGCGCGTGTCGGAGGAAGCGTGCGGATGACTTCAGGGTTCCCTTGTACCGACCAGTAGGAGAACATGCGCACAACAACCAGGTAGGGGAGGGGGGGAATTGGCACAACGACTAAAAATTGGGACGGGGAGAAAACAGAGGAAAATCGGAGAAAGAGAGGATTAAAAAAATAAAAATAAAAAAACAGAATCGTCCCCCCCACCAGTTACAGACTGTTGCAGGCAGGCCTGCAAGTAAGCCTCTAAACTTCCCCTGCATTATAGGTAGTTTTATTTCCAGCAAGAGCTGAAGAGAGTTCCATGTAGTAGGGGCAATATAATTAATTAGATTTTGATTTCCAAGTTGGGTCTGTATATGGGGAACCTCGAGTGTAAGCCAACCGTGTTATATAGGGTCTAGAGTTCCAAACTAGTAGTGATGTTAGATAAGGAGGTCATTTCCTGTTAATTGCCTTAACTCATTCAGCGCCAGTCACGATGATAGTCGGGTTAACTCGCCATCGCTTGAGCGTCAATCACGAGTATAGTCGGGTTTTAATTGTTATTTCTTTTATTAGCGATATCCATTTATTTTCATCCATCCAGCCTGATGTTATCGTTGGGAATGGGTCTGAGCTCGCAAAAGGGCAAATACCGCCGATCCTAGCCGTGCGGGCAGGGTTTAAATACTCAGGCGAGGTAGGCAAAGACAACGATGCATTGGAACAGTAACCCCGGTCTAAACCACATTGCATGCTTGCACGAGGATGGATAATAATGATGATCTAGCGTTGATTTCAGGAATATTCGATAATCAGGCGAAAAATTACAACGTGTTTAGTGTATTCCACTAAAACGCTATTATCGCGTCTTTCTCTGGAATTACTCAGAAGCACCCAAACTATACTCATATTCAAACCGGTATAAAACGGAAATGTACAGATGAAAAAACAATCCGTTTCGTACATGTTGACTGGAAGCAACTCACTGATAATCGACGGGTGTATTAGACACATAGCTATAATTTAAGATATATTTTAAGCACTCGCAAATCTCGCAGTCCCCCCATTGACTTACAGCGGTGGCGTACTAGCGTCATCTCGCGGATTAAGCTCCGGCGCTGAATGAGTTATGGATAAATAAATACCAGTGTTAATATCTGCCAGAGAAGACCAACCCACTTTCCCATATAAAATGCAGTGGTGTGTATCATATCTATCACCAGTGATAACTCTAAGAGCAGAATGGAATAATAAGCAGAATCTAGTGGTTTAAGAGTCGAAGGGGCAGCATTTATGTAAATCACATCTCCATACTGTGGTCTGTCTTGAAATCATAGCCCTTATAAAGCCGGCACTTTCCTTTGAGTCAACCCAGAAAAGGGGAATTTTTTTCAGCCCACTGGCAGCTTGCACACTTAATTTTCTTTTGTTGCGAGTGCCAGAGTGGTGATGAAGTAGGGCAGTTTCCATTCCTCTGGTGGTTCTGAATGCAGACGACCACTTCAGCCAGGTGCAATGATCCCTTTAGCCTTGTGGTTTTTTGGGCTTTGGCGGAGAAAATCTTGCAGAGCATTTTGACATTCCTATTCGCTAGAGAACGACCCCCGAAATGCATGTTCTTGACTTAAATGCCTGGCTGTTCTTTCACTAATGACCTTGGATATGTGTTTGTGCCTATTCAGTCATTAATCTGTGGCAAACCACAAGGCGGATTTTCACCAAACCATAAACACAAATAACTGAAAAACTATGTTTTCTGTACCAAAGCAGATGGCTGAGTGGCAGAAATTACAAAATATGAAAGCTATATAAGGGATTTTGTAGGCTTTCAGAAAGGAAAAAATAGAAAGAAAAATTATCAAACCGTTTACAGCAGCACAAGACAAAGCAAAACTTGTTAAAATGTTGTTTCCCATCATGTATAACGTGCATATATTAGAACAACCTCACTGATAGTATTGTACCCCTTCGCTGTGGCTTGTCAGTGGGCTCAAACACAGTTCAATGGGGCAATTGTTTAGGTCTTCAAAAGCCAAGAAAAAAAAAATGGGAAACTCAAAGGACATATACTCGGACATGTCTTCTATGTTCTACTGAAAAAAAGTTTCATTGCCTTAATTTTGCACTTCCGCAAATTCATTCTATCTTCTCAAAGAGTCGTGCTCCTACATTATTTTCCCCAAGAGGTTGTTTACACAGGAAGTAATTACAGTAGCTAATGCCAGTAGCAATTCCATTTTCAATGTATCCTGGTTCTTGAAGGCCTAAACGATTGCCCCATTGGACTGTGTTAAGTAAGGGATAATGTATAGCTACGAGGTCATTGTCGCAAAATAATTGACCGACACAGAGTTTAGAATACCGAGGCGCCTCTAAACGTCAGTGAAGGTCAATTATTTTGCGACAATGACAGAGTATAGCTATACATTATCCCGCTTATTACATGGCTAACTTACTAACAATATACCTAATTCATTTTACACCATCGACAAGACGAGATCAAATGCAGACGCAGTTGTTCTGTGGCTCTGTCAGCCCAAATAAAGTGATTATTATTATCACCGGCAGCCGGCAGGTGTGTCTGATTGCACTGATGCAGTGTGTGTCAGTGGGCTTGATTGCTCCAGCTGTGAAAAGCAATAATCACCGGTGATTATTGTGCGTTGCCCATGGCAGCGGTCAGTTATCGAAAAATAATTCACCGCTGTCAGGGGCTATTGACCAATCACAATCAAGCATTTCGGCGAATGTGAAAACGCCATGTAATAAAGTTAAATATTGTTTCCCCAATACTTCAGTGAGTTATAAATAATGGGAAACAGCATTCTAAAAAGGTCTGGGTTGAAAAGTAGCGAACCTATCCTTTAAGTGAAGACAAAGGCACACAAGAGGCAGATAATTACAAAGGAACCCCCCTCAAACTGAACAGTGACATCTCCTTAGCAAATGATCTCAACTCCTTCTATGCGAGGTTTGAGGCTGTGAATAACAACACCAGCCTACAAACCACGGCAATGGGGGGGGGGGGTCTGCTGATGGAGACTCAGTGTTCAGGGTAACAGAGCATGAGGTGAGACGGATCTTTAAAAAAGTGGATATCAGGAAGGCAGCAGGACCGGACGGCATCCCCGGCCGCGTCCTAAAAGTCTGTGCCGACCAACTGGCCCCGGTATTCACTGACATCTTCAACCTGTCCTTGGAACAGGCCGTCATCCCCACCTGTCTGAAGAAGTCCACCATCATCCCTGTACCCAAAAAATCTACGCCTGCTTGCCTCAACGACTACCGCCCTGTAGCCCTCACCTCCATAGCCATGAAGTGCTTTGAGAAGCTAGTGAAGGGCTACATCTGTTCCTCCCTCCCCATCAACCTGGACCCTCTGCAATTTGCATATCGCCCCAACAGGTCCACGGAGGACGCCATAGCCCATGTGCTGCACACAGCAGCATCACATCTGGACAAGAGGCAGGGGAACTATGTGAGAATGCTGTTCATCGACTACAGCTCAGCATTCAATACCATAGTCCCCTCCAAACTCATAGCCAAGCTCAGGGACCTGGGCTTGAACTATGACCTGTGCCAGTGGGTCCTGGACTTCCTGACGGGCAGACCCCAGGTGGTAAGAGCCGGCAACTGCACCTCCTCATCCATCACGCTCAACATAGGGGCCCCCCAGGGCTGTGTTCTGAGCCCCCTCCTCTACTCCCTGTACACACATGACTGCGTAGCACAGCGGAACAACAACACCATCATCAAATTTGCTGATGACACAGTAGTGGTGGGCCTGATCTCTGCCAACGACGAAAGGGCCTACCTGGAAGAGGTAGAGAACCTGTCACAGTGGTGTCAGGAGAACTGCCTCTCCCTGAACGTCAGCAAAACAAAAGAGATGATTGTGGACTTCAGGAGGTCGGGGGTCAAGGACTACAGCCCCCTCAGCATCGACGGGGCACCAGTTGAGAGAGTGAACAGTTTCAAGTACCTCGGAGCCCACATATCCGAGGACTTGACATGGACCACACACATTGACAGTGTTGTGAAGAAGGCACGACAACGCCTCTACTTCCTCAGGCGCCTAAGGAAGTTCCAAGTCAGTCAGAAGATCCTTAGGAACTTCTACTCATGTACAATAGAGAGCATCCTGACCGGCAACATCACCTCCTGGTTTGGGAATAGCACTGCACAAGACCGTAGCAGACTACAAAGAGTGACACGTTCAGCCGAACGCACAATTAGAGGGGGGCTTCCCACCCTCCAGAACATTTACAACAAGCGGTGCAAGGGGAAGGCTAAGAGAATTATTAAGGACTCGAGCCACCCGAACAACTGCCTCTTTGAACTGCTGCCGTCAGGCAAGCGATACCGGAGTCTTATGGCGAGCACAGAAAGACTCAGAAGGAGCTTCTATCCCCAGGCCATCAGGCTGCTAAACGAACAATAATCGCTAAACGAACAATAATCACTATGCAACAACCATCAAATGCACACAGCACACACACCCACACGCACACACTCACTCAAACAAACAACACACTGCAGCACCCACTCTCCACACTTTAGATCACACAAACACACTTACACTTTATATTTATTGATAAAGGATTTGCACTACAACTCGTACACCTACTGTGAATTGTACCTAAACTGCACCTCGTCCATTTATGCCTTGCACTATATAGTATTGTATATTAGTACACTGCACAGTATTGTATATTGTATGGTAACTACGTCTACGAACATTGTACATATGTCTAAACTGAACACTGTGACCTCTTTTTTTTACTTCTAATTTTTACTATGTTTTTATTTCATACTTATCTTGTCATGCACAGTCTCTGGAGCGCAACAGTAAGAAGCATTTTGTACAAAAGTATTCTGTACTTCTGTATGACAACTATTAAAGAAACTTGAAACTTGAAACTAATTAGCTGCTAGTGATTGGAATTGGCTCCCAGCATGTTTATCCACGAGGAAATATGGACAGCCAGTGGCACAGGGACACCAGAATTAACACAAAGCTGTCTGATTGGCCTCTTTACCCAATCAGGCCTCCGAATGGCAGGGTTGACAGTGCCGAGAAGGTCCCCCTAATCAGTGATTAAGGCCATGGCGGTCCTTTTCGCCCCACACAGCGAGGGAACCCTTGGCAGAGAGTGCACACCCGTTCCACCCAGGCACGCCAGTCCGTCTGAAGTTATTTATAATACCAAGTATTTCATTATGACGATGAGCTATCTTGTGTGGTCTCGATCTGCCTCATCAATGACAGTTAGATACGGAACATTCGGTCTCCCGGCCCTAATTTAATCAGCCCCCCCGCCCGGTGAATGATGTTTCCTTTCTTCCGCCACAAGACAGCGGTTTTGAGGTGTTCATTCATTTTGAAAGTGTGGAGATGAATTTCCATTGGTATCGGTCCCCAGCAGCGGTTGCATTCATTACTCCTCCTTCCCTTCCTCCTTCCTTCCTTTCTTTTTTGTGTGATAGATTTTTTGCTCGCTTTGTGTGGGTAAATAGGAATTTTGGTTACTTAGATCTCTCCTCCTCTTCCAGTCTCCTCCAAGCCACATTTATGTTACAGCTAAAGCTATTCCATCATGGTTTGATAGACCGGACAAACATATTTGCCTGAAGTTATCAGATTGATTGATTTAAGACCTGGATTGCCTGGGAGGCTGTCATTTCTCTCTCTCTCTCTGTTTCTCTCTCTCCCTTGCTCTTCCACTTCCTCTCTCGCTCTCTCTCCTTTTCTCTTTTTCTATCTGTTTCTCTCTCTTTCCCCCTCCCTCCTTTGCTCTCTCTCTATATATGTTTCTCTCTCCCTTTCTCTCTCTCTCTCTCTGTCTGTCGCTCACTCTCTACTCCTTCTACCCCCTCCCCCTGCCTGTTTTCATCCCTCTCATCCCTCTTCCTCTATCTTAGCCCTGGGGCAGAAGGACCTCATTGACTTGATGAAGGACAGAGACAGTCAATAACTGCCGATGGCATGAGGACTACAGAGTAGGCGTTCATCGCTAGCATCACAAGCAGTATATGGGCTTGTTACCAAAGAGCAGTCCCTGGAAACTCAGCACACACTTTGAATGTTTTGATTACAGAGCGTGTCCTGTAGCAGGATATATGTGGCTTTAGCGTATGTATTTGAGCAGTTTTCACATTTTTTGTATGTAAAAAAAATAGCGACTCTCAAATTGAAAGTATGTATAAAAATAATTGGAACCACATAATTCGCTTGTGTGTCAAAATATACTGAGATACAACAAAGGCACTGTGTGAGAAAACCACACTTTAATCAACTAGATTATAATAATAATAATGACTTGGATTTATATAGCGCTCTTCATGGCACCCAGAGCGCTTCACAGAGTCCATTATTCGTTCATACACAGTCATACCGGTGGTGGTAAGCTACAATTGCAGCCAGAGCTGCCCTGAGGCAGACTCACGGAAGCGTGATTATGATCATATGATCAATTTATACATGACTCTCACAGTGCCTTTGTTTGTCAACACTACAAGAGAAGGATCATTTTTCAGACAGAAAGAAAAATGATGTGGTATTTTGGTACAGCCATGGCAGGTCCTTGCAGAGAGGACCCTTTCACTTCATATCTCTCTTTTTTTGTGAAGGTTTTCAGTCCGGCTAACTTTCCAAGGGTTTAAATCGGGGTCTGTGGGAGCGGGGGACTCATTAACGCAGGTCGCTGTCACCGGCATCTGGACTGTCTGGGCTGTTGCCTTGCGGGGTTACTCTGGGCCCAGCCGGAGGTAAATGACATTAACCGGGCAGGGCAGGGTTGGCAGACGCTCTCTCAAACCTCCAGATTATCAGCTCTGCTGCTGGCTGTGAAACACAGAGGGGGGGGGGTAGCAATATCAGCAGTCCTGAGGAGAGGAGCGGTGACTCACCCCCCCCCCCCCCCCCCCCCCCATCGCCGTCCTTATCGCACGCCGCACACGAGAGGAGCCACTGGGTTCCAGCTACAATACATACGTATGACAACCGAATGCGGGTGTTGTTTATGTGCGTGTGTGCGTGCCGCGCATGCAGACGGGAGGAGGCTTTAGCCTCGTTCGTCGAACACTCCCTTCACAGAAAGTGTCCTATAGGCACCCCTGGCGTACCTGGGTTTCTTACATTATAATGCATTCTCTGGCATGATACTCGAGGCTCTGGACTACATCCAGGAGTGGTAAAGAAAAGAAGCCCCCACAGGATAAACCATTGCTGATGTAGGAGCATTATGATTAAAGATACCCAGAGAGATCTTTCACCTTTAAACACACCGGGCCCCCCCCCCCTCCGTTTCATATTATGGGCATCTGTTGACGTGTGCGACTGCCCAGCGAGAAACACCATTTTCTGATAGTATAATCCCTTCTCTGGCTCCAGACCTGGCTACCGTATATCTCATATCCCTGTCTTCTCCCCGGGAGACGCCGACTGACATACAGCCCGGGTATAGCTTGCGGCGGCTGAACACAACCTTATCACACCTTCCACATTGTGGGTCGTGCTGCTGAACGGCGGCTGGGAGGGTGGACCGGGGTGGAGAGAGTCACTGTGGGGATTACAACAGGAAGTATGAGAGGAAGTCCATCAGACTGTAAAATTAGTTCAACCCCACGTAACCCGCTTATTGCTCAACCCCTCGGTTTGAGCTCAGGAATAGGCTCAAGGGAAATGATCGAGTGTACGGGTTTGTTGTGCGCAACCTGCTGATGTCACTGAGCTATGAACTCCCACGGAAAGGCCTATAATTCACACTGTTAATGGTATTTCATCACAGCTTGTATGTCGTTACAGTTGCGTGTGCTGTTCATAGTTGTGCAATTTGGGATATTACACAAATCCCCTTAAATTCAAGTACACACTTCTCCAGAGGTCAACTTTGTATATACAGTACTACTCATGTCTGACCTATAGTTAATTTAGTTAGTCTTATCCACTCATACTATTCATACTGTACCACTGTCTACACTGGCTATATCCTCTATACCGCAGGGGTTCTCAAACTTTTTTATACCACAACCCCATTTTATTTAGATTTATTTTTGCCGACCCCACACTTAATGTATTGCGTAATTTCAACGTGGAATTAAGGAATATCAAAATAAAAGCACACGTTGTTGAACTTGATCATGCATATTTTATTAGACATTTTTATTACAGCACTGTTATCAATACATATTTATAAAACGAGGCATATTTAGCCAAAATATGTTGCCAGAACATTAAAAAAGAAAGTTTCAATATTTTTTCTTTCTTTTTTAATGCACTGTCACCTACCCATGACCCCACTTTAGGTCGCAACTCGTAGTTTGAGAACCGCTGCTCTATAGTATATTCATATTTAATATCCCTGCCTATAGTCTATAGTGTTTATGCTCACTGTTCATACTGTTTCATATTGTTTACTCTAGCTTCTCTTATCTTCCATATTCTATATATATTTACTATATTTATCTACTCATGTTGTTGTGAAGGATCAGATTAAACCGAATATATATATTTATTTATGGATATATATTTAATAGTATTTGTATATCGTTTGATATCCCCTGTATATTCCTTGTACAATATGCACTGAATATCCCTTTAGTCTACTAAACAGCCCATAATAGTTTCATTCTACCATTGGACGAGAACCTGGCGCCAGCAGCCATACCCCTAGGTTCAAGTTCAATCGTGCCGACCAACATGTCGTGGCAAGCCCGGTTCCGCGTAGGAATACGTCTGGCGAAATACGAATGGTACTATTTGTTCACAGCGCATATATATATGGCGCAAGTAAAGTAGAACTTTCTTTTAGTCCATTAGTTCTTTACCCTCCAACCGAGTAACAGACGCGAAGCCTCACCCACGACGCACGTGTGGTGCAGTAAGGCCTACTTGGCCTCAGAATAGGCATTGAGATATCGTGTGGATTAATAGTGGATTAAAGACAACAATTTGTGACAATGAGAGATTATAAATCTGAATGTTTGGACATTGCTTGTGGTGTCCCCCAGGGGTCAGTGTTGGGTCCAAAACTGTTTATCTTGTACATTAACGAGATATGTAAAGTATCCAATATATTTAAATGTATTTTATTTGCGGATGACACTAAAAAACTAAAATTATGTTGTTTGGAAACTGTAGATTGGATACTCAGGTACAAGTTAAAATAAATGATGTGATTATTGAAAGAGTTTATGAAAATAAATTCCTAGGTGTAATAATAGACCATAAAATCTGTTGGAAACCTCACATAAAACATGTCCAATCTAAACTCTCACGAAGCATTTCAGTCATGAGTAAAGTAAAGCACATCCTGGATAGAAAATCACTCTACATTCTCTACTGTTCACTAGTTTTACCATATTTAAATTACTGTGCTGAAGTCTGGGGAAACAATTATAAGTCTACACTACAACCACTTTTTATACTCCAAAAAAGGGCCATAAGGATAGTTCACATTGCAGGTTATCGTGATCACACTAACATATTGTTTCTGGAGTCAAAGACATTGAAGTTAAATAATCTTGTGGAATTTAAAACGGCACAATTAATGTATAAAGCAAAAAGTCATGCACTTCCAAGAAACATTCAAGAATTGTTCTTTGATAGGGAGGGGGGTTATAATCTGAGGGGAGAACACAATTTAAAGGTGCTAAATGTACGCACTACCATGAGAAAACACTGCATCTCAATATGTGGAGTGAAAGTCTTAATGTGGTGTTAAAGCAATGTCCAAACATGAGACAATTCAAACTGATGTATAAGGAAATTATGTTCACAAGGTACAGGGATGAAGAAGGGACTTGATATTCACAGGTGTTTACATTTTTATTTTGTTTCTATTTTATTTATTTTATACATATATAGTTTTTGTTTTTTTGTTTTGCATATATATATATATTTTTTTTATTTTTTTCTTCTTTTCTTTTCTTTTTTATGTTTAAAATAGTACACTCATTTGAGTAGTGGAAAAGGGGTAGGATTAAATAAGTGTATACTTCTTCCTACTCCTTTTCGAACATGCAGATTGAGTTGTTTTTCTTTTTTGTTATTGTTTGTTGTATTCATTGCATGTTCGAAATAAAGACTTCAAATAAAACAAATAAATAGTTGAATTGTCATAGTTTGGCACTATACCGTCGAGTTGGACGTATTTCTATTAAGCTAATAATAGTCTATTATGTATGGTGCATCGTTCGGTTAAAGTTATAAAGTGAGCAGCACCCCCATCGTTCCTGACGTTATCTGGAGTCTTAACCAGGCTGGGCAGACCACTAGTGGTGCTTGCATCCGAGGAGCTCCGGGCCAGGACGAGTGGACCTGTACATTGGATTACTTTACCCGGACGACGGCGAGCCTTCCACGGCTTGGATTATCTACATGCTTTGGGTGCTTTGATTATTCCATGGATAACGGCCAACACTGCTGAGTGTTGGAACTACCCCCCGGAGAGGAGTCCAGGTGAGACGGCGCTCTACACCAGTGAGGTCGCCTCACGTCTCTCCGTTGTGGACCGGCAGCTACCGTCCACCAGAGGGTCCAGCTGTATTCATCTGCGGACCGAGGTTCTGTGGGCATCGTGTTCAGGACTCTGAATTCTCCCAAGAAATCGTCGGCCAGATGGGATACCGCCAGCGGCTCTTCTAACCCCCCCTCCTACTGTCTTACAACCAGCGGGACCCCCCCCCCCTTAGTGTATCCAGCTATAATCATTTAAGTACCATCGCTATAGTTCCCTAAAGAACCGGGTTGTATACTTACTCCCTGCGTAACCAGAGATTGGACATTCAATGTTGATTTACCTACGAATACTCATTTGCCATACAAGTGCATTTCAAATCATAAATGTCATCAAGTGAACGTTGTATATACCCTTTGCTATATAAAATATTCGATTTGTACATTTGTGTGGACTTCGTTTCATCAGGTGGGAAAGTGTTCATCATATCTATATCATGTACTGGATGGCCAGAAGTTAAAGTACAAGAGGTAGTGGTTTAATAATACCATACTTATCAATACAGTCAGGGAATTGTACCCCTCAGTTACACATGTCATTCATATACTACTACTAGTGTATTCATATTTATATTTTTTTATATATACACTTTAGCTACTCCTCCTTTGCACTCTGGTTAGATGCCAACATTCCGTTGTATACTCTGTACCCTGTGCAATGAAAATAAACTTGAATCGCATCTAATCGAATCTAATAATATACTAATATTTACTGCCATAGTCTACATTTTATACGTATGTCTTCGGTCATTGCCATTTCATCCCTGTTACACTTATCCAGAGCACAGCTTTCTCCTTTTG
The DNA here is from genome assembly GCF_963971535.1 of Notolepis coatsorum. NCBI lineage: Eukaryota > Metazoa > Chordata > Actinopteri > Aulopiformes > Paralepididae > Notolepis > Notolepis coatsorum. Next base: position 39,612,445 of record NC_140174.1, on the reverse strand, counting down.
TTTCTCTTTTCTGATGGTGTATAGACTGAGAGCATAATTTATTATTGTCAGTTACCATAACACAAAGGTTTAAGAGGCACCTCCCTATAGCTATAATCATTTGATTACTCCCACAAAGCTCCTACTTTATTCTGTCAAGGCGCAGGAGTAATGTTGTTAGGTTTTTAGGTTAGACTAAGCGATATGATTCTGCTCCACAAGAATGACACGCTCTCAAGTAGAAGAAAAGAAGAGAAAAAAAGGAATGTGTGTAACGTTGTAAGCTGTAATGAATAGAAATTGAATCAGTTGTATCTGCATCTGGTCTTCTTTGCAACCTGATTCTTGAATGGAGAAGACAGGTAAAAATGCAAGTCAGCACTTGGAGAGGATGTGACTAACATCCTAAAAGCACAACCCCGTCCGTTTTCAGCCACAGGATCACATCAATTCCAATTCTCAGGGGACTCAGGCACTTTCTTCAATCTATGATACTGTAAGTGAGCCTCAGTGAGAGCATACAGTACATATTGACTTCCCCTTCACTGAGAGCTCTGAAACCATAAGCACACCGTAGGTGGGATTAAAAGGGTGGATAGGAAGGATCTCATACGCATCAGAAGGCACTGCATCAGCTCAAAGTGCATGAGAATCAAGACACTGAAAGTCGAGCACCAGTATTGACGGCTGTTTCAGATGATTATCTTCCTTTTCATGCACACTATCTTACTTCCTTCCTGTCGCTATGTTTCAGGGAGACGTCGGCAGGTGAGGCGGGGCGCTCTTACGGAACTCAGCATGGACGACAACCCCGGGCCCCTCCTTCATCACCACCACCACCACCTCCTCCTCCTCCTCCTCCTCCTCAGACCCACGCACTCCCGTCTGACCGGCTCCCCGTCCGCAACGCCTCCCCGCACCTGAGCTCCCGACACCAGGGTCCCCCCCCCCTGTCGCCCACCATGACACAGATGGACTACAAATACAGCCTGCTGGGCTCTCTGGTGGAGGACTACAGGAAGAGGCCCCTGCTGCTGCAGGTGGACGACGCCCCCATGAACCTGTTCGCAGTGCTGGAGGTGAAGCGGGAGCCGCCGGCGCGGCGCTGGAGCACCCTGGGCTGCTTCCGCAAGGTCAAGCTCTACAGCTTCCTGTTCGGCCTGGCCGTGATGTTCCTCATCATGGCCTCCTACATCCTGACGGGGGACAAGAAGGGCCTGCTCCTCACCCCCTCCCCGTACCACTTCACCGGCCTGGTCAACCCGGCGCCGTTCCCCTTCAACCTCTCCTCGGCCGGGGACTATGCCAACATCAAGCTGGTGGTGAAGACCATCACGTCCAAGGTGGAGTTGAGTAGCAGCAGGCGGCTGCCAGATGTGAAGGCGCTGATGAGCAGCGAGCCACACGTGAGTCGTCTGCTGCCCGGAATCTATTAGAGGAGTTTAATATGGAGCTGCAAATTGTATCAGAAAGAGGATGTTTGAAAAGCTGATACCGTGAGAGGAATATCTGAATATTTCATAAAGGTTATCTTGAAAAGATCATTACAATACAAAATGTGTCTGGGCATTGATATCGATCTGGGTTTTTAATTAACAGCCTCACATGTTTCCTGAAACAGAATTGTTGGAGATTTCTGAAAAGATAAGTTAAATCAGTATTCTCCCCCGACCAGGCTGAATAGAGCTACGTTGATATGATTCCCTCCTCGCTGCAATTTCTAATTTCACTTATATAGAGATAAAACTGCGCAAAGGAACCTTCTGTAACACTTCAGGTTACACCAGATAATTGCATAGATGCCTAATTTGTCCAGCCCTCGACTTCCATTAGGGATTTAGAGCTCAAAGTCATCCCACAGATTGCCCCTCCAGCTTGCCTGTCTCACCTCAAAGGCTGTTCCAAATAATTATATCCCCGAAAGACAGATATTATGGATTTACCCTGGACTGCCGCCGCCACCGATCATTCCTGTGAACCCGATAAGCGATAGAGGAAGAAGCCTATTGATTTGATGACCCCATGATCTTTCCTCCAGCACCACCATCAGGCCAAACATTCATAACGTATTTATGAATGCGATCATTCCAATAGCTTTCATTTGAATCTCAAATAAATTTGCGGTGCAGATTCATGACCCCAAGACGACGAATCCTATTGGTTTTGGTTACCCCATATGGCCTTTCCTGTGGCACCACCATCAGGCCAAACTTCCAATTTTAGAATCTGTATATCTTCTGAACCGGCTCCCGCCAAACTTGACCAAAATATGTTTTCCTTACCCTGAGTCATCTGGCCTCATGGAGATGCTATTCTCATAAAACTAAAAAACATGAACTATTCCTCAACGGCTTGGATTAGGGGTGTGGTCACAAAATGTTGAATGAGTATTCAAGCCGTTCAGAGATATACCCGCACATGTCTAGTTGTTAGTCCTAACGATAATGGCTTGTGACAGGGCTATTTGCAACAAACCTTATTGAACTTGCTAATGAATAAGAGAACGTGTCTCCAGGACAATCGATACCACCATCACCACATGGGTCTGGCTGTAATTGTCTTTAAACTAGCTTACTCTCATACATTATAGGCAGCGAGTGAGTCATAATAGCGGCCAACATGTGCTGTGCTGTGGTATCTTTTATCTTCTACAAACAGAGTTTGAAATGTGAAGTTGATATGAAAATGGAGGAGAGCTGAGACCAGCGGCAACTGGTGGGGATGCATTGCCTCATCTCCAGACATGATGAGTGACTCAGCTCCACACCTCCAGGGAAGAGAGGAGCTGTGAAGAGATGGATATATATAGAGAGAGGGGGGGGGGGGCAGTGAGAGGGGTGTGTGTGTGTGTATGTCAAGGTTATTATAGTCAACTGAAACGAAACAAAAATATATAACTAGGTGTGAAAAAAACATTTTAGTTATATGTGCTATAGATAGCATTCAGCCACTAGATGTCGCACTAGAGCACCATCATGGAATTTATCCAATCAGGTGCATTCCACGTGGGGAAAAATGGGAAAACAAATGTAAACAATAATATTCATTTTAGACCCACCAAAATCTTTAAATTATAAATACATGAATCAATACTTTTATTACGCACCTTTCTAAAAGCTTTGTGGATGTATTTTTTTGTAATTATTAGTCTACATAAACATTTATCTATAGCACCTTTAACTAAAATAAAGATTAAAACTAGTCAACACAACAAGCATGAGGAGGCATTGGTGCATAATGTACATTGAGACTAGGATGACGTCTATATGACTGTAAATCATAATGTACATTGAGACTAGGATGACGTCTATATGACTGTAAGTCATAATGTACATTGAGACTAGGATGATGTCTACATGACTGTACTGTAAGTCATAATGTACATTGAGTCTGGGATGATGTCTACATGACTGTAAGTCATAATGTACATTGAGTCTGGGATGATGTCTACATGACTGTAAGTCATAATGTACATTGAGACTGGGATGATGTCTACATGACTGTGAGTCAGTTGTGTTTGTATTACACAATAGTATACCTATTCTGAACCTCATCTTGTCGCTGACAAATACGGCCCACAATAAAAAAAAACACAAAAAAAGCTGAAATACTGAAACTAACAAACCCACTCTGGAAACTAAATTGAATTAAAAACAAAAATGTTAAATGAAATAAAAATAAAAACGAATGAAAAATACAAAACTATTATAACCCTGCTGTGTGTGTGTGTGTGTGCATGTGTGTGTATGTGAGCACGTGTGAGTGCTAGTTTTAAGGCCGTGTTAAGCTTGCCTCTCCAGACACAACAGTGTCTCCCTGCACAACATACTTCTTTGAATCCTTATCCCACACAGGTGGTGTTTGTCTGGCCCTGATCACAACACGGCACAATACACAATAGTGTCAAACCTCGTACAGACAAACATATCCCTGACACTGTGGTTAATCTTGAGGAACGAGAGGCTTGTCTTGCATCATGCATCCGTAGGGGCATAAACATTGGTTTACAGTAAGCTTTTTATTCTGTTTCTCTGAAATAGAGTGTTGGGGGTTATTCAGGATGCGAATCATCAGCCCATTCAATTTTAACTCGCTGTCTTCTGTGACTCCACAGATGTTTTCCGCCATCCCACGCAAATTCCTGCCCGGCGTCAAGAACCCGTGCTGGTACGAGGAGTACACCGGGAACGTCACCTCGGACCCTTACAAGGCCAACTTGTACGCGCACTACTCCCGACGCTTCCGGACTGTGTTCGAGTACCTGCGGAACACTTTTCGAGAACACTTGTTTCACCACGACGGCAAAAACTACCGCATGCGGTGCCTGCCTTACTTCTATATCATAGGCCAGCCAAAGTGTGGCACCACGGACCTGTATGACAGACTGAGGCTGCACCCGGACGTCAGGTTCACCACTTTCAAAGAGCCACATTGGTGGACCCGCAAGAGGTTCGGTAAGTTAGGACCACTCTTCTACACCAATGGTTTCATTTATTTTGAGAATGCATAACACAAGATTGATCACAATCATAACCCTTGATTGATAGGCCAGCATTGCCTCTGGAGGTAGAGCGGCCGTCTGGTAATCTGAAGGTGTCCCTGTTGGATCCCGGCTCCTCCCGGCAAGCGTGTCAAAGTGTCCTTGAGCAAGGCACTGAACCCCTGACTGCTCCCGATGAGCAGGTTGGCACCTTGCATGGTTGCCTCCTGTGTGTGTGTGTGTGTGTGTGTGTGTGTGTGTGTGTGTGTGTGTGTGTGTGTGTGTGTGTGTGTGTGTGTGTGTGTGTGTGTGTGTGTGTGTGTGTGTGTGTGTGTGTGTGTGTGTGTGTGTGTGTGTGTGTGTGTGTGTGTGTGTTTGTGTGTGTGTGGGTGAATGGGTGAATGTGAGGCATACGTTGTAAAGTACTTTTGATAAAAGCACTATATACTGTACATGCAGTCCATTCCTTTGAAGGAGTTAGGGCTCATTCAGATCTAATCAGACAATGCAGCACCTCGCCGCAGAGTGGTGCGTTGGTGTGGATGGGCCATGTGTGTGACATCATGCTGTGAGCCAAGGAATGGCTCACAGCACGGTATAAGGAATAAGGGAGTAACAGATACAGCTCTCTGTCTTGGCTTTGTTTACTTACTAATAATGCACAATGAAAAGCATGGTATTTACTTTTACACTCACATTGAATTGAGTTCAGCACTATGCCATGAATGATGAATGGGTGATGCTTTCATTTGATGACCGCATAAATAACATGAACACCACAAAATGAAACATCGAGGTACCTTGATGGACAACAAATGCACACATGTGACGTTCACTCTTGATTATGTAAATGTGTGGACCTGGGTTAATGGGTTCCCTGACCACAGTTAGTATGGTTGTTCGTTGTTGCCCTGATGCCTATATTCACGGCTCTGATGCCTATACTCAACCTATACCATGAACTCTGATGCCTATACTCAACCTATACCATGAACTCTGATGCCTATACTCAACCTATACCATATGAACTCTGATGCCTATACTCAACCTATACCATGAACTCTGATGCCTATACTCAACCTATACCATGAACTCTGATGCCTATACTCAACCTATACCATATGAACTCTGATGCCTATACTCAACCTATACCATGAACTCTGATGCCTATACTCAACCTATACCTATGAACTCTGATGCCTATACTCAATCCATACTTGTCTACTGCCTACACTGCCTACAACCATCTCACACTGTACTTAACTACCTACCATATTGTACATTGTATAGCTATGCACTTTACTGCTACTAGCACTCTGAGTCTGGTTAGATGCAGACACAGATTTAGGATTGTAGGAGATCCGGGGCTTAGCCCAGATGGGTGCCCGCATTAGCAGGCACAGAATTTTTTTTGCTTCGACACCACAACCTTTAACTTACCACCACCTTAAAGCGGACAAATGGCACTAGAGAACACTTAAATTCACACCCTTTAATAACACATTGGGTGCCAACGACGAGAAATCTCGTTGTTGGCCGCATGCGTTGAGTGCCAACGACGAGAAATCTCGTTATTTAATCGTTATTTCTTTTATTAGCGATATCCATTAATTTTTCATCCATCCAGCCTCACGTTATCATTGGGACTGGCTCTGAGCTCGAAAAGGGCAAATACCGCCCCCTATCGTCTCCCGGATGGTATTGCACCCATTGGAATGGACTCGATTGGAATGCATCAGAAAAGAAAACTCCGGGCTCCACATTTTACTTCTGAGACTATTGCATCCACTGAGGGCACTGGAAGACGCGTCGATTATGTGTTTCGAGGTATAACGTTGGATCAATAAACGCGATCGCTATTTGGAATGGCGATCAGGAATTGGATTAATCGTTTTGCAGAACATCTGATGTGAGGTAAGGACTTTATTTTACCAGTATTGGGTTAATCAGAGTTTTTTTTCACAGCATTCACAATGTGTCTCCTATGTGTGTATGTGTGTGTGCGTAACGTTAGCGCCAGGCAGGACATAGATAATCGATTTTTCAGCCCGCTTCTCTAGCGTGCATAAGTACACATATACTACATTTACATTTACATTTAGTCATTTAGCTGACGCTTTTATCCAAAGCGACTTACAAGTTCTGTACGACAAGCCATCAGGAAGAGCACAACTCTATCAGCTGAGTAACAATGTTCATCAAAGTGTTGAGTGCTACAGTGTAGGTTAGTTTATTAGGACAAGTGCATGACAGTATGGTTAGTTAGGGTTAGATTTTTTTTTTTTTTTTTTTTTTTTTTTTATTCAGATAATGGTTGAAGAAGTGAGTCTTTAGTCGACGGCGAAAGATTGGACGTGTTTCGGCTGTCCTAACTGGGGTGGGTAGTTCATTCCACCATTGTGGGGCAAGGACTGAGAATAGGCGACTTCTCTTTGATGACCCTCCCGGAGCTTGGATAGGAGTAGGTTTGAGGCGGCCAGAAGATGCAGAGCGTAGGGGTCTTGAGGGTGTGTAGTTAGAGACCATTGACCGGAGGTAGGCGGGAGCAGTTCCCTTTGCCGCACGGTATGCTAGGTCAAGGGCCTTGAAGCGGATTCGTGCAGCAATGGGGAGCCAGTGCAGGTCCCTAAGAAGTGGGGTGACATGGGCCGACTTCGGTAGGTTTGAGATCAGGCGGGCCGCTGCGTTCTGAATGAGTTGAAGAGGCTTAGTGGCAGTGGCCGGGAGGCCAGCGAGCAGTGCGTTGCAGTAGTCGAGGCGGGAGATGACTGTTGATTGGACGAGGAGTTGGGTGGCTTCTTTTGTCAGGAAGGGGCGTATCCTTCTGACGTTGCTCAGGAGGAATCGGCAGGTTCTGGTTGTCGCTGCGATGTGAGCAGAGAAGTTCAACTGGTCGTCGAGGACAACACCAAGGTTCTTGGCGGTCGGGGACGCGGTCACAGCTGCATTCTCGACTGTGATGGAAAGGTCGGTCAGGGGGGAGGATTTGGCCGGCAGGTGGAGCAATTCTGTTTTGCTTAGGTTCAGTTTGAGGTGGTTGGTCGTCATCCAGGCGGAGATGTCGGACAGACAGGCCGAGATCCGCTCAGAGACGTGGATATCTGAGGGAGGGAAGGAGAGGAAGAGTTGAGTATCGTCGGCATAACAGTGGTAGGAGAAGCCATGAGACGTGATAATGTTACCCAGTGATTTAGTGTAGAGGGAGAAGAGAAGGGGTCCTAAAACCGAGCCCTGGGGGACACCCGTCCGCAGGGGGCGGGTGGCCGACAGGGTCCCTCTCCATGACACTTGGTAGGAGCGGTCATTGAGGTATGATGACAACCATGTCAGCGCAGAGCCAGCCACTCCCATTCCTGCGAGGGCCGCGAGGAGGATCTGGTGGTTGACTGTGTCGAAGGCTGCAGATAGATCTAGGAGAATCAGGACAGAGGAGAGGCCTTTCGCTTTTGCTAAGTGAAGTGCCTCTGTGACCGCAATGAGGGCTGTCTCTGTGGAGTGACCAGTCCTGAAGCCTGACTGATTAGGGTCTAGGAGGTCATTCTGTAAGAGATAAGCAGTAAGTTGGTTGGATACAGCACGTTCAAGTGTTTTAGAAAGGAAGGAGAGAAGAGAGACAGGACGGTAGTTGCCTATGACGGTAGGGTTCAGGGATGGTTTTTTTATGAGGGGCGTGACTCTGGCTTGTTTTAGGGAGGTGGGGACCACCCCCGAGTTGAGTGAGGAGTTGATGGTTGCAGTTAGGAATGGGAGGATGTCTGGTGCTATGGACTGGAGGAGTGGGGAAGGTAGCCGGTCCAGCTGACATGTAGTCGGACGGTTCGACGTTACCAGTGTCAGGGTCTCGGCTTCTGTAATGGGAGAGAAAGATGACAGAGTGAAGGATGAGGTTCTCGATTCAGCATTTGGAATGGGTGGGGGTTGGGAGAAGGAGCTGCGGATGTTCTCCACTTTTTCCTCAAAGAAGATCGCAAAGTCTTCGGCAGAGAAAGATGAGGGAGGGGGGGGTGGGGGGGGAGTGAGGAGGGAGGACATGGTAGCATGCAGTTTGCGAAGATTCTTGGCAGAGGCCTCGATCCTATGGTGAAAGAAAGAAGCTTTGGCATTAGTAATGGTTTTGGAGAATGTTAACAAGAGGTTGTGATATGTGTCGATGTCAGCAGTGAGGCGTGACTTTCTATACTTCCTTTCAGCTGCTCTCAGGACCTGTCTTTGTTCTCTCACTGGATCTGTCAGCCATGGACTGGGTGGGGAACGGCGGGCAGGTTTCTCAACGAGGGGACAGAGCTTGTCGAAGGAGGTTGCAAGGGCTGAGAGGAGGGTGGAGGTTGCCATCTCTGTGGAGAGAGCAGAGAAGGTGTCACTCAAAGGTAGAGTGGATAGTATGTCAGAGGAGAGGGTGGAGGGGGATAGGGAGGGCAGGTTGCGTCTGAGTGAGACGGTTTGAGTTGGGGTGAAGACCTTTCGGTTAAGCATGAGAGTTAGTGAGAAGGATATGAAGGAATGGTCAGATACATGTAGGGGAGTTACCGTGGTGTTGATGCTGGAGTTACGTGAAAATATGAGATCCAAGGAGTTGCCTGCTTTGTGGGTGGGAGGCATGGCAGTGGGAGTCAGGTCAAATGATTGTAGGAGGGAGACTACTATGACTGACTGAGATGAGTCAGGCAGGTTGAAGTCGCCCAATAGAAGGAGAGGGGTACCATCTTCCGGTAAGGAGCTTAGAAGCATGTCCAGCTCATCTGTGAAGTGATCGAGCGGACCTGGAGGGCGGTAGAGTGTAACAATGGTGAGATTGAAAGGATTAGAGACAGATACTGCATGATATTCAAAAGAGGAGAGTGACAGTGCTGGGAGGGGTGTTACGTTTGTAGTCCATGAAGGAGATGTCATGAGGCCAGTGCCTCCACCCCGCCTGGAAGGTCGAGGTGTGTGAGTGAAGTTATAGTTTGTAGATAATGCTGCAGGTGTTGATGAGTTATTGGGGGTTATCCAGGTCTCAGTTAGAGCCAGGAGCTGCAGATTTTGACTATGGGCGTAGGCAGTAATGAAGTCAGCTTTCTTGACTGCTGATTGACAATTCCATAGGCCTCCCTGTACTGTGACAGGTGTATTAGTGGCTGTAGGAGGGTAGGATAGATTAGCGTAGATTAGCGATAATCTAGCGTTTATTTGAAAACTATTCATAAATCAGCCAGAAAATGACAACGTGTTGTGTGTATTCCACTAAAGAGCTATTATTACGGAATCTTTTTTCTTCTTCTAGAAATCTCCAAAACTATACTTGTATTCAAAACGGTATAAAACGGAAATGTACTGATGAAAAAACTATCCGTTTTGTACATGTTGACTGCAAGCAAGTCATTGATAAGCGACGGGCGTATTAGACACATAGCCATCATTTAAGATATAGTTTATGCGTTCGCAAATGTGCTCGTCCTCTCATTGATTAGAGTGGTGGCACTCAAGCGAAAAATCGCCATATCCGGCTGGCAACCAATGTGTTAAACAAGTTATCAAAATTACTTTACTGATTACTTTGTATCAAAGTCATTCGTTATGTTACTAGTTACATTACTTTCGACCCCCCCCCCCTCCTCCTCTGAAAAAGTGTAGGCCTACAACCTGTTTAGCTTATGTTGTTAGCTGTCCAGATGTCAGCTGAAGTGGAAACATCTCTCTCTCTCTCTCTCTCTCTCTCTCTCTCTCTCTCTCTCTCTCTCTCTCTCTCTCTCTCTCCGATGTAATGCAGTAACGCAGCATTAGTGACTGTCAGTGTTGTAGTACTCGAGTCCAGGACTGATTTTCAGGACTCGTGACTTGACTTGGACTTGAGCACTGATGACTCTGACTTGGACTCGGACTCTGACTAGATAAATATACAGTTATTATTATACATTTGTTTGTAATAGGCCCTAATCATTTGGCATAAGATATTGATGGCTATATTAATGTATGTAAACAAACTATTGAAGAGAAGACGGGACAACCTCAAACTTCAACAGACATCTGTGGAGTGGACTCAACCTTGATGACTTGGATTCGGACTAGGGTAATGGGGACTCGACTCAGATTCGACTCAGGCTCTTCTTTGGTGACTCGGACTTGAAATGTTGTGACTCGACTACAACACTGGTGACTGTAATATAATTACTATTTTGGAAATTGTAAAGCTTTACTCATTACTGTGAAAGTAATGAAATGACAGTAACGTGTTACTGCCCAACACTGGTTACCAGTTAAGTGTTGTCAGCTAGCCTTTCACCTTTTTCTTACCTACTGTACATCTTCAACTTGCCTCTGCCTCCGTCTCTGCACTTGGGTCCACACACTACCACACCTGTTAATGATTTGAATGACAATCACTCAATGCCATGGGACCTCCCGATGCAATTACCTAGAATATGGAAGAGTAGAATAACACACACGTCCATCATACCTGGTGCCATACAGGGGGATTAAAAGGAAAGGTGTCACGTTGAGCTCCAGAGTTCCCAGCTTTAATCATTTATTTTCAGGGATTTAATGCTGTCTTGCTTTCACCATTTCTTGAATAGTAATCTTCTCTGCCTTGTTCTTCCCCTGCCTGCTCCTCCATCATCATTAGCTTCTTCGGTGCACATTCCCCCCCGTCTCGAGATACCGGGAGAGGTGTCCCCACGCGGTGGCAGGCCTCATTAACAGTTCATCTATAGCGCACGTGTGGAAGGACATAGCTTTAGTGCTGTGGGGAAAAAACAACAAGTCAGATGAGTCTTTTGAGTCTTTGAAGCCACCTCCACGCACGCACGCACGCACGCACGCACGCACGCACGCACGCACGCACGCACGCACACACACACACACACACACACACACACACACACACACACACACACACACACACACACACACACACACACACACACACACACACACACACACACACACACACACACACACACACACACACATTTGAAATGTTTATTCATGTCCACATGAACAGAAGTACAAGGAATCCTCATACAAAGGACATAAACACTGCCAGTGCAGTCAGAAAGTATGAAAGAACAGCCAGTTACAAAGTGCATGGACGGCAGAACACTGTTACATACAGTATGGCTGAACTACTCGTCGGACACATCGGACATGAATCATGGGTAAAGGAAACAACGCCTCGTCCAAATTGAGCGGCTTCCTATAATAGCTGATACTGAGCAGTACCTTGCTAACTGCTTGCCCTTCCTTTTGGGGAGACCGGCTATTAGGCCCCTCACAACCAACTTGTACACATGCCCTACTTCCAAAGATAAAAACTAGAAGATCACATCTGTAGCCTAGCTGTGAGATGTACACACACACACACACACACACACACACACACACACACACACACACACACACACACACACACACACACACACACACACACACACACACACACACACACACACACACACACACACACACGGGTATGCGTAACACTGTTTCCTGTTCGATTGTATCTGCAGCTTTGGGTTTCCTTTGCAAACAGCACAGGTAGCACATCTACGTTTGTGTTTGGTCATATTATGCTGTGGTGCAAAAGAAGCTCATCACTGCACTCCGTACCACATTTGCTCGTAGCTAAACCGATCTCTCAGATTAGTTTCCTCCTTAGATTTTCCACCATTGAATTCATCTGTTGAATTGATGGTATGAATGCATCACTTCCTGTGGAGATACGTGTGGATTTAGTGTTTGAAAGAGAAAAGAAGCAAATGTAATTAACTTTAATTGATAACTAATCAAGACTCTCCTTTTCCTTAACTTTTATAAAAAAAAAACATTGGAAATTGGCAAGTTTTAAAACATTTTATAATATTTTTTCATTCTATTATTCTATAATTGCCTCCCAACGGATTACTAGCATGTTTCAAAATGACAGTTATCTTCAGGACCTCCCAGTCTGCCGCAAATATCCAGACTAACTTAAAGAAACAGTGTTGGCTTTAATGGAGTCTGAACGGGCAGGAATGTGTCATTCGGCTAAAGCGAGAGAGATAAGGTAGAGGTTCAGCAGCAAGCAGCACAGCGGGGCCTTTGACGGTCTGGCTTCTGCTCTCCTGGCTGCCAGCCCCCCCCTTCTGAGTGGGGTGAACTGGGAGTGTGTGAATGTGTGTAGGAGGCTCTCGTGCGCCTCTCTGCCACCGCGCACGTCTGTGATGTGAAGAGGAGCGCGACCGCCACAGATGGGACTTTACAAAGCCGCGAGATCTGTCGCAGAGCGAGATCCCCGGTTTCCCCCTGAAAATGTACTTGAAACAACAGGAAGTGGCCGTGGGTCGTAACGGAGATTTTGTTCGTTTGTTGGTTCTCACATGACAGCATGCATCGTGCTGGTTTTCTTTATGTATTCATATAGTATTCTCATAGCGTGTTTTGTCTTACAAATGTGTCACAATGTCACATCTCGTTAGCCATGGTTGTCTTTTCCTTTTATATGTTTTTTATTAAGATTTAAAATATTTTTTTATCTTTTTATTTTAAAGAGTTCCGTACAACTTTTAGGGGATACAATATGGGAAAAAATCTATAAATAAATAAATAAATACAAAACATGTTTTTGACAACTGCTGATATGCTGACAGAACATAGTATTTGTAGTGGAGAAATAATAAAGACAGTGTTAGAACGCTGTCACAAAACAACCCCCCCCCCCCCCCCCCCACCTAATAATAACTATAAGAACAGTCTTGCACACACAGGATTCCAATGTAACAATATAATGCATCTAGCGAAAATGTATGTGAATGCGATAATTTGTTTTTGTTTAGAGTTAAGAACGAATGTTTGCTATCAGTGGACATGGTGGCAAGGCTAAATTAACTACTAAGGACCAAGTATTGAAAAATCCATCCCAGTAGGTGTGGAGTTCTGGACATGTGAAGATCAAATCGCAGGGAGCATCCACCTCCGGATATATCTCAGAAAGCCTGGATTCGTAAAAGTGAGTTCTATGCAGTTACTTTTGAGTTGTATGAGGCTAAAACGAGCGCAGGACGTGGTGGTGTGTATTCTCTCTGTGGCCTCGTCCAACCACTCATTATTAAACTCCATCCCCAGCTCCTGTTCCCAATTTGTTTTAGCTTTGATTTAACCAGTCGTTGAATGACATGAGGGCGTCATAGATCCTTGAGATGGATGCTCTTTGGTGTGGATTCAAAGTGAGCAAGTCAGCCCATGGCTGTTTGGGGGCGGAGTAAAGGAAACCATGGTTGTCATTTAATGATAATCCCTCACCTTTATCATTAGGCGTCTAGTTTAGCGTTTGAAGGTCCAGTGCTACAAGAGTGCAAAACATCAACATCACTCCCAATACCGACGCACTTTCCTTTATGTCCTCTTTAAGTGTAGCAGTGATTTAGATTCATGAATAATGGAGGATCTTCATCAGTGCAAAAGGCAGACGTGAGGAGTGAGTCTGAGTGTGTGTGTGTGTGTGTGTGTGGTGCGTGGGAGGACCCTGGCTGATGATATATACTGTATGGCAACAATCTGCCTCTCAACTGATGGCTCTGCTCACAGCCGTCTCTGATTACCAAGTTAAGAGATAGATTAGATATAATGATACAGTACAGAGAGACGACCGGATACCATTCATAATATAGTTAACCACATAATTCCACGTCCCACTTTGTTTCCTATGCAAGGCAGCCAATGTAGCATGTGGTAAAATGGACTGAATTCATATAGCGTTTTTTATCCAAAGCGCTTTGCAACCTATGCCTCACATTCACCCATTCACTCACACATTCACACACCCACAGTGGAGGCGACCGTGCAAGGTGCCAACCTGCTCATCGGGAGCAGTTAGGGGTTAAGTGTCTCCTGACGCTACGACACGCTGCCAGGAGAAGCCGGAATCAAACCAGGAACCTTAAGATTACCAGATTACCTGAGACACCGCTCTACCTAAGTGCCTAACCATGTACTGCTCTATACTACAGCATAGACAAGAAGGTGTTCATGGGGGTTTTATTGCTGCGGATGTGCTGTTCTGATATTCAGCAGACCTGTGTGCTGTATGTCCTGCAGCTGCCGGGAGTGTCTATAAGTTATTTAATGACTTGAATATTTTGTATGCATGTCTTAGGTATGCCACCTATCGAGAAGACAACATATTGGTTTATACCTTTTGAATATTTTATTCATGTTTCTTCTCACTAATATAACAGTTACTGCTACAGCAAAAAGTACTGGCTTTGAATGGGATGTTTTCTTCAAGAGAGAGAGATGTATGTTTCAAGTTCAAGTTTCAAGTTTGTTTATTAATAATGTATAATAATTAGGGATGTCCGATATTGGCATACAATTTTGATATTGGTATCGTTTTTTTTATTTTTTTATTACATTTATTTAACCTTTATTTACCCAGGCAAGCAAGTAAGAACAAATTATAATTTTATGTATTGTCAAAGTATGCATAATGTTGTGTTAATTACATGACAAGAGATATGTAATGTTAATTACCTGAAATTATTCCGTTTTTGGGGGGGGGGGGGGGGGGGGGGGGGGGGGGGGGACCCTGCATATATCGGTATCGGTTGATATCGGTTGATATCGGTATCGGAAATTAAGAGTTGGACAATATTGGTATATCGGTATCGGTAAAAAAGCCAATATCGAGCATCCCTAATAATGTATCCCAAGGACGTGTTCCTTCAAGAGAGAGAGAGAGAGATGTATCCCAAGAGAGAGAGATGTATCCCAAGAGAGAGAGATGTATCCCAAGAGAGAGAGAGAGAGAGATGTATCCCAAGAGAGAGAGAGAGAGAGAGATGTATCCCAAGAGAGAGAGAGAGAGATGTATCCCAAGAGAGAGAGAGATGTATCCCAAGAGAGAGAGAGAGAGAGAGATGTATCCCAAGAGAGAGAGAGAGAGATGTATCCCAAGAGAGAGAGAGAGATGTATCCAAGAGAGAGAGAGAGAGAGAGATGTATCCCAAGAGAGAGAGAGATGTATCCCAAGAGAGAGAGAGAGAGATGTATCCCAAGAGAGAGAGATGTATCCCAAGAGAGAGAGAGAGATGTATCCCAAGAGAGAGAGAGAGAGAGAGAGAGAAATGTATCCCAAGAGAGAGAGAGAGAGAGAGAGATGTATCCCAAGAGAGAGAGAGAGATGTATCCCAAGAGAGAGAGAGAGATGTATCCCAAAAGAGAGAGAGATGTATCCCAAGAGAGAGAGAGATGTATCCCAAGAGAGAGAGAGAGAGAGAGAGAGAGATGTATCCCAAGAGAGAGAGAGAGATGTATCCCAAGAGAGAGAGAGAGAGAGAGATGTATCCCAAGAGAGAGAGAGAGAGAGAGAGAGAGAGAGAGAGAGAGAGAGAGATGTATCCCAAGGACGTGTTCCTTTGCTCACTCTTCTTTGTCCCTTTCATCTTCTCTCTTGCTCTCTCCCTGTCTATCTCTCTCTGTTGGTATCTTTCTCCCCCTCTCTCGCTTGGTCTTTCTCTCCCTGTCTCTCTATTTTGCTCTCTCCTAGTCTCTCTCTCTATCTCTTGCTCTCTCCTAGTCTCTCTCTCCTAGTCACTCTCTCCTAGTCACTCTCTCCTAGTCTATCTCTCTCTCCTAGTCTCTCTCTCCTAGTCACTCTCTCCTAGTCACTCTCTCCTAGTCTATCTCTCTCTCCTAGTCTCTCTCTCCTAGTTGCTCTCTCCTAGTCACTCTCTCCTAGTCTCGCTCTCTCCTAGTCTATCTCTCCTAGTCACTCTCCTAGTCACTCTCTCCTAGTCACTCTCTCCTAGTCTATCTCTCTCTCCTAGTCTCTCTCTCCTAGTTGCTCTCTCCTAGTCACTCTCTCCTAGTCTCGCTCTCTCCTAGACTATCTCTCCTATAGAATCTCTCTCTTGCTCTCTCCTAGTCTCTCTCTTGGTCTATCTCTCCTAGTATCTCTATCTCTCTCTCCTAGTCTCTCTCTTGGTCTATCTCTCCTAGTATCTCTATCTCTCCTAGTGTCTCTCTCGCCTAGTCTCTCTCTTGCTCTCTCTCTCTTGGCCTCTCTCTGTGTGTCTCGCTCTGTGTTAGTATTTCTCTTACGGCTATGCACGGGTAATCAGCACTTTTCTCCTCACACATCCCTCGAGAACACTCTGAATTTAAATGTTCTTGTTTTTTTTTTATATTTATTTATTTCATTTCCCAGGAGACGGCATTCAGCCAATGCGGTGAAAAAGAGGGGGGTGTGGGGGTCTCCTGTGTGCCATTGCAAATTAATATCAAGAAACAGGTATCACCGTTTTCTATTTAATAAAATTTAAAATAGGATATCATTCAGTGGCACTTCAGACATATTGAAAGCTGTGGGCGGGGGGGGGGGGGCAGTGAGGGGGGGGGGGGTTCTAAGTGAGAGATAATGACCCAATTTACGTAACTGCGACATCTCTGGTTGGCTAATGAGGCAGCTGGAGTGTTTCAAGACTTTCTGAAAGTTTTCAAATCGTGTTTACTGCCGTCTGGAGAAACTCAGCATTACTGCAGCTCCATAAAGTAAGGTTGATTTGTCAGTTAAGGGGTTGTTTTGGTCCTATGGGTCACGCTGGTTCTTGGCCATACCAAGTATCCTCGCACACAAGTGGGCGGTCCTGGATTACAATGTTGCTTGGTGTTCAACCAATCACATTCATTGCTCATCAGTCCCAAATCCTCGCAGCTGCTTCCTTCATTGGTTGAGCCAGAGACATGTTGTGTTGTTTGCTGTGTGATTTTGCAGGTCATTTGAACTTTGACCAAGCAACTGAAGGTGAATGGTGTGGCACAGTTTTGCATGGTTTTGAATGATGGTGAAGGAGAGATGAAAAAACATTTGTACAAATGATGACCATGCCATTAGTTGACCAAGATGTTATCAGTACATTAGTAATTTGTTAAGCTTTTTCCTTTCTTTTCTTCCTGAAGCACATATCTGGCGAGCACTAGATTTAAAGAAGGCCGTCTGCATGACTGCATGTTGGAAACACAATTTTACAGTTTTGAGAATCCTGCACTCTTTTCTTGATCCTCCCATCACAACTCTTGCTTCCTGTTGTGATAGGAGGATCAAGAAAAGAGGGTGGGGTTTGAGATAGTCAGGTCTATTGAATCAACAACAATCGATTTGTTGGCAAAGTCCTATGAATAACATTAGTCGACTGAGAATGTCTTTAGTCAAGGACAGTCCTACCATGAAGGTCCATGGGTAGACATGACTCATCGTCCAATAACTCTCTACTGTATATCAACAATATCTTAGTTACTGTTGTATACGTACTGTAAGTTGTACCAGGGTCCCGATTCCATTCAATCAGGCTCGATGGCGTTGGTTTCAGGGTGTTATGGTGATGTAGTAACCTACTGAAACACAGGGGACCACAGCACCTGCTGTTGGTGTCAAAAGATGTAATTTGGTGAACTGATTTTCCGTAGCAGTTCAGCAGGAAAAGTAGAGACATCTGCAGGAATTGGAGGGAGGGATGCTACAAATAACATTTAGCGATAATCTTAACACATCCACAGAGAAAAAGAAGATTGATCTTCCAGATTTTAAGGATTTGTTTCGATTCAAATTAAACAAGTCTAGGTTAACATCCTGTTCCAGTCTTTACTGTTGCAGCCTATGTGAAATAACCTTCCTCACATTAGATCGGCAGAATCCATTGAGATCTTTTTGTTTGTTTCCATTATTTCAGTTTGACTGTTTTGACTGTGTTTCTACTTTCTAGTGTTGTTTTCTAGTTCATGTTTCTCATGTTTACATAAATGCAGTTTGGAGCAAACTGGGTTTGTATTTTAAAGCTCTATATAAATACATTTGCCCTTGACTTGACCTGACTACATTCAGCTTTGTCTATTTTAATGCAATTTAACTTAAGGTTATTCTATAACCCTAGTTATATGAGTATAGCGAGCACTCTGCTCTATTGGAACTATCCCTTTAATAGTTTAATCCATTCTAATAATCAAAAAACGTTCACATGCACACACCCACTTGCCTGGCCACACCCACATCCGCTCCTATATAAGCGGGGTCGTGGCCACACAATCAGCTCCTTCCCAAGTCTTTCACCACCAAAGGAGAAGACCGTGGGGTCCTCAGTGAGTCAAAGCAGAGCGCTCGCTATACTCATATAACTAGGGTTATAGAATAACCTTAAGTTATAGATTGTATAGCTTTACGCTCTGCTCTATTGGAACACAGGAGCTGAGCAGAGCGAAAAGCTCGACAAATGTACCCGCTGAGGCCCCCTACAACCATCAGAATTGGGGAGGATCCGAGCCCCCCCGGCCCCCCCTAGTGGAGGACGGGAGGGAGATCGGATCTGACTGTGCGAAGAGGGTTTAGCACCTCAAACGCACAAGGTGAACAGACCGTGGGACTTACCTTCGTTCAGAAGGGCCCACGACCACTCGAGCGCGCATCCCACATGCCACCAGGGAACGGACGTGAAGCAAAAAAAACCTGTCACAGCGCCCAACATCACGGGGTCGACCCTGTGGCAAGGCCGCAGCAGCGGAGCGTGGAGGAGGTCCCAGCCCTAGGACAACCCGAGGACTAGGACCCCCTGAAAAAGGGGCCTGGTGAGGCCAACGAGGCCGCGGCATCGAGACCCCACCAGACGGTCACTGGTGACACCACCCCTCACATCGCCAGCGTATCGGACAGGGCCCAAATCAAGTGAAGGCCCTTCCCCCCTTTGGCACGCCGCTCTGAAGCACTCTTCTCAAGAGGCTACCCTCCCACAATACTGTGGGGCCAGTCGGCATGCCGGGGAGACAACCCTCCAAGGAGGTTGATCCCTCAATCCAGGCAACAGGCCCCAAGAGCAGAACTCAACCTGTGCCCGGAGCACTGCGGATTAGACAGGCGCTTAAGGGTCTACTGCAAGAACAGTATCCCGGCGGAAGGGGTGTCTGGTATGCTGTGCACCATGTCACAACCTCCACAAACCTGACCCCGCCAATTCCAGCGGGTTCGAGGTTCAAAGAAAAGGCTGACACAATTGGCAGACGTCATGAAAGATGCGGGGGCATACTCTCGGGCAGATGGGGTCAGGCCCGGCCTCAACCCGAGAGTCGACTCTGCTACCAACACACCGGGGAACCAACCAGGAGGTTTAACAGGAGGCGGTTGTTCACAAAGAAAACTCAGAAACATAACTGCGTGTATACACAGGCTATACAAGCAGTACAAGTGTTTCAGTTTTCAAAGGGTTAACCCAGGCCAACAGGTCGACGAGAACGAGTTTGGACCTGGGCCCGGCGGACCACACAGTATGGACCAAGCACGTCACTGTTAAGGGCAACTCGTGGTGGCATACATATGACACACACATCCACGACATCAATCCCCGCGACGCCCGGTCCGACCCGGCATTTTCCCCCCGGAAAAGCACAAAGTCCTTCGGGGTACCAAGACCTGTGCCCCGGCGGTCAACAAGTTAAACTGACCTGGTCCGGCGCGACCAGAACCAGTCCTGTGTCCTAGTCACGCCGCCATCCCCAGTCCTAAGAGGGGGGTAGGTACGCGTGTCGATCCAAAACATCACAGAGGGCGCCACCAAGACGGTCAGTACGCGAACGCACTGCTCCCGGTGGCCCACCTCATGGGCGTGAGACCCCTCCGCCAATGTTTTGATCTACTCCGTCATCTCCCCCCGGAAATGCACGCGAGCCGTCGAGTCTAACCCCTAAGGGAGACTGCAATTCAACACTGGCCCCTGTAAGTACACTGACGCTCGGTAGAGATAAAAATCTCCTTCCCAGCTGCCCGCATACAAAACGGCAACCAAGGCGCGCCAGCCATAAAGTGGTTCCACATGGAAAGCACCCAGGGCCAGCGATATATGCACGTCGAGAACCTGAAACATATCGATGGCGAATTCTAATAAGAAACACCAGACAACGTTTCCTCCATGCTGTCTGGGACGAGCAGCAGGAAGCCGGCCTATAAGAGACAGACACGGGTCTCATATGACGCGTCTGAGGGTAAAACCCTGTCAATTCTGCTCTTTACATAAGAGGGAAAGACATAAGTTCCCCCAGAGAGACCTCTACGTGAGTAACAATTGAAAAAGATACATGTAATAATTGGGCCAAGTGACCAACGGCCCAATACACACTTTAATAGAGAGCAGAGCAGAAAACAAACAGTTTTCGAATACATTGCATCATCCAACTTTGACAATGACAGCGGTCTGCAGCACAGAGCCTGAAAACTCACGGATGTCTCATGGCCAATAGGAAAAAACGCGCCCAGTGACGTATTCCATGGCCGGGGGGAAATCCTGTGACCCACCCATCCTAATATGGAGTGGAACCAGGGAACCCCCCCCCCCCCCTTCCCCCTCCCTGTGACGCGCTGACCCCTCAGCCGACAGGGAGACTGACAGGCAGGAGGTCCAACCTCCTGGCCGATCAGTAAAGGGGGGAGGGGTTTATCAGTCCACCCCTTATGACCCCTCACCCCTGATACGATGCAACGACAAAGCAGCGCCATGACACCAGTTGTAGCATGCGACCTGAAAGCGCATATACCCGTTAGGGCAATAGCTTCACATTCTGCACGCCAGCCACAGGCGATAACCTCGTTTGTGCAAAAAACTGGCTTTATACACTGCGTCAGGTTCATGTGCGAACTTGCCACCCGAATTTTTACACCTTTACCCTAAAGTTAAGAAAAAACACAGACCAAAGAGAGTGGCCAAGGCCTTGGTACAAGAGCTATATATGTAAACTTCTGTAGGCTAACACCCAACTCAGTTGTGGACTCAATGCCACGTTTGCTTAAACATAAAAACACGATACACACAACCCTCTTTACACAATAAAAAATGCAAATGTTCACTCTCACTACTGCAAGAGGAACGCCGTCTTTTATGACGAGAGAAGACATAAGTCCTTGACCAAGTACTAACTACAGGCCTTGCTAAGTCATACATAATAGCGACCAAACTATTTTCAGAGAAAACGGCACGTACTACTCCCTAAGCAAGAGCACAACCCCAGCAGTAGCTGAGGGTTTACACCGTATCCCCAAATATATAGTGAATCAACACACGTTTTGTAACAAAAAACAGTCCCTCACCAGGAGGGAGTCAGGGACCCTTTATTTAATAACAAAAAAATCATATTTGGGGGGGGGGGGGGGGGGCAAACAGGGGAGTCACTAGCGTCGCCTGCCACGCGCAGAACGCCGTTTGCCCCCACGGGAAGCCGGCCCGGAGGGACGGTGCTGAGGAGCCACCTGGTCACGTCGATCCCTACCGTTCCCTCCGGGCGCAGGGCGACCTTGAAGGCCCGGCAGCGGCGGTGGTGACGGTGGTGACGGCCGCAGACCTCTGCCGGCGTTGCCTCCTCCTCACGTCACCGGTGGCATCGGGTCGGGGAAAGTGGGGTTGGAGTACGGAGCGCTCCTCCATCTCTCTGCAGGCTGCCGTCATCTGCTGCATAGCCGACCCGAAGAGTCCAGCATCGGAGAGGGGGGCCTCGAGCAGTGGAATCCTCCTCTGGTCCGGAATCCCCGCCTGCTTCAGCCAAAGGTGGTGCTGGATGAGAGTGGCCAGGGCGCGCTCCTTCTCGGCCGCTATCGCCTGCAGCTGAGTCAGATGCAGGATGGCTCCAGCCGCCTAGGCGTGGAGGTACCGTTGACAGTCGTCCAGTACCGCCCCGCCCGCCATCAGCCCCGACATGTAGCACGCCAGCTGCGCAATGTTGGAGGTTGCAGCCAGGCTCTGTGTTGAGGCGATGTACACCTGGTCACTCCATGAAGCCAACTGCCTAGCCGATTTCCCCTGGGGAAATGGCTTTTGTAACGGCTCCCACACCATCTCGGGGCAAAGGATGGATGCCATCGGGCTATCAAGTCGAGGCACCCCGTCCTTCAGCCCCTGGACCAAACCCACCACCCGCGTGACTGGCACGTAGGAGGGGGTAAGGCCGACGATGCAGGATATTACCTGTCCCCGTGCCACGTAGGCCTCCATTGCTGGGAAGAATGGGCAGACAACGCCCGCCTCCCTCACAGGACGGCGTTGCCAGAGATGACCTATCATGTCATCGGGAACAGGTGCCGGCAGTGGCTGCGGCAACGCCACGCCATTGGCAGCTGCGGCGGCCGCCATGAGCTTGGGGAACAAGGCAAGCAACTCCCCTTGCATACCTTCTTCCACGTCACTCGCATCCCTCGCGTACGGGAGGCTGCACCGGAAGCCATCGTCCGACGCGGCAGATAGCTGGGCATCTCGTCTCCGGGGTGGAGATCTTAACCCAGCCCCAGAGTATGAGGGTCCCCAGGGAGACGTAGCACTCTCTGCCACTCCCTGAAGGGGAGAGTGTCTCGTCTCCGCCGGGCCTTCGAATAAGAGAGCCCCCGCCCCCTCCATGAAATCCTCAGTCTCCATTGGATATGGAGAAGAGGCAAGGGAACTCTTGCTTGGCTACAGCACAACACTGCCACTAGGCCGTTCACCCCCGCTGTTTGCCGTCCTACGACGAGAACGAGCCGAGGCGAAGAGTCTGCGACGCAAATCCTCGGCCACCAGAGGAACTGTCCGCCTGTCGGCCGACTGCCCTCTGGCGGGGGAACCAGTGCCGGAACTCAGCCACCTCACAGGAGATGGGAGCTCAACGGCCCCTCGGCGAAGCACACTCTCCTCCGGGTGTCACTCGAGCGCACCTGTCTGCCACAACCGTGGAGCCAGGAAACGCCCCAAGACGCACGGAGGACACCGCGACAGTGAAGCGCTGGTGGAGGGTAGAGTTGTAGTCGTCTAGACCCTCCGACGGTGAAGACATTATCTCTTTGTTTTTTCTCTCTCCCAAATTTTCCGAAAAACAAAGAGATAATGTCAACGTGCGGCTACGTGGCGTAGTGGGCAAGGCGCTCGCCACGAATGCGGAGACGCTGGGCTCGCCTGTTCGAGCCCAGCGCTCCACATTGCTTTCAGTTTAGCTGGTCATTCATACTAATACACATTGGCCGTATTAGGGGGTGGGAAACTGATGGGTGGGGACAGCGACTCCTACAGGTCGGTTGGTGCGCCTGCGCAGTAGAATCAGGAAGTGTTGGGGGCAGCGTGAGCCTCCCACACGTTACTCCTCGCCACTGAGAGATCGAGCTGCGCAGGTGAAAAGATGCAACTGTTGTTACCTCAAGTACCGCAGGGGACTTGTGCTATGTATGACTTAGTCCACATTGCAGCCGGCTTGTGGGAGGCAAGAAACAGCGTTCGTGACAGGGGAGGGTTGAATTGGATGATACGAAATTGGGATGGGAGAAAATATAGAAAATGGGAGAAAAAGTGGATAAAAAAAAAAGAGATAATGTCAACGTAGCTTTGTCCAACAAACTACTTTTAGCACTAAACTAAAGTGGTGTATACACGAAAACTTCTCGGTGGTGAAAGTAGAGAATGAGCTGATTGTGTGGCCACGACCCGCTTTACAAACATTTGAAAAACGTGTTGGATTACTCAGAAGCATGTCTGAAAGGGGCGTTCTGTTCTAATTGTAATTCTGCTCAAATAAGAGCACAAAAGTCATTAACACTTTCAGCGCCACGCTTAGCGGTTATCTCTACCGCTAGATGGCCAGCTTGATAGTCGTTTCCACTGTGTTTCACTATGTTTGCAAAGCTGTGTGTGTGTTCTGTATTATAGCTGTGGAGACAATGGTGTGGCTCATTTGACAGACATTACTTGTAGTGCAACATGGAAAAAAATGTGGTTCTACACACTGTAGTTTGTAGTTTATTACACGCTAAACATCGCGCATTTCCAAGATAATCCAGTCTTTTTTCATAGATTGTGAGATAAAACGCGTTATGTGCAATAAGCCCGAATCGTTCTGGTTGATGCCCTGAACCCCCAAATCAAAGGTATATAACATGTATATATGTACCTTCACAAAATCATCATCAAGGGGGGGGGGTGGGGGGGGGTCGTTTTAACTAAAAACTGTGATCGTGTTTGCCGAGCATGTTTTACGTCCGGTGAAAAACATCGTTTCTAACATCGTTAGAAAAACACGTTTCAGATTCGGTAAAATAGACATACAATATACCTTACCTTAGCCAGAAGGTATTCCAAAAATAATAATTCCAAGTGATCGCATCGCCATCGCGATTACCAGTGTATATGTCTATACACGTTTTGATGGTAAAATACGCTACTGCCACCTGGCGATAGTCGATCGGCATTGCAATTCAAACATATACAAACCACCCAGGGATGGCTAGAATGATCCGGATGATGATTTAGAATGGGGATCAGAGGAAAAATATCAAAGGATCAAAACCCGAGAAATCTCTGGTCTGGCACTCAACCGCTGGCGAGTTAACCCGGGATATCTCGGGTCTGGCGCCCAATGTGTTAAGCACTACTTGTAAATTGACGATTGCAGACAACGATAACATCTTTATCCAAATGACATTCTGTAAATTGGAATAAAACTGTCCGTTTTACCCTCCAATTCTGTGGCAAAGTAACCCTAAAGGTCATCTTATCAGGTTATGTTACTGTCCAATGGACTAATCGAATGGATTACGTCACTAATCGATAGTAATCTGTAACTGGAATACATTTTAAAAGTAACCTTCCGAACCCTGTCCACCAGGTATCATTCGTCTGAGCGAAGGGTTCCACGACCGCTACCCGGTGGAGGATTACCTGGACCTGTTTGACCTGGCGGCCTACCAGATCCAGGACCACGTGGCGGCCAACTCCACCGGAGCCCCCGGCCAACGCAACATCATCATCGGTAAACAGCCCGACGGCTCGATTCACTCTGTAGGGAAACGTCTGGTGTTTTTGTTTTCTCGGAGTGTGTAATATTGCAGTTGGCCTCCCATCAAAAAACCCAGCTAGGTGGGGGTGTGATTTTCCTTTGCGAAAGTGTCACACCTCAATATCACACCTGTTACCCTGAGTGATGATTGCGGTATTTAAGGGGAGTTATAATCAAGATAAGAATCATAGCATTGCGGCTACATGACGTCTAGCATGATGTCAGTTGAGTCCAATTCCAACCTTTTGGGGGTTTTTACAACAGTTTCCACTTCCTTCCTTGTGTGTTTTTTTACTTCCTGTTTTGCCAGAGAACACGCATAACGTCAGAGGACAGTGGTAACATGTCCCCTGTCCCTTGACATATGATATGAGTAACCCAGGTCATGGCCGCCTAGTTATAGTTGAAAGTGGGGGTGCAATTTTTTTTTTTTTTTTTTTTTTTTTTTTTTTGGGACAGGCAAGGGGTGGTTTGGAGGGGGTCTGGCACGACCCCCCCCCCCCCCCCCCCCCCCCCCCCACGGCAGATTTTTTTTAAATTTAATGAACCTGTACGTGCAATTTCCTGCAATATAGAGCCTTCAATCTTGACCAATAAAGCTGCTCTTTTCAATATAAAACTCAGTTTATATTGCAGTATGATAGCCAATTACTATAATAATAATATATTAATATATATATACTGTATATATACTGTATATTGATTTTTCGCTCATTTATTTTTATTAAATCAATCTCCTTTCAAATAGGCCACGTTTTTAATAATAAAGAGAAAAAAGATATATTTCCATTACCTGTAACTCTTGTGTCTCTTTCTCTCCTTCTCTGCCTCCTCCCTGAGTCTGCAATGCACAGTCATGACATCGATCTAAAAAAAAAAGTAAAAAAAAAAAGTAAAAAAAAAAAAAAAGATTTGATGCCCCTCGT
>NC_140174.1:39418782-39581282 GCF_963971535.1 Notolepis coatsorum | reverse complement strand
CTCCCCTCCACCTCCTCCTCTCCCCTCCTCCTCCTCTTCCCTGCACCTCCTCTCCCCTCTACCTCCTCTTCGCCTCCTCTCCCCTCCACCTCCTCTCCGCCTCCTCTCCCCTCCTCCTCCTCTCCCCTCCACCTCCTCCTCTTCCCTGCACCTCCTCTCCCCCTCCGCCTCCTCTCCCCTCCTCCTCTCCCCTCCTCCTCCTCTCCCCTGCACCTCCTCTCCGCCTCCTCTCCCCTCCACCTCCTCCTCTCCCCTCCACCTCCTCTCCCCTGCACCTCCTCCTCCTCCTCTCCCCTGCGCCTCCTCTCCCCTCCACCTCCTCTCCCCTGCACCTCCTCCTCTCCCCTCCACCTCCTCTCCCCTGCACCTCTTCCTCTCCCTGCGCCTCCTCTCCCCTGCACCTCCTCTCCCCTCCAGCTCCTCTCCCCTGCACCTCCTCCTCTCCCCTGCACCTCCTCTCCCCTCCACCTCCTCTCCCCTCCACCTCCTCTCCCCTGCACCTCCTCTCCCCTGCACCTCCTCCTCCCTCCACCTCCTCTCCCCTGCACCTCCTCCTCTCCCCAGCGCCTCCTCTCCCCTCCACCTCCTCCTCTCCCCTACACCTCCTCTCCCCTGTGCCTCCTCTCCCCTCCACCTCCTCTCCCCTGCACCTCCTCCTCCTCTCCCCTGCGCCTCCTCTCCCCTGCACCTCCTCTCCCCTGTGCCTCCTCTCCCCTCCACCTCCTCTCCCCTGCACCTCCTCCTCCTCTCCCCTGCGCCTCCTCTCCCCTGCACCTCCTCCTCCCTCCACCTCCTCCTCTCCCCTACACCTCCTCTCCCCTGCGCCTCCTCTCCCCTGCACCTCCTCCTCCTCTCCCCTGCGCCTTCTCTCCCCTGCACCTCCTCCTCCCTCCACCTCCTCCTCTCCCCTGCACCTCCTCCTCCTCTCCTGCCAACCAGGAGCTTTACGGCCCCTCTGGGAGCATGTTCAGTCGCTCCTCCTGGCCTAATTGTCCATCCGCTGATATCTTCTGAGAATTATTAGACCATGTGAGATGCATTCTGGCCGTGCTCTACAGCCGCCCTCTGATGCCTGCAGCCACCTAGATAAAGGTTTCCGGAGTGCCGATTAGATGCGAGAGCGAAAAAGACAAATCATAAGCACATGACTGGCCTTTAGTGCCAAATTGTCTCAACAAAGGATGAGTTGTTTGGCTGTCTGTCTGTGTGTCTGTCTGCTCATCCGTTCTCAACAGCCTTTTGGTTTTGCTGAAAGAGCGAGAGTGAGGACGCGAAGAGGAACCCGTTCCCAGTAGCACAGGATTTATCCAAATTACAGCCAATTACACTGTAGACGTCTGACGAACTCGCTACACTGCCTCGTCGAAAATCTGTAGAACCATTCCAAGATTCTAATAATATCTTGCCTTCAAACAACGGGAATTATTACTTCTTACAGAAGATCAATAGCTAGCTTAAAATTGTATTCGAAAACTTGAAGAATCATCATCATCATCATCATCATTTTTATTTATTCGTACATGGAATTACCACAGTCCAACATTACATATTCATATAATTCACCAAAAATACCATGAAGCATAGAATGAAGCAGAGCATGGAACACAATAATGAATAACAAACAGCAGCATCTACGCATAGGTCTGGAACATGTCCTGCCGGGCCCCCGAGTCAGAGCAAGGTTTCTAGAAGTGTTGCATAGACGGAGCCACGCCCATAGTCTCAGATGATAGACGGAGCCACGCCCATAGTCTCAGATGATAGACGGAGCCACGCCCATAGTCTCAGATGATAGACGGAGCCACGGCCATAGTCTCAGATGATAGACGGAGCCACGCCCATAGTCTCAGATGATAGACGGAGCCACGCCCATAGTCTCAGATGATAGACGGAGCCACGCCCATAGTCTCAGATGATAGACGGAGCCACGCCCATAGTCTCAGATGATAGACGGAGCCACGCCCATAGTCTCAGATGATAGACGGAGCCACGCCCATAGTCTCAGATGATAGACGGAGCCACGCCCATAGTCTCAGATGATAGACGGAGCCACGCCCATAGTCTCAGATGATGGACGGAGCCACGCCCATAGTCTCAGATGATAGACGGAGCCACGCCCATAGTCTCAGATGATAGACAAAGCCACGCCCATAGTCTCAGATGATAGACGGAGCCACGCCCATAGTCTCAGATGATAGACGGAGCCACGCCCATAGTCTCAGATGATAGACGGAGCCACGCCCATAGTCTCAGATGATAGACGGAGCCACGCCCATAGTCTCAGATGTTCAGAGTTGGTCCAGACTGAGGCACGGTTCCACTGGACTGGCTGCCCACAACACCGACCCGGATCCTTCTGTTCCTGTCTGCCTCTGAGGCCTAAGCCATCACACCCCACGACACCGGTGCATATCAAAGCATCCAGGATGCAGCCAAGTGAGAGGAGAAGATAAAAGAGAAATCTGGTGGAATTCCCCCCACTGTCCCTCCCTCCCTCCCTGCCTCATTTAGCTCCTTAAAGACTTCTAGCTATTTCTAGTGTGTCGCCCCTCTCTGTAATTGTGTCTGGTCGCTGGTGGGGAAATTGCTTTTGCATCTCACATTGTGCTTCTCCCGTGGTGTGCGTGTGTCCGCAGGTCAGACTGCAGGTTGGCCTGTACATAGTCTACGTGATGGACTGGCTGGCGGTCTTCAGCAGGGAGCAGATTCTGGTCCTGCGGCTGGAGGACCACGCCTCCAACAGGAAATACACCATGCACAAAGTCTTTGATTTCCTCAACCTGGGTGAGTACACTCTGCCCATCTCTCTCACGTCTAGTTTCCTTATCGTCATCACTCTCCTGAACATCGCTCATCTGATCAATACCAGGCAAGCCGGTAATACTTGACACTGATTATTATGGTCTGGTTTGTCAAAGGAGAAAAATAAGGGATACATTGTAGCAGCTGTCGAAGAGCATTGATGCAACCTCTCAGCCTTATTGGCCAACGATTGATTGAGCAGTTATGTTGCCTTTAGCCCAAGTTCAGCCTCCCGGCCCGGTGCAGGCAGCTAGCATGCTCTCACTTTTCAGCCTTTCCCTCACAGTTTGCTCCTACTCAGCGGAAAAGGTCTCATCCTTAACACTTTCCGTGCCAGCAGGGGGAGCCAAAAATAGCGCTTGAGTGCCAGCGCTGTAGTCAATGGAAGGGCGATCACATTTGTGAACGCATAAACTATATCTTAAATTATGGCTATGTGTCTGTTACGACCCTGGCTCATGGGTATGCAACCTATGTGTAACCAACACCAAAACCCCGTGCTCTAACTCAAAATGCTACTAAATCAAGGAACTATTAATGTAAATGTAAACTAAAGTACTAAGGTAAACCCAACGGACACGGACTGGAAGAACCTGACAGCTCTTTTCTCTAAGCACAGACACTGCATGTGTGTTATGTGTGCTGGCTTTAAAGCTCCCAGCAGGTAACCAATCAGCACTAATTGGCTAATTGGCAGCCCTCACCTGCATGCCCCGTGACACAGGAGTGATCAGGCTCCTGGTACATAACAGTGTCTAATACGCCCGTCGCTTATCAATGACTTGTTTGCAGTCAACATTGTCAAAACGGATTGTTTTTTAATCAGTTAATTTCCATTTTATACCATTTTGAAAAACAGTAGTTTTTTTAAACTTCCAGAAAAAACTTAAGATTCTGCAGGAATCGCGCTTTACTGGAATACACAAAACACTTTGTCATTTTTCGGCCTATTTATGAATCGTTTTCAAATAAACTCTAGATTATCGATAGTATATGTATACTTATGCACGCTAGAGAAGCGGGCTGAAAAATCTATTCTATCTTATTTCCTGATCAGCACACACACACTCACAGCCACACACACACACATATGGGACACGCTGAGATATAGGTGAAAAGAGCTCTGATTATCCCAAGACTGGTAAAATAGATTCCTTACCTCAGATCAGATGTTCTCCAAAAAGATTATTCCAATTCCTGATCGCCATTCCAAATATCAATCGCGTTTATTGATCCAACACTGGGTACTGGAAATACCGATTCCACGCTGTTCTGAGGGTCGGCGAAGACTGCAATCGGCTCGGATTACATGCCTGACAAGTAAAATGTGGATTCCGGACTTTCTTTTCCCCATGCGTTTTCATTCAATCCAATCCAAAGGGTGCATTACCATCCGGCATACGATAGGGGGCGGTATTTTCAGACAGAGTCCCAGTGGTAACGTGAGGCTAGATTGATGAAAGATTTAAGTGAGGTGGGTCAGGTGGGTGAGGTGGGTGAGGTGGGTCAGGTGAGTCAGGTGGGTCAGGTGAGTCAGGTGGGTGAGGTGGGTGAGGTGGGTCAGGCGGGTGAGGTGGGTCAGGTGGGTCAGGTGGGTGAGGTGGGTCAGGTGAGTCAGGCAGGTGAGGTGGGTCAGGTGGGTCAGGTGGGTCAGGTGAGTCAGGTGGGTGAGGTGGGTCAGGTGGGTGAGGTGGGTGAGGTGGGTCAGGTGAGTCAGGTGGGTGAGGTGAGTCAGGTGAGTGAGGTGGGTGAGGTGGGTGAGGTGGGTCAGGTGAGTCAGGTGGGTGAGGTGGGTCAGGTGAGTCAGGTGGGTGAGGTGGGTCAGGTGGGTCAGGTGGCTGAGGTGGGTGAGGTGGGTCAGGTGAGTCAGGTGGGTGAGGTGAGTCAGGTGGGTGAGGTGGGTCAGGTGGGTCAGGTGAGTCAGGTGGGTGAGGTGGGTCAGGTGGGTCAGGTGGGTGAGGTGGGTCAGGTGGGTGAGGTGGGTCAGGCGGGTGAGGTGGGTCAGGTGGGTCAGGTGGGTGAGGTGGGTCAGGTGGGTCAGGTGGGTCAGGTGGGTGAGGTGGGTCAGGCGGGTGAGGTGGGTCAGGTGGGTGAGGTGGGTCAGGTGGGTCAGGTGGGTGAGGTGAGTGAGGTGGGTCAGGTGGGTGAGGTGGGTGAAGTGGGTGAGGTGAGTCAGGTGAGTCAGGTGGGTGAGGTGGGTCAGGTGGGTGAGGTGGGTGAGGTGGGTCAGGTGAGTCAGGTGGGTGAGGTGGGTGAGGTGGGTCAGGTGGGTCAGGTGGGTCAGGTGGGTGAGGTGGGTGAGGTGGGTCAGGTGGGTGAGGTGGGTGAGGTGGGTCAGGTGGGTGAGGTGGGTCAGGTGGGTCAGGTGGGTGAGGTGGGTCAGGTGGGTCAGGTGGGTGAGGTGGGTCAGGTGGGTCAGGTGAGTCAGGTGGGTGAGGTGTGTCAGGTGGGTGAGGTGGGTGAGGTGAGTCAGGTGAGTCAGGTGGGTGAGGTGGGTCAGGTGGGTGAGGTGTGTCAGGTGGGTGAGGTGGGTGAGGTGGGTGAGGTGAGTCAGGTGAGTCAGGTCGGTGAGGCGGGTCAGGTGGATCAGGTGGGTCAGGCGGGTGAGGTGGGTGAGGTGAGTCAGGTGGGTCAGGCGGGTCAGGTGGGTGAGGTGGGTGAAGTGGGTGAGGTGAGTCAGGCGGGTCAGGTGGGTCAGGTGGGTGAGGTGGGTCAGGTGGGTGAGGTGTGTCAGGTGGGTGAGGTGGGTGAGGTGAGTCAGGTGAGTCAGGTGGGTGAGGCGGGTCAGGTGGGTGAGGTGAGTAAGGTGGGTGAGGTGAGTCAGGTGAGTCAGGTGGGTGAGGCGGGTCAGGTGGGTGAGGTGTGTCAGGTGGGTGAGGTGGGTGAGGTGAGTCAGGTGAGTCAGGTGGATCAGGCGGTTCAGGCGGGTCAGGTGGGTGAGGTGGGTCAGGCGGATCAGGTAGGTCAGGTGGGTCAGGCGGGTGAGGCGGGTTAGGTGGGTCAGGTGGGTCAGGTGGGTCAGGCGGGTCAGGTGGGTGAGGTGGGTCAGGCGGATCAGGTAGGTCAGGTGGGTCAGGTGGGTCAGGCGGGTGAGGCGGGTTAGGTGGGTCAGGTGGGTGAGGTGAGTGAGGTGAGTCAGGCGGGTGAGGTGAGTCAGGTGGGTCAGGCGGGTCAGGTGGGTGAGGTGGGTCAGGTGGGTGAGGTGAGTGAGGTGGGTCAGGTGGGTGAGGTGGGTCAGGTGGGTGAGGTGAGTGAGGTGGGTCAGGCGGGTGAGGTGAGTGAGGTGGGTCAGGCGGGTGAGGTGAGTGAGGTGGGTCAGGTGGGTCAGGTGGGTGAGGTGGGTGAGGTGGGTCAGGTGGGTCAGGTGGGTGAGGTGGGTGAGGTGGGTCAGGTGGGAATAGGCCATGGGGATAATACCTAACTATCAAGTGTTTTTCATCTAAATGGAAAGAAGGACTGCCTCTTGAGCTTTTACTGTCTATGATGCGTGTGTGTTTACTCGTGTGTGTGTGTGTGCGTGTGTGTGTGCATGCGTGTGTGTGTGTGTGTGTGTGTGTGTGTGTGTGTGTGTGTGTGTGTGTGTGTGTGTGTGTGTGTGTGTGTGTGTGTGTGTGTGTGTGTGTGTGTGTGTGTGTGTGTGTGTGTGTGTGTGTGTGTGTGTGTGTGTGTGTGAGAGAGAGTGTGTGTGTAGACAAACCAATCAGCTGTCTTTGCTACATCTTTAGGCTGATAGAGTTTATATTTAACACTGATAGCATGTTAACAATAATAATTTCATTCCTAGCTGAGAAAAGGGCAAACATAGTTGCTGCTGTCCTTAAGGTGCTGTTAAATATTTTAATCTGTGTGTATTGTACCTGTGTGTGTAGTTAAATTGGTGGATTCAAATAAAGCATTTAATGTGTTAAATGTGTGTGTTTCAGGTCCGCTGACGGAACAGAAGGAGGCAGAGATCACCAGGAGCCCAGCGTCCAACACCAGGAGGCCGGCCGACAGGAACCTGGGCCCCATGCTGCCAGTGACCAAGGAGATCCTGCAGGACTTCTACGCGCCGTTCAACGAGAAACTGGCCAAAGTGCTGTGCAATGACTCCTTCCGCTGGGAGAGCCATTCAAAGCTGATGTAAATTATTTCCGTCCCTTCCAAATTTAAGAAGAAAAGAAATACCACTGACACATCAACCAGTCCTTTTGTGTTTTTTGCTTCGTCTCTCAAGCGCCCATGAAAATTGATGTTCTTTATTTAAATTATTTCTTAAGTTATAAAAGCTGAGATGAATCAAAGATAGGAAATAGCACAACGAAGTTTGTTTCGATGATTTCTTTTTGCGTGTGTGTGTGTGTGTGTGTGTGTGTGTGCGTGCGTGCGTGCGTATGTGTGTGTTTTGGGGCGGGTGATGATCCTTTTTATTGATGACCAGATGTACAGATGTATTATTAAACAGTGGGCTAAAATCCTATCCGACTCCTGTATCGTGTGTTTTCAAAGGTTTATTCTGTGGAAAGTAGGGCTGGGTATCGATACCGGTACTAACTCCGTTATCTGGGAATCATTACCAAAATGATACACCCTCCCCTTTGTTACATTTTGGATGATTTTGGAGTGTGGACTCACTGACACCGATGATATTAACTACTTGGGTATCGAAATTACACTTGTGTCATTCGATACCAAATTTTGATACTACAGCATTTTTCAATAGTATTGAGGCAATTTGATTGATACCGTGAAAGTATCAAATTTGTATACCAAAACCTAGTGGAAAGAGATCTTGAAGGTCAAATGGTTTAGAAGAGATGCATATTATTTACCATCTGTGCTCCAAATACAAAACCTACAAGGAGTTACACACAATGAAATTTTTTCTTTATTATTGTGGGGTATAACACTCAGGAGAATGAATACTTAACAGTGTGGTGACCAGAATGTATGTATACCGTATGCATGTTAATGTACAAGCATAGGCATAGATTTAGGGGGGGGGGGTTGCAGGGGACATGTCCGCCTCAATATTGAGAAGAGGACATTTCTCTCCCTCAAAATATATTGCTAATATGAACGAGAACCCCCTCCTCAAAAAAGGTAAACACAAATTAAAATAAGGGGGGTCAAATTTGTTTACATATCCTTCTTACCTGTAGTTATATATGACATACAACAGCATGTGAAGGCATTCACACAGTCCTGACTTTTGTGATTCAATGCAGGAGGAATTTGTAAGGAACCACCGCCATCTGCCGGCGGGTGAATGTAATGGCAGCCAGTACAAACAACAACATATTGTCAGGCAATATTAACACTTTGATTGCCTAAGGCTAAATTCATGATATACCATCCGTTGCCAGCTCTATTTAACATGGAGAAGTTCCCCTTCTTTGCAGGGCTATAACTTTTTAAATTCTATTGCTAGATTGCCATTATTAGGGCCCATTCAAGGTCCTATATGTATTGTTCATGGTGTAGCAACGTTAAACTTTTTCATTCACATATTCATACTAAAATATGGTCTAAGGTATAAGTATGTTTTCATCTCTTTCTGCAGCTTTCTCCAGAACGTGATTTATAGCCCCAAATGCATTATATTGATGATGAAATACAGTTTGATAGCAATCGGCGCGATATAAAGAATTCCAACTGGACGTACTTCTGGAAGTTACTACACGTCATCTGATGTTGACCGGATGGGCGAGGGGGCGTTTATAATTCCGTGGGCAGCGTTATACCATTCATCTAATGTGGGTCATATGTTCATCAGATCAGTTAGTATCGAACACGGTAATATTACACGCTAAAACTCACCCCAGTCTCCTCGGGCCGTTGGGCAATCAGCGTGGGGTAGACAGTTTTTCATTATGGGATGTCGAAATACCCGGTCCATTTCCAGGTTGTATAATAGTATATACGTCCAAATCATGTTGTTTATCGAGTTATTGGCAACGGATCGCTATGTATTGTGTCGAGCTCGAGTCCCGGGACCTATAGCGAGTGCCCGGAAGTAATATGGGTGATCACCACTTCATCCACATGACTTCCTGTTTGGCGCTTCTGCCGATCGGCCACCAGATGGCGTTCTTGAACCGCTAGAGGATTGAGAGGAGCTCAGAACTGTGTGTGAAGGCTGCAGAGGGGAAATATGATTCCGATCACAGATTTTTGAAATATTGATATTAAAGATGAGTTAGGGCGTCCTCTGCAACTTTAGCATGGCTAGGAAAGACGCCTAAACACGTTTTCGGCACTTAAAGTGTTAACACAAAGACATGCAAATATATACACTATATTTTTTCGTTAATTTGTTTATGTTTATTAAGCCTGTATCAAAGTATGTCAAACATAAATCATTATGTATCCAAGACGTGTATAGGACACCATGTGTAAAAGTGCACTTCTACATAATGCCATTTAGTGGATACCTCCAAAGCACCTTACAGTCTCGTGAGTGCTCAGCCTACTTGTTTGTTGTTGTTGTTGTTGTTGTTGTTGTTGTTGTTGTTGTTGTTGTTGTTGTTGTTGTTATTATTATTGTTGTTCAGTATGGTCTGCCTCACTGC
Source organism: Notolepis coatsorum (assembly GCF_963971535.1). Classification (NCBI taxonomy): domain Eukaryota; kingdom Metazoa; phylum Chordata; class Actinopteri; order Aulopiformes; family Paralepididae; genus Notolepis; species Notolepis coatsorum. The sequence continues at coordinate 39,571,929 of NC_140174.1, read as the reverse complement.
TGGTAATCAATCATTAACCCTGACAGTGTTAGTGACATGCTCCACCTGTTGAGTCATACAGTCTGTACAAAGACATGTAGTCATTTCCAAGAGTTTCTTTTGGCAGCGATTCATTCTATTTGTCCTTATAAGGTTTGATAGAGCCGTTGATGGCTTTGATACTTCTAATAAAATCTATAAATAAACACTATAGGAGGAGTCAGTGCTGCCTTCAGGGACAGGGGTCATCACCTAGTTGGACTATTTCATGGAAATAGCAGATGTTCCTAATTCCCCATTGAAAGCCTGCAGTGGTGGAAAGTAACTAAGTATTTTTACTCAAGCATTGCACTTAAGTACAATTTTGAGGTATTTGTACTTCAATTCAAAGGAAATACTGCACTTTTTTTTATTCCACCACATGCATCTGAACCCATCAGTTACTAATTACTTCGATTTTGTATCAATTCTACTTTTACTTGAGCAAAGGAACTGTGTACTTATTTCACCACTGTTGAAAGCTATAGAATAGAAGATAGAATTCTGAGGGGAAATTTGAAAGGGTTTTAATAATAATAATAATAATAATAATAATAATAATAATAATAATAATAATAATAATAATAATAATAATAATAATAATAATAATAATAATAATAATAATAACTTTATTTGTATAGCACTTTTCATACAGAGGTTGCAGTTCAAAGTGCTTCACAACAGTAAAAAATACAGGCATAAGCGAGCATAAAAAGATAGACAGGTAGAATCACAGTGTTTCACATTAGGATCTAGCATCCCAATAGGCTCTCCGCTTACAGTTTTCAGTAACACAAATAGTAAAAATAGTTTAAAATGATTCAGTTTAAAAATAGTCAAAGTCCTAGTGTTTCACATTAGGATCTAGCATCCTAATAGGCTCTCTATTCAGTAATACAAATAATCACAGTGTTTCACATTTGGATCTAGCAAATAATAAAAATAGTTTAAAATGATTCAGTTTAAAAATAGTCATCAGTAAGAAGTAAAAAGTGCAATAACCGACACATGAATTTGATAGGCAGTGTATAAGAGTAGGCAGGGTAAGAATAGTGCAGGTAAATACAAGTTGTGTCAGGATATCCCTGATGTTTCCTCTTGCCACTAGGTGGTAGCAGATATCTATCAGTGAAATGCCTGAGCAAAGAGATTTTAAGCTGTCTTTTAAAGATGTCTAGCGAGTTGGCTTCCCTGATGTTTTGGGGTAGTTTGTTCCATAGTTTTGGGGCATAGTTGATAAAGGCTGCATTACCGATCCTCTTTTGACTGCTTCTGGGAGCCTCTAGTAGTCCAGCAGCTGATGATCGCAGTGAAAGGGTTTTAATGATTTCATCTCTAAAGGGTGTAGAGATGTACATGCTTTTAATCAGAACTTTTCTTCCTTCTAATATTTAATTGATTGAAAGGCAGTGGCATGGAATTACCGGTAATTAACCTGATTAAGGTTAATCGTTTTCCTTGCGTCATGTAAAGGGTTTATGGTAGCATGAGCATGGCAGCATTGGCTATTAAGAATATGGTTGGATTAAAACTGTGCTAATTTAATTTAAGGCTTGTCAAGAATGAATGGTTGGTAATTAAAACAAGACTTTTGACAGCATAGGCAGACAGACTGACATCTCCCAGGCCCAGACATACTGATGATATGTTATAAAGAACACCTTTTAGCTTCAGCATTTCAAAGACAAAAAAGCACTTCCCCACAAATACAGTAGCCTACATCTCTCTCAGACGTAGAAACAAAAGGCTGCCGTTTGCCTCCGCGTGGCACGTGGTGGTTGGCTGCTGCCTCACAGTGTTGGAACACTTGTGAGAAACCTTTGGTTGTTTGAACGTTTCTCTGTACCATTTCCTTCCACACCGTAAAACAGTGGTTCTCAAACATTTTCATGTCACAAACTCAACCAATTGATATTCAACAAGCCATGGACCCCCATCTGATAATATTTTTGTCCCAGTGACCGTCATCTGAGAAGATAACTTGTTGTTGGATATGATTGGTTGTTGAATTGCAAAACTGTGTGTCGTACTCAGTGGGGAGATAACAGAGGTAATCTTTATGCATTCTTCCATTGTGCTAAATTCTTTGTCCAATTAAAATGCCCCCTTTTACTGGGGACCGCCTGGAACCCCCACAGAGACCCCTGGTTGTCCCCGGACCCCACTTTGAGAACCACTGCCATAAAAGACATGCATGCTAGTAGGTGCAAACTCCTGCATTGCACTGGCATTAGAACTGTAGTTGGTTCGCCTGGCTGCCCACTGCTCTTAAATAGTTAGGATGGGTTAATGCAGAGGACGCATTACATGGTAAATGTACAGTACTTGGCAAATAAAGAGTGTCCTTCCTTAGTTTACTTTCCCATTATGGCGTTTTTTATGTGAGGTAAGTGTACAAGATCACTATTAGAGTGATAGATTCCGTGAGCTGTATATTTAGATCATACTCTTTCTCTACACCAGAGGGCAGCAAAAGATCAACACAATATTTCAGATGTGTTGCCTTTGTTGGATCTCTTTCCCAACGGATCATTGGAAGAAAGGCAATCGTTTGGGACGACACTGTGATCAACCAAGGACAATTCTGGGATTAGTGAGTCAGATTTACTGTGAGTCAAATCTTTTAGCTCCTTGTCCTTCCATCCTCTGACCGGGGTGTGTGATTTAGTGGTGCTGCTGGGTAATCACCACACTGACCCCTTTGCTGGAAAGTCTTCTTAACACCTGCTTTATTAGAACTATGGGTCAGGGCCCAAAATGGGACATGGGACTGCCTCCTGGTGGTTCCCCCCACATGACAACAGTAGTGATATTGTAGCGACCCTGGGATTTGGGTGGTTGGTCAGTCGAGCTGCCACTCTGCACTCTGCCGGCATGGCGGCGACGCTATTGGTCGCGCCAGCCGCGGGTTGACAGAGTCGAGAGTGCGCAGGCTGACCTGGGGAGGCTATAAGAGGGTGGAGCATGTGGGGTGCGGCCTCTTGGGGCATGGGAACGTGTAGACATGAGTCACTTATACTGCAACCTGTATGAGAATCGTTGTAATAAAGCAGTGAACTGAGAACTATCAACCTGCCTCGAGAGTCGTCAATAACGTGGTGCGAAACTAAGCAATGTTACACTGGTGTCAGAAGAAAAAGAAAGGAGGAAGAGGAAGACGCTTCGCTCGGCGTCAGAAGAAGTCCGACGGAGGTGTGCTAGCTTAGCGTAGCCTAGCTGCAGTTAGCGCTAGCTAGGCGCAGCGGCATGCGATATCTGCGGCGGGTCGAAGGAGGACTGAGAGAAAGAAGAAGACTGAGAGGAGTGGCTGGAAGAAAGTCGACGGAGGTGTGCTAGCTTAGCGAAGTCTAGCTTAGCTGCAGTTAGCGGCTAGCTAGGCGCAGCGGCATGGATATCGACGGCGGCTCGAAAGAGGACGGAGAGGAGGAAGGAACGTGCAGGTGATCAGGAGACATGGACGAGGACATTGAGAGCCAGGAGGAGGCGAGAGGGTTCCACGGAGGCTTCGCGGGGTGCCATTTCCCGCCGGACGGGGTTCATAGTTGACCCAGGAGCAGTGGTGCAGTCGTAATATGGGAAATGCCCAAATGCCACGTGCACGCGCATACTGTACATGTTCCCTCGGTTGCGCACAGAACAGATGATTATTATGCATAAATGTTTTAAATGTAATTGTAGTTACAATTTCTTTAATTGAATTAACTTAAACTAGAAAAGTAAATACAAACTAAATTAACAATGTAACTTAGGTCGCTTTCACACAGGGGCTGTTTGGTCCGGACTTTCGGACCAGAATTCGATAGTCCGGTTTTTCGGGTCTGTGTGAATGCGCGTCGAACTCGGTCCGCGGACCAAGCAGGCGAACTCTAGTCCGCCTGAAAACGTAGGTCTCGGTTCGGCTTCAGCGGACCAAATATAGGAAGTGATTATTATTACCACTGCTTGCAGCACCACTTAATAATGGATCAATGCCACGTCAATACTATTATTATTATTATTATTATTATTATTATTATTATTATTATTATTATTATTATTATTATTATTATTATTATTATTATTATTATTATTATTATTATTATATTATTATTGGTCTACAAGTTGTTTAGCGAGAGGATGGTGGTAATGTGCTTCAATAGAACAATGGATCAATGCCATGTCAAAACTTGCTCCGCTGATCTGAGGGCTCGCAGACAGTGAGTCCACACACACGCGCGCGCGCACACACGGCTTGCAGCCACACACACATTTCCACTGTCCAATAGACAAGCGCCCTTTTCGACCGCGTGACATTGTTCAGAAGGTCTCGGTGCGCTGACAGATTTCTCTATGTGAACGCAGGCGAACCAAATGAAGAATGCAACAATGTTGCAACTTCACCCCCAGAACCGCACCGAGTCCACCAAAACTATATGTGAAAGTGACCTTAGAGTTAGTTTACAGGACAGTTTCCTTCAGCGACTCCCCGCCGGAGCTGGGCGGCTGCTCCGAGGACTCATTGACGCTGGTGGAGAGGCGGTAGTGGAGGAGAGGAGTCCGTTGTTATGCTATCGCCTATCGGTATCCTATTATTATGCAAAGTCTATAGGTGATAAGTGCCGGCCGGAGCGACGAGTCCAGTGACAATTGTGAACGCATTTTTGTGTGCGCGCAGGCACATCCGTGCGCACTTCTGCCTCAGTGACCTATACCTAAACGGCGTTTAACCGCGTTTGTGCACGACTGCATGCCTGCCCAGGAGGTGAGCAAAGATGGCGGTGCCCATGGCACATGGCAGGCTCGACGGCGTGGACGACCGGAGGACCTGGGGAGCCGCTGCGGGGGTTGGCCGAGGACATTGGTGGCCTGGCCCGGCGGGCAGGAGGACACGTGCCGAGTGTGCGGAGCACACAGCGAACTATGTCGTGTACAGAGCCATGGTCGAATGGAACTCTCTGCATTTGTAGAGCCATGATGGAAATGGAACTCTCTTACTGTGAACTGTGTACGGGGTACTGTGTACGGGGTACTGTGAACTGTGGGTACTGGGTACTGTGAACTGTGTACGGGGTACTGTGAATTGTGGGTCCAGGGCCGCCTCAAGGGGTGTGCAAGCAGTGCGGTCGCACAGGGCCTCGCGAAAAAAAAAAAATTGTAATAAATTAATTTTTTTTTTTTTTTTTTTTTTTAAATAAAAAAATAGAACGTTAACAATCACTTTCCATCACAGACCTAAAATCGAGTTTTGCTTACATGCTTATATATTTCACATTAGACACGTTTGTAGAATGTGTCTGACTTGTTCCGGGCTCTGCGGCTCTGCAGATAATACTATTGGAGCTCTGCGGCTCTGCAGATACACTATTGGAGCTCTGCGGCTCTGCAGATATACTATTGGTTTCAGCGAGGGGAGGGGTTACATAACTTACAGGTACGGGGTCTGACTATTCGGCGCTATCCACGGGAGCGCTGTGCAGCATCGGAGCAGAAGAAACAACGCCACGTGCCGTAAGCTTATCAATACCAAGTATAGTGATTCGGTTATGCCAAGACGAAGAGGACGTTCGGCAGATGGACTGAAGATGAAAGTTGTTGCGTGTTAGAAAGTTCAGTCAGGCTAGCCATGTCGGCTTAGCTAAAGGCAGGGACAGCTAACTAGCGTTAGCTACGTTATCGAGTGCTAACGTGTGGCAGATAAACTAGGAACAGACTCCCAAGTTCATCCCAACACGGGGGACAATATGGACTGGTGAACTTTATCATCTCCACGGTTGTCTCCTTCCTCTTGGACGTTTGGTGAGTTTTTAATGCAATCTATTCTGTTCCCGCCGTGGATCTCTCTCTCTCTCTCTCTCTCTCTCTCTCTCTCTCTCTCTCTCTCTCTCTCTCTCTCTCTCTCTCTCTCTCTCTCTCTCTCGCTCTCTCTCTCTCTCGCGCTCTCTCTCTCACTCGGTGTGTTGCATCATGCAAGGGTCTGCTCACACTGTGCTCGTGCAGTTTGTGACGTGTGTACTAAGCTTATAGAGTTCAATTCAAATAAGACAAAACTGCAAATCTGCATGTCGTTTATCAGGTTCCAGGGGTGTTTTATGCATTTTCCCTGTTACTGCCAGGTGTACGACTGTACAGGTGCATTGCCACTAAGCCTCGGGCAGCGCTATTATTTAAGAATACGTTGACTGTATCATGTGCCCAGCCTCGGGCAGCACTATTATTTAAGAATATGTTGACTGTATGCCCAGCCTCGGGCAGCGCTATTATTTAAGAATATGTTGACTGTATGCCCAGCCTCGGGCAGCGCTATTATTTAAGAATACGTTGACTGTATCATATGCCCAGCCTCGGGCAGCGCTATTATTTAAGAATACGTTGAATGTATCATATGCCCAGCCTCGGGCAGCGCTATTATTTAAGAATATGTTGACTGTATGCCCAGCCTCGGGCAGTGCTATTATTTAAGAATACGTTGACTGTATACATAAAAAGAAAAATCAAAATGTATTCAAAAAAAATTGGGCTATTGGTCGTGCCAGCCACGGGTTGACAGAGTCGAGAGTGCGCAGGCTGACCTGGGGAGGCTATAAGAGGGTGGAGCACCTGGGGTGCGGCCTCTTGGGGCATGGGTACGTGTAGACATGAGTCACTTATACTGCAACCTGTATGAGAACCGTTCTAATAAAGCAGTGAACTGAGAACTATCAACCTGCCTGGAGAGTCGTCAATAATGTGGTGCAAAAACAAAGCAATGTTACAATATGTTTGTGATGTGTTTCAATGAGCCGGTGTCCCACAGCAAGACAAAATACAATACCATTTTGGATAATATCCCCACCTCCATACACACTCAGATCCAACAAACATACATCACACCAAAACAAAACTAAAATGTAAACAAAGTGCAATATAATCAGGGGCGCTTTTACCTCGAGGTTATTACAGATTCTACTTTTAAGAACACCATTACAGTGATATTATACAGAAGCTTTTTGACCATGTCTGGTAATATGGAACAGTATGTTAGTTTTAATATGGGACAGTATGTTAGTTGTAATATGGGAGAGTATGTTAGTTTTAATATGGAACAGTATGTTAGCTTTAATATGGGACAGTATGTTAGTTTTAATATGGGACAGTATGTTAGTTGTAATATGGAACAGTATGTTAGTTTTAATATGGGACAGTTGTTAGTTGTAATATGGGACAGTTATATTTCGTATAGCATCGCGTCCCGCTCTGAGCCTTACGAGATACTCTATATCTCCTGTGATACCTAATGTATCTCCCACGAACAAAAAACACATGCACCCCACCTGTATGGGGCCCCGCCCCTTATGGTGGTACCACCCATATAACCATGACTCTGGTCATGAAACACCCTTCCTCTATTTTCGTCCCAGCGTACTGGATGCTTGCACCATACGAGCTAGCGGAATGAAAAGATTAAGGAAGATTAATAATGTTGGAAGCTTACCGGAGGTTGCTGGCCCCTGGCATCTTCGACGCATGTTTTCGGCGACACGACGGGCCTGTGATGTTCCTCGTTTGATGACTGCACATCGAGGTTCAGCTGTACAAGGCTGGCTGTCGGGCCAGCTTGTACTCAGGTAGGCCCTGTGTCTTCAGGCATGGGTATTAGTGTTAGTAATGCTGGTTTGTGTTGTTAACACAACCTTGTTGTGTGTTGGCGCCGGGGGCAAGATGGTTTGGTGAACGTTCTCTGCAGGGAACGGTTTCCAAGCTGTCTTGGGCGTGCTGCTAAAACATCTAAAGCTATGCTAACATGCTATCGCTACTGCCGCATGCTATCACTACTGCTAATTGCTATGCTGTTTTAATGTCTCCGCCGTGAGATGTTGTCACTCTCCCGCCTCTTGCCCGGTTCATCAATGAAGGTCAGTCGGTAGCTGTTGTGGGGTTTTGAGTTCTATTTACCTTTTTCGGGTAAATGGGTTGACAACGGGGTAGGTCGTGGCTAGGTTCTAGCCAGGTATTACCTTGTGTTCCGGCGGGGTTTGTTGAACGGTGTTCCCATCTGGGTTGGCGTCGGGTAGTGGGGCTATGGGTCCAGCCGACATGGTAAACATGTTGCGTGTCTGTGCACAGGCAATTGTTGTCTTGGGTTCCACATTGCCTGGCGTTAGGCTGCAGTAGTGTAAGGGCAGGGCCGCTTGGGAGAAATGTGAGGCCCTGTGCGTTTTTAGACGCGAGGCCCCCCATCTCCTGGCGCGGCCCTGTGTAGGGGGCTATTGTTTCATTTTGTCACTCTGCTATGAGAAGGTCTGTCTTGCTACAAGCTTTCTCTCCTCTCAAACCATTCATACTGACGGTCAATCGGTATACTGGGGGAGTAGTGCGGGGGGGGGGCTTTGTTTACCTTTTTTGGTAAATGGGCTAAACTAGGGCTGGTGTTCTGTTGTGAATATTTTGAATGAAGACGGGTCTGGTCCGTCTCCCCTTAAACTTTGTGTGTATGGGTTTGCTCATTCTACAGTTTTTGTGGTTTAGCTCTTTTATTCATTTAACCTTTTCATGGTCCACACCACAGTGGAGGGTGCTGTTTGCAATCACCACTGGTGCTCCATGTTAACGTCAGTCCTTTGTTTTTGATATATTGAAACAATGCCCCGCCCGGCCGACACCATGGGTCGGCCTGGCGAGTGGCTGGTGGGCTGTTAAGGCTTGTACCGCCACGGTATGGAATTGGCAACGATTAGAACTGTGTTCGAATTGGTGTTTTTTCTATTACAGAAATGGTGTCTGGTGGAGGGGCCTTGAGGGCCGGCCGACGTCGACACATCGCGCACGGTGTTGGTAAACCACTCCGTCGAGGATGTTGACGTTATTAGCTTTGACCCAGCCGCAAGCTATAACCGCTCAGGGTTCCCCTCTCCGCAGGGGATTTTGGTCTTCTGCTGGAGCGCGGGCGGTATTGTCCTAGGCCCTACACCGCCTCACACCGCGCAGCCAGAAGAAGAGAGAGCACGGCCTCGTCAGCGGCGATGACGGGGCCCTCGACAGGCGGCCATGTTTCCCCCGCCAGTGGTGCCCTGGTTGGAGAATCGACAGGGTATCGCGAGGCCGACAGTCTTGGCGGCCGAGGGATCGGCCATTTTGGGTGATTTCGGTGTTGGTAAACCACTCCGTCGTCATTTTGCCGCGAGCAGCCCGCTCCCCGTTCAATCCTCTCTCTGGTACCCCCAGAAGCGGGGCTCTGAGCGTTCTCCTTTGGCTGCGGGCCGCGAACCTTCATTGAAGCGTATGCGGCCCCATTCTTCGCTTCTCATGGAGACAGGGGCTGACACCCAGTTGATGGCTGAGCCTGGGTCTGTCCGTGAGAATGTTGTGCTGTCAAGCGGCTCCCACACCTTGAACTGTGTTGGTTGAGCCTGGTGTTACGTCTGTCAACTTAAGTGTTGTCAGCAGGGGGGCTCGAAACCTTTTGAGGCACACAGTGCGGGCTTCCCCGGCCTCGCCTTCGCCAGGCCAGGTATCATGTTGGTGCTCCCACTCCTGGAATATTGGCAAGTGGTCGCAGCTCACATGGTTTGGGGTGGTAGTGATATCACTGCAGGGCTACGGTGTGTAGGAACCCATGGGGGCCTTACACCTTGCATGTCCGGCTGCAGAACAACTCCTTCAGCATGTTCTGGAGGGGTGTTCAGTGGGGGGGCTTTTTTGATCGGAAGCCCCCCGTATCAGACAGGCCCTTTTCTGTCGGGGTTCCCCCTTGGGTGCGATTGCCTCGTGGGTGGTGTCAGGGTCAGGTGTTCCGACACGGAACGCGCTCCTCGCACGATTCCAGGGTTGTCTTCGCACAGCGGGGGGGACCGGGCCAACTATCTACAGTTCCTGGCGGACCTGCGCCACGTGACGGCGGGTGCGTTGGGAGTGTCGTCACATATGACTACGGCAGTACCATATGTCGAGGTAGATGGAGAGAATGGTGAGGCGGGGACTTGTGTTTACACAACCCCACCCGTTTTCAGGTTTGGTACAGACCCTGTTGTCGGGGTCTCCAGCAGGGACAGCTCTGGTCGACGAGATCCAATCTCTGTGGACGAAGCAAGCCATCGTCGTGGCGTTCTCCTCCCGGTGTTCTCTGCCCGAGAAGTCGGGAGGGAGGGGTGTAAGACCCAGGCTGGACCTGTCCCATGGGAAGGTTCAGCATTTTTTGGATCGTCTCCTACCTGTTGAACACTGTCAGGTGGGGGTCTGGTTCTCCTCCATAGACCTGTAGGATGCGTATGCGCATCCCCGATCTTCCATCCTAGGGCTTACCTACGCTTCCTTTGCAGGGTTAGCGTATGAGTACCAGAGGCTGCCGTTCGGTTTTCTCTGGCTCCCCGCATCTTCACCAAGTGCGTGGAGGCCGCACTGGGGCCTCTGCGTCATCCGGGGTTACGGAGTGTTCTGCCCTGATGACGTTCTGGTCCTTCGCGGTCAAGGTGGATCGTCAGGTCTCGTACCAGGCAGGTCTCTACCAGCCTGGGGTTGCTGTAGACTGGATGTAGAGTATTCCTCTTCCCAGTCAACGGTTGGAGGGCTATGGGCATCCATCTCAGAGCGTGTTGTCAACACGCTCGGGAGGTTCCGTCCTAGGACGGTTACGGCGCTGTCTCACGTTGCGTTTTCACCGACGCCTCCCTCGCTGGTGACGCGTCGGGCCAACGCAGTAGGGGGCAGCTGGCAAACCATGCTGCCCGGTCTGCGCTACGTTCAATGTGTTGGTGTTGAAAGCGGTCCTTCTGGTCCACAAATGGTGTTGATCAGGACGGACGATACGACGTCAGTGTCGTGTATCGACAGACAGGGAGGAGTACGCTCCCCCTGTCTGCACCAGGCGGCGGGCGGCTGGCTATGGGCGTCCTCCATCTGCGCGGCCTAAGGGCTCCCCACATCCCCGGCAGGGAGGATGTGGGTGCAGGTGTACTGTCGCGGGGCGGCCCTCATCCTGACGGGTGAGGATTGCGTCTGGACATGGCCGGCAGGTCTGGGACCGATGCCGTGCCGCCAGGGATTCTTCCCCATACATCTGTTAGGTCAGTTGTTGGGACGGGTACGTTGAGGGGCGCAGGTCCTTGATCCTGATGGTGTTACCATCTGGAATGCGCATGCTCCCTCCACTGTCGCGCTTACGCGGGCAGATGACGTATGTTCCAAGTGTGGTGTAAGGCGGGGGGCCAGGACTCAGTCTCCTGCCCCCTGGTTGCTGTCCTTAGTTACCTCCAGTCTCTCCTTGATAGACTGTCGGCTTCGACGGTGAGGGTATATGCAGCAGCTATATCCTCCTATCATGAGGGGTTTGAGGGGATGTCTTGTTCAGCCACCCTCTTGTGAAGCGTTTCCTGCTTGGCGCTCGACGCGTTAAGCCGGTGCAACGCTCCTTGGCTCCGGCTTGGGATCTTCAATTGGTCCTCGGTCGGTTGTCCTTGGCCCCGTTTGAGCCGCTCGAGCGGGCGCCGTTGGGACAGCTGTCCTTCGGGACCGCGTTCCTTCTGGCTGTCACTTCCGCTAAACGCGTAGGTGAGCTCTGTGCTCTCTCGGTACGTCCAGAGTGCCTGTCTTTTCGGACCGATTGCGGTGTCACTCTGCGACCTAATCCTGCTTTCGTGCCTAAGAATATCCGGAGTTCCTTCCGCTCCCGGGATATTGTGGTTCAGGCGTTTCGTCCTCCTCCTCACACTGGTGAGTTAGATGCGGGCCTTCACCTGTCATGTCCAGTCCGTGCTTGGGGATTTACCTCAGCCGTACTCAGGATTTCAGGGTTACCGACCAGCTTTTTGTCTGTTACGGTGGGGCTCGTGCTGGTAAGGCACTGTCGGAGCAGCGCCTGTCCCATTGGTTGTGCGAGGGTGTTACCCTCTGCTACACGCTGGCTGGGCAGGATCCCCCTGGGGGCGTCAGGGCGCACTCCACTCGTGGGGTGGCTGCCTCTGCCGCTCTCCTGGGTGGGGCCTCGGTGGAGGCCATCTGTGCTGCAGCTTCATGGTCCTCCCCGGGCTCCTTTGTAAGGTTTTTCCTCATGGACATGACCGGGGGTTCTGTCTCCCAGGCGGTTCTGGGGTCTGTGGCCTTTCCTGCTTCCCGTCCTTTGGTCGGGTAGCAGGAGTGTATGGGTATGGGCCGCAGTGTGTTGAGTCACACGTGGTTCCGCCTGTACGGTGTGTTCAAGGGGTTCTGGCTCCCTCTTGTTCGCATTCAGGTGGAGTTGACTGCGCCCCCCCTTCGTTAGGAAGGATGGGGTGACAGGGCTCCCTGCACCCCTTGATGTGGGCTTACGGGTCCTCAGGGGGTACATCTGTCGGGTCTCGCGCCCGCTCTTCCCCATTATCTCGTAAGGCTCAGAGCGGGACGCGATGCTATACGAAATATAACGATAGGTTATGTAGATAACCTAGTTATATTAGTATTGGCTAAGCGTCCCGCTCTGCGCGCCCTGAGTTCCCTCTTGAGGGGTCTTTTCCTGGGACGGGTTTTTGGCGAGGAAGGGTGTTTCATGACCAGAGTCATGGTTATATGGGTGGTACCACCATAAGGGGCGGGGCCCCATACAGGTGGGGTGCATGTGTTTTTTGTTCGTGGGAGATACATTAGGTATCACAGGAGATATAGAGTATCTCGTAAGGCTCAGAGCGGGACGCTTAGCCAATACTAATATAACTAGGTTATCTACATAACCTATCGTTGTTAGTTGTAATATGGGACAGTATGTTAGTTTTAATATGGAACAGTATGTTAGTTGTAATATGGGACAGTTGTTAGTTGTAATATGGGACAGTTGTTAGTTGTAATAATGGGACAGTATGTTAGTTGTAATATGGAACAGTATGTTAGTTGTAATATGGGACAGTTGTTAGTTTTAATATGGGACAGTTGTTAGTTGTAATATGGGACAGTTGTTAGTTGTAATATGGGACAGTTGTTAGTTGTAATATGGGACAGTATGTTAGTTTTAATATGGGACAGTATGTTAGTTGTAATATGGGACAGTATGTTAGTTGTAATATGGAACAGCCTGGTACCAGTATGGAACAGCCTGGTACCTCCGCCTACCCCGATATAAACCCCTCCTTTTGGGTGTGTTGTCTCAATTTGGTGAAATTCTGATGGTACAGGTGATGAGGACGTAGCTTAAAACAAGCGCTCTCATCACTTAGGAATCCCCTGTACGCACCAGCGTGATGACGCACATACGTGGGATTCCGCTCTGTCAGGTTGGGTGGACGTCCTCAGCTCCCTCGGCGTCAGGGCAAGCATTAACATATCCTGCTCAGGGGGGGGGGGGGGGGGGGGGGTTTCCCATGCCCACCAACTCAGAAGAGTGGGGCTGGGGTCCCCTTCCATAATAAACGTCACAGGTTTCGAGTTTTCTTGAGTTGGGGCCTGCGTGGTTCAGATCCCAACTCACATTGTTGAATGAGGTCTCTGTGGGATAAACTGGCGTCTTCCCCTCTCGTGAGAGCGGCTTAGTGACGGGTGGTTTTTTTCCAGGCTCTGTGTATAAATCCTGTGTCGAGGATCCTTGCGAGGACCGGTCTCCGCCCCGGTTTACCCGAATAGGGGGGAGAGACGATGGGTTGGGGGTTCTTTCTTATCGAAATTCGCCCAACACCGTTCTCGGATTTTACGAGCCTAGCGCTGTTATCGGGCCAGCGGCTACGAAGAGCCCCGGCCAAGCAGAGACCATTCTCTTTTTCGAACCGGGACAGTTACAGCCCATTTAAATAGGCATAAATGTAAGGGTCTGTTCCCCGTTCTTCGATGTCAGCGCCTGGTCCCGGGGATGTTTCAAATATTAATTTGAAATGGCCATCTTAGGGACCGGCACGCCCTGGTCTGTCCGAACGGCATTACAGTGTTTATGTGGTCGGCCGGGAGGGAGTTTACCTCTGCCGAGTGCCAGGCGAGCGCTGCTCGTGAAAATGAATCTGCCAGCTCAAAGGCTCGCTGCATTTCCGGGGGGAAATGACGGGGCAGATCAAGCATCACAGGGGGGCTTCACGCCCGATGGGTGGGCCACCGTGAGCTGTTCTTTTACAGTCCGTCTCGGTGGCGCCTCCTGTGGTTTTTGATCAAAACGTGTACCTCCCCCACCAATAACCGTTTTTTTTAAGAGGTTGGGGACCCGGGACTCATCCTGGTCGCGCCAGACCGGATCAGTCCAACCCGGTCCGGCAGTTCGGGACCCCGACCTCGCGAGATTATGACCCCACGAGAGTATGACATTGTACACAGCGTACCGGACACCCCCGGTGGTGTCACGAGTAAATGCCTGGAGAGGTCTCGATTCCGCGGCCTTGTTGACCTCACCAGGTCCCTTTGGTCAGGTCCTAGCTCCCGGACTCGGCGGAAGGCCCTGCCCTTGAGTGGTCCATGGGGCTGGGACCTCCTCCGTGCCCCGCTGCTAAGGCTTCGCTGGCGGAGTCAGGGTTCAACGACCCCGACCCCACGAGGTGTGGGAGCGGTAACGCGAACATATGCTTCACGTACGTTTCCCTTGTAGCGAGCGGGATGCGTGGTGGGGTAGACGCGGGTCCTTTTTTCCCCACGGTCTACTCACCTTGTGCGTTTTTTGGGTGCTGTTACCTTTTTCGCACAGTCGGTGTCTTCCGAATGAAGGTCAAGACTCGGGAAGGAAGAGTACGGCCACGCTCCTCGCTTATATACATAACCGGAAATGGGCGTGGCCGGGCAAATGAAGGTGCATGTGGCAAAAGCTTTCAGTGATACAATAAGTAATGATGAGATTCCCAGCAGAGCAGAACGCTACGGTACGGTACACACTGAAATGGTTCGGTACGGATACGTGTACCTTTACACCCCTAATAGGTGGGGAGATAAGTCCATGAACTGGTGGGGGGAAATGAGTAGGACCAGGTGGGGTGTGACAAAGCTATTTGTATTCTGTAACACTCTCAATGTCAGACTCATTCACAGTCGATATTTATGAAAATTATTATGAACAATATTTCTAGCCCTATAGAGAATATCATGCATTTTATTTTGTTTGCATTATGTACAAGCTTAAAGGGATATTTCACTTTAGTAGAACTTGTAAAAATTCTGCATTCTTACCTCTATCTAAAGTCATCTACAAGTGTCACACCATCATTCCTCCCAGGTGTCAGGCTCCTCATTCACTTCACATATTGGGGACCTAATCTAAATATCGTACTTTAAAAAAAAAAATGTATTGATCTTTTTCCCCCTCCTTTTTCCTCCGATTTTCTCCCATCCCAATGTTAGTCGTTCCCAATCCCCTTCCTGGTCGCAGCGCACTTACCCCCCACAGTCGGTCTGGGAGAGTGGAGGCTATCACGTGCTTCCTCCGACACACGTCTAGCCCAGTGGTTCCCAAAGTCGGGGTCGCGACCCAAAGGTGGGCCGCAAGCAGCCACGGGAGGCCTATTGCTTATTAACAGCGGAGGAGTGCGCCGAATGCTTCCGCATTTTCCCTGATTGGCTGCGACACGCCCCGCGGCAGGCGCGGCAACCGCAGAGCGGAGCGGCAGAGCTTGCGGCATTATGTGGCCTTAAACCGCGATGATTCTCATTCAAAGCTTAGCTCACCTGGCAGCGTGGCGGTCCTGCGGTCCTGCGGTCCGTTGGTTTCAAGTTTGAATCCCATCAATTTTATTTTTTTATTTTTTTTTAACGTGTATTCTTTCGCCGGTTAAGGTTAGGCATGGTTAAGGTTAAGGTTAAGGTTAGGCATTGTTTCGGAGTTGGTTAAGGTTAGAAAGGTTAAGTTTAGGCGCTGTTAAGGAGCTGGTTAAGGTTAGAGTTTGTCTTAGAGAATGGCAATATTCTTTCTATGGTTAAGGTTAAGGTTAGGCATGGTTAAGGTTAAGGTTAAGGTTAGGCATTGTTTCGGAGTTGGTTAAGGTTAGAAAGGTTAAGTTTAGGCGCTGTTAAGGAGCTGGTTAAGGTTAGCGTTTGTCTTAGAGAATGGCAATAGACAGCCTATTTCCGCACTGCCGCTCTCTCGCGCTGCCGCGGTCACATGGTCACATTGTCACATTCTTGCACTCCTCCGCTGTTAAAAAGCAACACGCCCACGGGAGGGCCGCGAGATGATTTCCAAAAAAAAAAAAAAAAAAAAAAAAAATTGTCAGGACACTGAACTTAGAAGCAGGCCAGGACAGTGTTTCTAGTTGTATTCTAAAATTATATTCTATTGTATTCTAAAATGTGACTATATGGTTTTATATTAACTTAATAAATAAACAAAAACTACTTATTTCAACGAACATTTCAAACTAAATAACAGATTATGTGTCGAGGATCCTTGCGAGGACCGGTCTCCGCCCCGGTTTACCCGAATAGGGGGGAGAGACGATGGGTTGGGGGTTCTTTCTTATCGAAATTCGCCCAACACCGTTCTCGGATTTTACGAGCCTAGCGCTGTTATCGGGCCAGCGGCTACGAAGAGCCCCGGCCAAGCAGAGACCATTCTCTTTTTCGAACCGGGACAGTTACAGCCCATTTAAATAGGCATAAATGTAAGGGTCTGTTCCCCGTTCTTCGATGTCAGCGCCTGGTCCCGGGGATGTTTCAAATATTAATTTGAAATGGCCATCTTAGGGACCGGCACGCCCTGGTCTGTCCGAACGGCATTACAGTGTTTATGTGGTCGGCCGGGAGGGAGTTTACCTCTGCCGAGTGCCAGGCGAGCGCTGCTCGTGAAAATGAATCTGCCAGCTCAAAGGCTCGCTGCATTTCCGGGGGGAAATGACGGGGCAGATCAAGCATCACAGGGGGGCTTCACGCCCGATGGGTGGGCCACCGTGAGCTGTTCTTTTACAGTCCGTCTCGGTGGCGCCTCCTGTGGTTTTTGATCAAAACGTGTACCTCCCCCACCAATAACCGTTTTTTTTAAGAGGTTGGGGACCCGGGACTCATCCTGGTCGCGCCAGACCGGATCAGTCCAACCCGGTCCGGCAGTTCGGGACCCCGACCTCGCGAGATTATGACCCCACGAGAGTATGACATTGTACACAGCGTACCGGACACCCCCGGTGGTGTCACGAGTAAATGCCTGGAGAGGTCTCGATTCCGCGGCCTTGTTGACCTCACCAGGTCCCTTTGGTCAGGTCCTAGCTCCCGGACTCGGCGGAAGGCCCTGCCCTTGAGTGGTCCATGGGGCTGGGACCTCCTCCGTGCCCCGCTGCTAAGGCTTCGCTGGCGGAGTCAGGGTTCAACGACCCCGACCCCACGAGGTGTGGGAGCGGTAACGCGAACATATGCTTCACGTACGTTTCCCTTGTAGCGAGCGGGATGCGTGGTGGGGTAGACGCGGGTCCTTTTTTCCCCACGGTCTACTCACCTTGTGCGTTTTTTGGGTGCTGTTACCTTTTTCGCACAGTCGGTGTCTTCCGAATGAAGGTCAAGACTCGGGAAGGAAGAGTACGGCCACGCTCCTCGCTTATATACATAACCGGAAATGGGCGTGGCCGGGCAAATGAAGGTGCATGTGGCAAAAGCTTTCAGTGATACAATAAGTAATGATGAGATTCCCAGCAGAGCAGAACGCTACGGTACGGTACACACTGAAATGGTTCGGTACGGATACGTGTACCTTTACACCCCTAATAGGTGGGGAGATAAGTCCATGAACTGGTGGGGGGAAATGAGTAGGACCAGGTGGGGTGTGACAAAGCTATTTGTATTCTGTAACACTCTCAATGTCAGACTCATTCACAGTCGATATTTATGAAAATTATTATGAACAATATTTCTAGCCCTATAGAGAATATCATGCATTTTATTTTGTTTGCATTATGTACAAGCTTAAAGGGATATTTCACTTTAGTAGAACTTGTAAAAATTCTGCATTCTTACCTCTATCTAAAGTCATCTACAAGTGTCACACCATCATTCCTCCCAGGTGTCAGGCTCCTCATTCACTTCACATATTGGGGACCTAATCTAAATATCGTACTTTAAAAAAAAAAATGTATTGATCTTTTTCCCCCTCCTTTTTCCTCCGATTTTCTCCCATCCCAATGTTAGTCGTTCCCAATCCCCTTCCTGGTCGCAGCGCACTTACCCCCCACAGTCGGTCTGGGAGAGTGGAGGCTATCACGTGCTTCCTCCGACACACGTCTAGCCCAGTGGTTCCCAAAGTCGGGGTCGCGACCCAAAGGTGGGCCGCAAGCAGCCACGGGAGGCCTATTGCTTATTAACAGCGGAGGAGTGCGCCGAATGCTTCCGCATTTTCCCTGATTGGCTGCGACACGCCCCGCGGCAGGCGCGGCAACCGCAGAGCGGAGCGGCAGAGCTTGCGGCATTATGTGGCCTTAAACCGCGATGATTCTCATTCAAAGCTTAGCTCACCTGGCAGCGTGGCGGTCCTGCGGTCCGTTGGTTTCAAGTTTGAATCCCATCAATTTTATTTTTTTATTTTTTTTTAACGTGTATTCTTTCGCCGGTTAAGGTTAGGCATGGTTAAGGTTAAGGTTAAGGTTAGGCATTGTTTCGGAGTTGGTTAAGGTTAGAAAGGTTAAGTTTAGGCGCTGTTAAGGAGCTGGTTAAGGTTAGAGTTTGTCTTAGAGAATGGCAATATTCTTTCTATGGTTAAGGTTAAGGTTAGGCATGGTTAAGGTTAAGGTTAAGGTTAGGCATTGTTTCGGAGTTGGTTAAGGTTAGAAAGGTTAAGTTTAGGCGCTGTTAAGGAGCTGGTTAAGGTTAGCGTTTGTCTTAGAGAATGGCAATAGACAGCCTATTTCCGCACTGCCGCTCTCTCGCGCTGCCGCGGTCACATGGTCACATTGTCACATTCTTGCACTCCTCCGCTGTTAAAAAGCAACACGCCCACGGGAGGGCCGCGAGATGATTTCCAAAAAGAAAAAAAAGAAAAAAGAAAAAATTGTCAGGACACTGAACTTAGAAGCAGGCCAGGACAGTGTTTCTAGTTGTATTCTAAAATTATATTCTATTGTATTCTAAAATGTGACTATATGGTTTTATATTAACTTAATAAATAAACAAAAACTACTTATTTCAACGAACATTTCAAACTAAATAACAGATTATGCACATAAAACGCTGAAAACAACCGAAGCAACAATAGTATTTTAATGAGGCTATTATTATTATCATTATTATTTTGCAACAAGTTGGCCCTCTCATAAATAGCACATATAAATGAATAACTAACTTGAACTAATAGGATTGAAGTGATATTTGGCTTAAAAAATCGGTCGCCTGGCAAAAAAAAAAAGAAAAAAGCCTGACGATGTGCATTGGGCCGCGGCTCTCTGACGCCTTATTTTCTGGGTCCCGGCCTGAAAAGTTTGGGAACCCCTGGTCTAGCCAATCAACCGCTTCTTTTCACCTGGCAGCGCGGACTCTCACTGAGAGCGTGTAACGTGTGGAAGGATCACACTACCGCCCTTAGATCCTATCCGCGCTTAGCAGGCGCCCCGACCGAACTATAGGAGTCGCTGTTTACAACGACCCGGACCCACCCCGCCAGCTTCTCCCACCCTCTAATACTGCCAATTGTATTAGTGTGAACGGCCAGCCAAGCTGGTGACAACCCCGGAGCTGTGAGCTGGATGCGAATCCAGCGTCTCCGGGGTTGGTGACGAACGCAATCTCCGCTACGCCACCTGACCGCCTAAAAATAAATATCGTACTTTTGAAGTATAAACAAACTACTACTATTTCCCCAAGGGGATCAATACAGGAATATCTTATCTTATCTTACTGTGCAGATTTCAATAAAACAGACAATTATGAGGTACATATTTGTTTTGGCATTTGATATGTGTTTACAGATTTATTACCACTGAAAAATGTAAGCAGATCTGGTCATGTTGTTGTAGGTTTGAGTGTGCTGTGTATCTTTGACTTTTATGGAATGTTGGATAGAGGTTACCATGGTTGATTGATTGATTGATTGATTGATTGATTGATTGATTGATTGATTGATTGATTGATTGATTGATTGATTGAAAAGTGTATTAACAGATTGCAGAATGGGTACAGTACAGCTCAATACATACAATTGTTAAGGGGATGCAGACCAGAGAAAGACTTTTGTCTTGTTTACATCAGGGTCCCCCATTTTCAATTCATCATAAACCTACTGGGTTACCTACTGCCTTGCTGGAAGAAAGATTCTAAACATTCTGTGTGAACAGTTGGTCAAACTATGCCTCAAGCAAGAAATCGTTTATTTAATGATAAGTTGACAACATGACAAAACAAGTACCTTTGACACAGAAACATATATTACACAGAATAATATTGCTGTATAGTTTGTTTATACTTCAGAAGTATGATATTTAGACTAGGCCCTCAAAAAGAAGACGTGAATGAGGAGCCTGACACCTGGGAAGAATGGTGGTGTTGACAGTGGTTGACAGGAATAGCAGTGGTCACTAGCTTACTTGTAGATGGTCTTAGGTAAAGTTAAGATTGCTAATTTTTTACTAGTTCTATTAAAGTGGTGGTGACAGTGGCTCAGAAGGTACAGTAGAGCGGACATCTGGTAATTGGAAGGTCCCGGTTTGATTCCTGTTCCTCCCAGCAGCATGTCGAAGTGTCCTTGAGCAAGACACTTAACCCCTAATTACTAGCAATCAGCAGGTTGTCAACTTGCATGGTTGCCTCCATCGTCGGTGTGTGTATGTAAGGAAGAAATTGTAAAGCGCTTTGGATAAAAGCGCTATATACTGTAAATGTAGTCCATTTACCATTTAAAGTGAAATATCCATTTAAGGCCAATAAGCACATCTTGAAGAGCATTAAATGAGAGTTGCAGGTTCTAAATTACTAGTTGTATAGAGTTAGCAATACAATAGACAATAGTGTCATCTGCATAAAGATGGACTTGGCAGCCACTCAAAGATGAGACAGGATTGTGTAATGGGTAAGAAGAACTCTTACTCTGCATGCACTTAACAATTTTCAGTGATATGGGATAACTTACAAATTATTTCATAATAAAACAGATGACTGTTTTATGATTAAACAGATCATCCTATGCACATTTGCATCATAACTGGGTGCAGTGAATCATTTACAACAGTTCTATAGGCAATAACATACGCCATTAATTTTACTGTGTGCTCTGCTGGGTGAGCTTCCTGTTTCACACTTGCCCCTCCCACTGTTGTGATGTCATAGCCATGCAGTAATGTTTTTTTCTTCTTTACCATGATGTTTCTGTCCAAGGGCTCAGTAACAGCAGCTTGTATTGATACTTTTCAGACTAAGAAATTAACAAAATGTACTTTAAGTGTCTCATGTACTACTTCATATTACGATATAATAACTTAATTCACCCTACTTAACAGTAGGCTACATGCAGAATCTGCACATGTCTTCTTGTTTGTCCTTCTAATTGGCATTAAACGTGTAGGAAAATCACCAGAATCGCTTAGGGAAAATGTTACACAAGTGTTTGGCACATGAAATGTGAAGAAAGGATACATTTGCCCTCCTCTCTTTCCATTTCAAAGAATAGAGTGAAAAAAGAAAATAGGGACGGAACAACTGTAAGTTGAGCTCGATTCATTTGCATATTTTGATTTGAATCGTAGAGACGCCAGCTGGCCGGGCTGCAGAGGTTCTGCCTCAACAAGCACACCGACCAACTTCAATTTCCTCGGAATTCATAAATCGCCACAAAGCTCCGTTTAGCCTAGCCTAAATAAGAGAATACACACACACACACGCGCACGCACACGCACGCACGCACGCACGCACACACACACACACACACACACACACACACACACACACACACACACACACACACACACACACACACACACACACACACACACACACACACACACACACAGAGACAGATAAAGTTGAATGGTCACAGCTAAGAATGTTTGTGAGAGATTGTTATGAATCAGTCATTTAAAGCTCTGGCTGTTACACATAACATTGGACTTGCCTGTAAGCTAAGGTCTGACCTTAGTGAGGAATGACTAGCAGGATCTTCCAGCGTACAATTTTTCATCATGGGAAATATGTACGAGACTTAGCTGCTGCCAGATCTTCACTGTGCCGTCTCCCGTCTCTCTCCTGTCTCTTGGGTGAGGGATTTACTGTCTTTGTCTGAAAGGCAAATCCCAGAGTCTGCACAAAGGTGCTGCTTAGGCTCAGAGCTATTTGGCCAATTCAGTGATTTGTTTTAGGAAACCCTCTGTGACTAATTAGATCCAGTGAACAGAGAGCGTTAAGGAGGAATGAAAGGCTCGCCTCCTGGGCCCGATAGCTCTGCTGCTCAGGGTGATAGAATGCAAAACTAGCATGCGTGCAGCAGGCGTTCTCCCATGATACAATGGATCAGACACCTGCTCTTGCCCCGCTAAAATCGATCTATCCAACCGCTGTCAACAACGACACTTGTATGGTCAGATAAATTACCCAAGGGGAATAGGAACATTATAAGATAAGAAAGGATTATACTAACTTGTGTTGTGTTGTGTTGTTTCGTCTCTTCTCTCTTTGGCTAGTACACAGTGGTTCTCAACCTTTTCTGGGCCAGTGCCCCCCTATGCATTATCCACACATATGCAGTAATATTAGGCCTAATGTTGATTTATCATTCTGTGTTATATAATTTAAAAAGCATGTCATTGAATGCCAAATAACAGATTTGATTTAACAGGACAGTTTGGAATATCATTATTATTATTTTCCCAGGGAGAAAAAAAGCCATTTGAATAGAAATGATGTGTTAAACAAATGCAACGTTTAGACATTTGATATTCAAACTTTAATAGGTCTCATCAGCACGATATCATCACAAACAGCAGCCAATCAGAAGGCGGCAATTTGGCGCTGGTGCCAAGCAAGAAAGAAATTTTGTTCCAACGGAAAACAAGGGCAGTCTACCAAGAAAAATTTCTGAGGCTGATAGGGAAAAAAACTGTATCAACGGTTAGAAATGAGAAATTCAAACTTTAATTGAGGGTCTCAGACAAAGAAGCATGTAACTCTGTTTGACATTTTCAGAGTGTTGTGTTTGTTCATAGTTAAAGACAGTAGAGGTTGAGTACTTTATTATCTAAAGATGGTAAGTTAGAGTATTGTTTATTCATAGATAAAGACAGTAGAGGTTGAGTACTTTATTATCTAAAGATGGTAAGTTAGAGTGTTGTTTATTTAAGCATTACATCATGCGCAGGAGTGGTTTGTGAAAAATCACAAATCACGACTGCAAGTGGTGTAATGCTTTTATACAACTGCCACATTCATCCAACCTTATTGCTATACAATAAACACACATTAATCGAAGATTTATTGAAAAAACCATCTGCCACAAAAAGTAGTTCCCACAACAACAAAAAAGAGAAGTTGCCTCCATGTGGAAGCAGCTCGGAAGTGCATCCAACTGTTCTCAGTAAGACATCCAGCAACATCCAGCAAACTAACACATCCAACTGTCTCTCAACTAAGACATCCAACGAACTAACACATCCAACTGTCTTTCAACTAAGACAACCAACCAACTAACACATCCAACTTTTCTTTAGTTTTTAACCTACTTTCTATTGAACTTCCTTCTTAGATGCTTCTATAGAAAGTAGGTAAAACAAATAAAAAAAAGTTTTCTTTGCCCTATAGGGGAAAAAAAGTTTTCTTCGCCCTATTTTTTTATTTTATTTTTTAAACCTACTTTCAATAGAAGCAGCTGGGAGGTGCGCTGTTTTAAGTGAGCGTGGGTTATTGAATTGATTGATTGCTAATTTTATTACTGTCCGCCTTGTTTCCAACTGGTTAAGTTTAGGCCCTCTTTCAAAGTTGGTTTGGAAGGAGTTTGGAACCAGGGCTGGTGGTCTATCGCCCTGCTCTAAAGACAAACTCTAACCTTAACCAACTTCGAAAGAGGGCCTAAACTTAACCAGTTGGAAACCAGGCGGACAGTAATAAAATTAGCAATCAATCAATCAATCAATCAATCAACCAATCAATCAATCAATCAATCAATCAATCAATCAATCAATCAATCAATCAATCAATCAATCAATTCAATAGGCCATGCTCACTTAAAACAGTGCAGCACCCAGCTGCTTCTATGTCTCTCAGTCTGACTCTCCTCCGCCGTTGCAGACAGGAGCGTGTGTGTGTGTGTGTGTGTGTGTGTGTGTGTGTGTGTGTGTGTGTGTGTGTGTGTGTGTGTGTGTGTGTGTGTGTGTGTGTGTGTGTGTGTGTGTGTGTGTGTGTGTGTGTGTGTGTGTGTGTGTGGGTGTGTATGCGACCGAGTGAGTGTGCCAGACAGTGTGAGAGAGTGAACTCTGCAGTCAGGGGCAAGGAAGGGGAAGAAAGAAAAGAAAAATTAAAAAGAAAATTGCAAATTAATCAATCAATCAATCCGCGCGATTATTTTGTTCCACAATGACTCATGACCCATCAATTACATCATCCAACATTGTTTAAAGAACTAAGACATTCGCCGTGACAGAATCGGTTTATATTTAGTCGTTATGACGCTATCAACATATCCATTTGTTAAAGATTATTGTCCGCCATCTTGTTTTTTCCTAAAAATCCCACGGTGGAGTGATTGTAATTCGGTTGTGGGCGGGTCCTGGGACCAGGAGCGTGGAATTGTGAAGAATACATACGTGTAAATTGACTGTTTCAGCCAATCAGAATCGAGAAATTTGCATGCCGTTGTATAATCATAGATAAAGACAGTAGAGGTTGAGTACTTTATTATCTAAAGATGGTAAGTTAGAGTGTTGTGTTCATTCATAGTTAAAGACAGTAGAGGTTGAGTACTTTATTATCTAAAGAATGGTACCTTAGAGTATTGTGTTTATTCATAGATAAAGACAGTAGAGGTTGAGTACTTTATTATCTAAAGAATGGTACCTTAGAGTATTGTGTTTATTCATAGATAAAGACAGTAGAGGTTGAGTACTTTATTATCTAAAGATGGCAAGTTAGAGTGTTGTGTTCATTCATAGTTAAAGACAGTAGAGGTTGAGTACTTTATTATCTAAAGAATGGTACGTTAGAGTATTGTGTTTATTCATAGATAAAGACAGTAGAGGTTGAGTACTTTATTATCTTAAGATGGTAAGTTAGAGCGTTGTGTTCATTCATAGTTAAAGACAGTAGAGGTTGAGTACTTTATTATCTAAAGATGGCAAGTTAGAGTGTTGTGTTAATTCATAGTTAAAGACAGTAGAGGTTGAGTACTTTATTATCTAAAGAATGGTACGTTAGAGTATTGTGTTTATTCATAGATAAAGACAGTAGAGGTTGAGTACTTTATTATCTAAAGAATGGTACGTTAGAGTATTGTGTTTATTCATAGATAAAGACAGTAGAGGTTGAGTACTTTATTATCTTAAGATGGTAAGTTAGAGCGTTGTGTTCATTCATAGTTAAAGACAGTAGAGGTTGAGTACTTTCTGGTGATGTATCACACTCCAAGTGATTTGGATTGATTTTACAACTGCAAATACATGGGCTGTCCAACACATTTCTGAAGTTAAACAGACTTATGTGGTTCTTCAGTGCAACGCTTCAATTAAGTCTCAATATTGATTACAAACAGCAGACAATCAGAAGGCGGCAGTTTGACGCTGGTGCCAAACAAGAAGGATTTTTTTGTTCCAAAAAAAACAAGAGAGAACGTCGGAGGCTGATGGGGGGGGGGGGGGGGGGATGACATGTAGGCATAGCCTCCTAAAGGCCTATTCATCCTAATGTTAGAAGGAATACACTAAAGCAGCGGTTCTCAAACTAGGGTCGCGACCCAAAGTGACGTTGTGGGTAGGTGACAGTGCATTGGCAAGTAAAACATAAATAATTCTTAATAACAGAGTATGTAGACGGAAGTCTCATGCAAGTGATACTTGACTTCACATGTGTTGCCGTCTGTTTGAATGGAAGCACGATACCTACAACTCTTGTTGTGTAGACATACTTAATGTGGTGGGCGCTAACTTTACATTTGAAAATGTGTTTGTTCCTAATGTGTGCTCAGTATATTGCGGTATGTGATGATGACACGACACACAAGGGTAATAATTATTTGTATTTTCAGGCTGTATAGGCGCCTATACAGCCTGAACATACAAATAATTATTACCCTTGTGTGTCGTGTCATCATCACATGATGAGCACACATTAGGAACAAACACATTTTCAAATGTAAAGTTAGCGCCCACCACATCAAGTAACGAGAGTTGTAGGTCAGAAATGATGGAATAGATTTACCAACAAAAAAGGTGTTTAGCCTGCTCATACCTTAATAAAAGCGTGGGGCAGCACGAATAACTTGGCTCTGCTAGTATCATGCTTACACTATACAGTATGTCATGCACATGTATTTTATATGTTAATAAAATTGCATTTATCTATATGTAGCAGGGTGGATTATCCCTGCTTCGTGGGAACGGGTGTGCACAGTCACTGGGTAGCGGGACACAGTAGAGCTCCGTCTGACTGCACCCTCGTCTTTGGGCCTGGAGCGTCAAACTGGAGGCCGGCAGTGAGAGTGTGGATGGGGCCCGGGATTTACCAACCTGGTCTGGTACTCTGGTCTTCCTCGCCTTTCCGGGGCGGTCAGCAGTATTCCCCAACTTGCTCTCACTTCCCCCAATACCCCCGTTAACCCTCCCACACCTAGTGACTGATAGATGAATAAATAGATTTGTTCCTCCCCCAAGCAGTACCAGCTCCCTTGATGACCACTAGAGACCTTAATGACTGTAAGGGGAAAGGGTTAAATAATAATAATATTACCCGCATCAAAAAGGGTTAGGGTTAGACTCAATAATGGACACGCACACACACAATTCCCGTCTTAGTTCGTTTAGTGTTACTTATACTGGGCAGTGACAAGTATTACTGGCAGTGAGTCAAATGGCATATAACATTATTATTCCTAATTACTAATAATTATAATAATAATATATATATAACACGTATACAATAATACCTTTCTCTAAGGCTTTACATATTACGGCAGCATTAATGTACCCCAAGAAGAAACAGGGTTAACTAGACGGGAAATCAATAGGCATGACCATACACGTTATCACACTCAAAGGAAATGAAAAGGTGGGCCCACTTTACCAAACAAAAGTCCTATACTAATGCCGGCATGTAATGTTTATGGGGTACCCCTATGAACTGTAGTTAGCAACATTAGTTTCGCCCGTAGGCCGCACCACACTGTGTACTGTGCAATAGGATCTTGGGCACCGAAGCGCCAGTGTACTCAACCAAGATGGCGGCCTCGCCGCACCACCACTAGTCCGGGTGTTAAGATGGCGTCGAACGCTCTCGTCCCAGGAGCTAGCAAGCTGTGTTAGGCAGAGGGGGCAGTAGCGGGCTGGAGGCGCGTGCTGGGTGATGGCGACCTCTGCTGGACGGGACAAACTCCCGTGCTAGGCTGCCGACCGCCGGTGCTGAGAAGATGTAGACTGCCGGCGCTGACAGGCTGCTGGCTGCCGGTGCTGGGTTGACGCGCTTTAATAATCTGGAGGCTACCTTAACTGAAGCTACTCTGTGGGTCCTAGACAGCCCTCCTGCTAGACGAAACATGCAACAACGCACGGTGCCTCTAACCACCAGTTCTCTTCAGGCAACGCTTGCCGGGCACCTCGCTGGAGGGGATAACGTTAACATAAGCCACTTGGCTATACCGCTTTCTTCTAGGATAACTCGCTGTATCACTAGGGTTATTCTGTGGGGATATTCAACACGCTACTACGCTTATATTTCTAGTATAACCCGTAATATATTCAAGTTCAATACGTTCACCCGCGTGGTCCACTACGGGGCTCTTCCAACGACACGACCATTCAGGTCCAAGTCCAACGTCGAAGAGACTGGTTCTCTCCACTTCCGTTTCAGTTGACTTGCTTCTCCTCCATGCCTCTCTCGTGCGCTCCGCCTGCCACCGCCGCCCCCTGCTGGCACCGCCAACTAGCCCCACAGGAAGAACTGGGTGAATTGAATGTGATTCGGTTTAGTGTTTATAATCCATATTCCAGCCGGTGAGAGAAGGAGAAACTCGCGTCATTGTTCAGGAGAATATCAATGGAAACTGGTTAACATGTCTTTGTGCACAAAGGGGAGATAAAAGGCAAGTCAGCACTTCTGAATAATAGTCGAATATTCAGGATGCTACATATAGTCCTCCTAATTCTGTCACTGTTTGATGTCACAAAGAAGGGTGTATCCGAAAGCTGTCTACAACATTTGTAACAGGTGATGAAAAAGTAAACAAATAATTAACTATTAGACATTTGTTAATGATGAATAGGCTTCACTTCAGATTAGGGCACACAATAGCATCTGCAAATGATTTATAGATGTTTTATGAATGTCTTAACAAATAATTAGTTGAACATGAACAAATAAATGGAGGTACAGTATAGTCGTTTTTTCATAAAAAAAAGTCAAAGCATCTACAAATGTGTTACATTAAACAACATTATTTAATGATGAACAAATCAAGTACAAACAATGTTGATAATGAGTTATAAATAATGTAGAACTAATTTGTAAATGTTATACAAATATAGTTATAGATTATTTAATAATAATTTACGAATGTATATAAATGATTTGTTCATGATTAGTTCATTATCTACAAATACCGTATAAAGGTCTTATAACTGAGTGTTATTATAAAGTGTTACCACATTTTCTAATAATCCAAGCAAATCGCTCTTGATTAAGAGTTTACAATGTTGGTATTTTTCCAGTTTGGGTGGTTTGTCTATTTATAAGTGTATTTTACACCTAGTCCTTCAGTGCTATCAATTAAGCAATTATGGGGCGACAGTGGCTTGGGAGGTAGAGCGGTCGTCTGATAATCGGAAGGTTCACAGTTTGATTTCAGCTTCTCCCGGAAGTGTCCTTGAGCAAGACTGGCACCTTGCATGGTTGCCTCCGCTTTCGGTGGGTGAGTGAATGGACGAATGTGAGGCATAAGTTGTAAAGCACTTTGGGTAAAAGCGCTTTATAAAATGCAGTCCATTTACCTTTTAAGCATTTTAACCGACTTTGATTAACCTCACCATGCCACTATGGCTATTAGGCTAGTGTCATTCGACATTCGACATTCACAGTGACAGTACATTATCGAGTGGAATAAAGTGATTTAACAAAAAGCTCAACACTTGAGAGTTACAATACATTAATTCCAGAGACATGATGGTGACTGAAACAATTATGCACCACTATTACGCAGTACGACAGGTTGCTGCATCACAAATTGACATCGCATAGCCCAAATAAATGTCATTACCAAAAAGACAATAACAAAAATTTACTCATACGACCATCAAGCAAGCAGAAATCATGTAAAACACAATCAGGATTCAACAGGCTTCCTCACAGATCCCGGGCCAAGCTGCTCAGCTTAAACACACACATACCTCCATGCAGTCAGGCCAATGAATCTGAACATAATTCATACCACAAAAGGCCTTCGACACTGTCAATCACTCCATTCTGATTGACAAGCTAAAAGCAATCGGTTTTGATAGTCTATCAGTGAGCTGGATGCAATCCTACCTTGAGGGGAGGGAACAGATGGTAGAGGTAAACGGTACCCTATCCCCCCCCTCACAGTGAGCTGTGGTGTTCCACAAGGAAGCATACTAGGACTGCTACTGTTCCTAATTTATGCAAATGACATGTCGTCAGCTTGTGACTGCAACTTGTTCCTGTTTGCGGACGACTCAGCCCTGCTGGTCTCTGACAAGAACAAGTTACAGGTTGAAAAAACCCTCAGCTCGGAACTAGGCAGAATCTGCATATGGCTCGCTGATAACAAACTATCATTACACATGGGCAAAACAGAGTCCATTCTCTTCGGTTCAAATAACAAACTCAGCAAGACCGACGGCTTCTCAGTTACAGTGGGTGACAATATTGTCACAAGGAAAGATGAAATTACCTACCTGGGTTCCATCCTAGAGGCTAATCTCTCCTGTGACAAAATGGCATCCAATGTAATAAAAAAAGTCAACCAAGGAAATCGATTCTTGTACCGGATCTCCTCTCTGGTAAACAAGAATACCCTGAAGACTCTGGCAGGAGCACTCATTCAAGGGTACTACGACTATGCTTGCACCTCATGGTACCAAAGCACCTCAAAGGCGCTAAAAACAAAATTACAAACATCTCAAAACAAACTGGTCAGACTACTGCTTGACCTTACTCCTAGAACCCACCTCACCCCTGCCCACTTTGACAACCTAGGATGGCTTAGAGTAGACGACAGAGTACAGCAACTTGCAATGGGCCTGGTCTACAAGATACACTACACGACCAAGGTACCCATGTACATGTCAAAATACTTCCCAAAGGTCAGCGAATACCACGATCACAACACCAGAGGGAGCTCCACAAATCATGTTAAATCCAGATTCGGCTCAAACAAGGGACTAAATACGTTTCGCAACTATGCCACATCAATGTGGAACACTCTACCTAAAGCTGTAAAGGAATGTGAATCACTACCCACTTTCAAAACCACTCTCAAAGAACACCTACGGGAGACTGCAATTCGAAACTGGCCCCTGTAAATGTCCTAACACAACCCCCTCCAATGTACAGTCATTTACCTAGTATGGTTTTGTCAATATTCCAATGTACAGTTATGCTTGTTTGTACAGTGTTTCCCCCCCACCACCAACCCCCTCTAATGTACAGTAAATTACCTAGTATGGTTGTCAATATTCCAATGTACAGTCTTGCTTGTACAGTTGTACAGCGTTTCCCCCCCCCCCCCCAACCCCTCCTACCCAACCCCCCCCCCCCCCCCCCCCCCCCACCCAACCCCACCCAACCTCCTCCAATATACAGTTTTTACATCAAATGTACTCCCTTTTCTGGACTCTTTTTGTATCACAAACAGTACTGTATTTGCAAATCTGGTACGTCATAAATGTATAGATGTAGCAGTACTGTCTATCTGTACGTCATGTATGTCATATATGTCCTGATTAATTGAAAATGGGGGACCCTGATGAAAACAAGACGAAAGTCTTTCTCTGGTCTGCATCCCCTTAACAATTGTGTGTATTGAGCTGTACTGTATTTTACCCATTCTGCAATCTGTTAATAAAGTTTTCAATCAATCAATCAAACCATGCAATATGACTAAAGCTGGTGTCGCAACACCATAACAAATGAAACTGTAAACACATTCGGTGAAGGCGCACCTTGACAGATGAAAACATATGATTTGGTGACAGACGTACCTGACCACACAGATGAAAACAGATTCACCAGCAGCAAATTGACAACATTATTAATGTATTTTGCAAAGGAAATCCACTTCACCCATGCAACTCACTCACTTCAACTCACGTTCAAAAACTTCACATCACTTGAAAGAAATCTAAAGCATTTATTTACAAAAAAAAATGCTTCAAACTTTTTTCTAATTATCTTCACATTGTCGTCATCAAATATGTCAGTTGCAAATAACAGGCATTCCCAGAAATACAATTTGTAATGTTCCTCCAATGCTGTAAGCCCAGGTGTACCTTTTGTAGTTGCTCAATTGAAAGTTCCTTTGGTGGTTGGGACAGGGCTGCTGAGTGCTAGCTGTCTCCAGCTTTTCTTGAAAGGTCCTTCTCCTGAAAGACGTTGCCAGTAAATCTGCCACCAAATCCATTCTGCTCGCCCTTTCGTCATTGTGCAAAAAAAAAAAACAAAAAAAAAACAGGACTAAATACAAATCAGAAATCGAAATCTACTACTTTACATACTCTAGTTTTTCTTCAGTAGCTTGCCATCTGATAGCAATCAAGGAATCAAGGAAGATGCTGCTGATGTAGCAGGCTAGGCCAGCTAAAAGGATCTAGCGTGCCAAAGAATATGCCAAACTCGAAATCTGATTTGTTAAAGAATGTCACAATCAACAACATCTCCCCATCAAATTTTGTTTCAACAGCGGAGGGAATTCACTTTATTTTAGCCGGAGACAGCACAGATGGAAAATCTGATTGGATAAAAGCTCAAATGTATACGAGCCTGCACTGAAAGCAGCACAACTGAGGGAGAGTGTGTTAATAAACTGATGGGAATGAACTTTGTAAAATGCATATAACATTAATGAAAATATAGGCTATATTAAATTATTAAAAATATAATTTGACAGCAGAGAAGGTTTTGCTGGCCCTGAGGGCCCACCTCTGTATTTAATTGAACCTGGTATATTATATAATTATTTTGCTCCAATACATTTTTTTTTATTACAAAACCATGAATCCAATTTGAAATTATATTATCAGATTTGTATTCCACAATGGTATAATTGCACAGAGATAGCAGAGTAGGCAAATGGAAGTTCCACCTTTGAATAGGCTGTGATCATGCATAAATCATCTAATAAGGAGCCACGAGCGCCGACTGTACAGACCACTGCCCTATAGACAGACATTCTTGATTAAAAAAATTAATAAACAAGGGGGATGCTGCTGCTATAAAGCACTGTTTTCCAATGCACCACTGTGCAAAAGTAGGATAGCTTTCTACTTTGGTGCTTGTTAAAAGAACTGAGGTAGTGAAGTTAGTTCAGCCAGAAGCATAGAAAACAATGAAAAGCTGCACGCAAGCGATTCCGAAAGAAGCATCTTTAGCGAGGAAAGCCTCATCAAAAACGCTTCAGAAGATCCCCCCCCCCCAGAGAACACCTTAAAGCGCCCCTTTTAACTATACTGCACCCAGCACCACCCGACACTCTCTGAACACCCCCCATTGAGAAACCCTGGGCTAGTACGTTAATTATTACTTCATGGTATCACCTTCTGGGATGACAGAGGAGAGGGTTAGTTGAGGGCGGTATCGAGCCCAGCCCGGGGTTCCTGAGCCTGACGGTGGAGGCTGGACTGTTGACCGAGCCTGACGGTGGAGGTTGGACTGTTGACCGGGCCTGACGGTGGAGGCTGGGCTATTCACCGAGCCTGACGGTAAAGGCTGGATATTTCACTTTTGATCTTGGAGGCTTCACAGCAGGGGGCTGGATGTGGCCTGTGAAAGCTTGTGGAACTCTTCCCCCCAGTTTCATTTCTCCCCTGTCAGTTTGGATAAGCTCTCTTTTTACCTTCCTTCTCTGTCTCTCTTTATCAGTGTCTGTCTGTCTCTCTCTCTCTCGTTCTCTCTCTCTGTCCCTGTTTCTACCTTGCTCTACTTTTCACATCCCTCCTTCAGCTCTCATGGAGCTGTCAAATTAAACTTTAATGAAATTCCATAGTGTTGAAGGGTTTCACTTTGTAAGAGGACGACAGGTTCCTTCCTGTTCTACTACATCAGGGGGCCTACGACTGTTTTAGTCAAGAAGCACACGTTCTGAAAGACCACAACCCCAGGCCCGGTTTATCTCCCCCTCTCAACCCCTAGCATCCTTTCAAATGACAGATGAAATCAGTGAAAGGGGGATCGGTGGGAGCAGATCCTATTTCAAATCACTTCTGTCTGTCTCACTTTTGTCATTGATTAATGGAGATTTGATCGAGTTATCCGAAAAGAGTCTGGATAAACAAGTTTACGTAACGCACATTTGCAAGCCATCACACTGATTGAGTCTTCTGAGGCCCTGCCAGAAGTATTCGCAGGCCTGTGTGAGCCTCATGTCATGCCCACTCCATGATGGAGAAACCAAGGAATGTGTCCAAGTTGTCGTGCATAGAAAAAGCATAAACAAAAATCCTTGTAAAAATATATATATATAATAATAATAATAATAATAATAATAATAAATGAAGAGGCACAGTCAGACAATAAAAATAGAGTGAGCTGGTTGTACTATACCCCAGTGAACAGTCATGCAGATCCTTGTTTTAATAAAGTGTCTGACATTTGTGAGACATTGAGACATTTTCAGCCCAAAGCATCTGTTTGTGATGTACTTTTATCTGCATTGGACACATACACACGGACCCTGCCAAAGCCAAGGAATTAAACATTGGCTTGCTCATTTCTGTACACACTCTGGCTGCTGGAAAGACTAATTTCAGCTCACAGTTGTTTACACGTTTAGGGCATTGGTTATAATCCAATTTCTTGTGATCCTTGTTGTGTCCAGCAGGTTCTGGTTTAGAGGTGTTGTTTTGGGTGAGTTATAACTACCCAAGCCAAGGCAAGAGAACGATCTTCAAAAAAACAGATATTGATCCTCCGGAACTCGTTTTGTTGTTCATACTATTCCTTTGTCCCAAACGAGTGGCTTTTGTGGATGCCAAGACTCAATTAATGACTTGAATGTTTCTCTTGGAGTACGTTCCTGTGGAGGATGTTCTGATCCAGATGAGAACTTTTCTCTTTAGAGTCTTCCTCTAAGGGCCTCTTGTTCTCTCAGTCACGTTCCCAATCCTGTGCAGTGCGACACATATCTGGGGTCAGTGGTCAGCATTAGCCATCACCTCAGATTCCCAGCCGAGCTGGAACAACAAAGATTGCACAGAATTCTAATGTGACTACATCTGTGTATGGGTGAACAATTTCCTCTCAACAGCAAGACTGCCAGACATACTTTAAAATGCCCCGCGGGTAATAACCTTGGACCGTCGCATACTGTTCGGCTTCCCGGATAAACTGGATTTCTCAAGCTTTTCAAGAATGGAGACATATTGGAGCTTTTCAAGAATTTATAGAGACGTGTCTGATTTTCCTGATTTTCTTTCTTTTTTGTGTGTGTCTGTGCCTCTGGTCTTGAATAATTTTCAACGAATGGATACAACGGCAGCCGTCAATTACAAAAAAAAAATCAATCATTGATACACGTTTCCGAGCAATGTTCCGATGTTATTGTCCACGTCATTAATTGCACACATCTGGTCTGCTGCGGTTGTGTCCAGCTGGAACTTGCCCTGTGGCCATTTTGCATTTTGGAACGTAGAATGAGAAACACAGGTGTCCAGGATGGGAAGACATTCAGGGGAGGGAACGGAAGAGACCTGTGCTATAATGCGTGGGGACCTGACTGTCAGTGTACAGTAACTAACCAGCCCCATCCCTATGGAAAAGATGTATACAAATCTTTTATATGGTCAACCAGAAAAATGGAAGTAAAACACATGGCAGTAGATCCATATACAAATCTTACGAGGAACTTGATATGGCAACCAGTAATATATACATGTAGTATAAAAACATAGATGAGATGAGTAAGGTAATGATGATATCTGGAGGCAGAAAGTATATGTTTCTTATAAAACCTTCTGATGGCAGAACTACAGTATACAGTATGTTTCTTATAGTCCTTTTCCATATGGGAAGATTTTACAACCTGGTGGTGTATTTTGCCACGTTCAATTGGTGAGCAGAAGCTGCGTGCAGCAACACAGACAACACTGCTAGAAGCAATACATTTTTTTCAGAAATGTCATGACAGTTGCAATCGCTTTAGCAGGGAGCGTAGCGGGGAAGCTGTCATAACTGGATGGAGGTCTGATGTAGTAACTGGAGAGCCATGAAAGGAGGTCAGGAACATAAACACAGTAGGTCCGTGAGGACTTTTGTTTCTGTATAGGCTTTTAGGGCTGTCCCGAATCCCGGTTACCGGTTAAAAAATGCATTAGTACGTGGTGGTTAAATGTGGTAGTTCTCAAGACTATCCTTGTCTGAGAAGAACAGATTTTCAAAATTAATATTGGGTTTTTTGTAACCTTTTGGAGTGGTAAAAAACAACAACAAAGCATTAAAATGGTGATTTTGGCATCAGTTATCATTGGCAGCGATTTCTTTTTAATATTTTTTTAACAAATGTTTTTATTTTCCCTTTTTTTACATGAAACAATACAGTAACAGTAATAATCAACGATAAATCACAGGACAATAACAGAAATAATAATAACAATAATGACAGTCCAGTAATTAAATCAGAATGAAAGTAGATTAAAATTATAAATACAATACATGGGCTCTTGCTCTCTCCCCCCCCCCCCCCCCCCCCCCTCAGGACCCCCACTTGGACTATACATCCACTACTTCATTCATCATCAGAAAATTCCAAATTTATATGCGTTCCTTTATCTCATCCACCACAGCTACCCAGACTGCTATGCTGGCTTCATTAACACCTAAAATTCGTGCAGCGGATATCTCTAGATAAATCACATCGAGATAGGTGAGAACCCATACCTTCCGGAACATTTTATCCGGTTGAATCCAGCGTGATGCTATCAACTTTTTGGCAGCCGTAAGGCCAGCCAAAATGAGTCTCTTTACATGTACAGAGGATGATAACTGAGAAACATCATTCAACAACAATACAGAAGGAAGTGTCGGTATGGTCAGAGACAAAAATTCTGATAATTGAGTGGTGACATTTTCCTAGAAAGTCTTGACAGGAGGGCATTCCCAATACATATGCATGTTACGATACGATACGTGGTGGTAGAACCCAAGGCAGCAGGAAGAATAAGCAGGGAGATGAGGCAGAGTCGATGATCACAATTCAGAGTGTTTACTCAAAAGTACATGAGTACAACAATAGGCACAGCCGTGCTGACACTTACTATAAAACAAACCTAACCAGAAAACGGACATAACACACGAAATCAAAGATGACAAAAGAGAAACTAATATACACTTACTTTTGGACAGAGCAACACTAATAGGACGAATGTTTGATACATACAGCACAGGAACAACGACAGCACAGGACCAGGTAACATGAAGGAGGGAGGAAATGTTCACAGTTATTCATATAGCCGGACCCGCAAGGCCCGGCCCTGGGAACGTTACATATGCATATATGTACCAATAGCATCGTTTGAACACAAGGAGCATCGAGAGTCCGGTCTGAGACCCATTAGGTGCAATCGTCTAGGGGTCAGGTAAGTCCTATGAACAAAGTTAAGATTAATCTGTTGGTGATCTGGGTTGCGTGATGAT
Source organism: Notolepis coatsorum (assembly GCF_963971535.1). Lineage (NCBI taxonomy): Eukaryota > Metazoa > Chordata > Actinopteri > Aulopiformes > Paralepididae > Notolepis > Notolepis coatsorum. The sequence continues at coordinate 39,535,077 of NC_140174.1, read as the reverse complement.
ATCCAAACATTTTCCCAGACTGCATCCCAATCAAAATCTACTTCCAGATTTTGGGATATCCTTCCTCCAAACCGAGTCTAGGGGAAGGATCTTATATGAGGACGTAAGTAAGTGGCGATACATTTCAGAGACGAAGCCTCTCGACGTCTCCTTGTCATAAAATTATTTGTAAAATCTGTGGTGCTCAAGTGGAACATCTAATGGGAGCCTTTAAAGCTGCTCTTATTTGTAGATAGAAGAGATAAGTGGAACTGGTGAGGTCAAATTTGTTGAATATATCTCGATAACTGCGGAGACCATGGTCATCGAAGATATCCTCCAATGTGTGTATGCCTTTCTTTTCCCATCCAGGGTATCTGATAGGTTGTTGTTCAATAAGGATTAAATTGTTATTAAATAGGGGAGAATGCCTGTGCCATTTATGGTGGTTAGTACACGTTTTCTGTGTGTCACGCCATATCCGGATCACATGTGTAATAAGAGGGCCAAATCTTAAGTTGCATTGCTTAATTGATAAGTTGGTGTACATTATATCCTGCAGTCTATGTGGTGCCACTATGTTCTCCTCTAATGGTCTCCAGGATACCGCTGCTTGAGAATCAAACCAGGTGATCAGTGGTCTCAAAGAGAGCGCTTTAAAGTAATAATTGAAGTCTGGAAAGGCTAAACCCCTGTCGGTTTTATTTCTCTGTGCAGTAGATCTTTTTAATCGTGGACGTTTGTTGTTCGAAATAAATGTATATGCAGCGGAGTGTAGTTTTTGCCAGTAACCAGCAGGGGGGGGGGGGGGGGAGTAACGGTAACATCGAGCTGACGAAGTAAATTCTGGGCAAAATATTCATCTTAACTATTGACGCTCGGGCCTGTAATGAGTTTTTTTATTTTGACCACCTGCCGAATCATTTGTGATCCTTTCTCGCAATCCGGAATAATTATACTTCACCGTTTGGCTTATAGTGGGGAATATTTAAACTCCAAGACATTTAAAGTGTTCTACCATGGGTATATTTGCTGGGAGGAAGGTAGCCTTCGCAGTCACATTGAGTGGAAGGAATGTCGATTTTGGCCAGTTTATCTTAAATCCCGATAGATTGCCAAAATCATCTATTACTTTGAGAAGATGAGGTAGGGAGGTGTCAGGGTTTTGCATGAACAAGATTACATCATCTGCATATAAACTAATGTGATGCTGTGTGCCCTTAATTGAGATCGGTGCTATGGACTGGGATTGTCTTATGTACTGTGCTAAAGGTTCAAGGGATAGAGCAAATAGTCCGGGACTAAGAGGACAACCCTGTCTGGACAAGCGCGACACAGGGAAGAGTGGAGAGCAGAGTTTACCTGTTAAAATCATGGCCGATGGACCTGTATATAGTACTTTGATCATATGAATGAAGCCATCACCTAACCCCATCCTTCTAAGTACTGCCCATAAATAAGACCATTCCAACCTGTCAAAGGCTTTCATCGCGTCTAAGGATAATACAGCCGTAGGAGGCGCGGCATCCTTGCTGGCATCTATCACATGCAGTAACTGTCTAATATTATCCGTGATCAGGCGGCCTCTTATGAAGCCTGTCTGATCAGGGTGAACTAAAGATGTCATATGCTTTTGAAGTCGGATGGCTAGTACCTTAGCGTACAGCTTGAGATCGGTAACAAGGAGGCTTAAGGGTCTATAACTGCCACATTCGGTGGGGTCCTTATCTTTCTTAAGTAGGACAGATATGAGTGCCATATTGACATCCCTGGAAAAGTTTCCCTCTTTGACTGAGTGTAAAATCATATCAAGTAATAGGGGTCCAATTACATCCCAGCATGAGAGGTACAGTTCGGGTGGAATGCCGTCCCAGCCAGGGGCCTTACCATTTTGCAAGTCAGAAATAGCCTCCCTAAGTTCCTCTAGTCTAATGTAATAGGTGCCTCTAACCGTTTAGCGTCTTCCTCTGAGAGTTGTGGTAAGTTAATTTGATCAAGGAATTCCTCCAGTTTATTATGATTGAAGATCACTTCTGACTCGTACAGGTTAGAGTAAAACGTACGAAAAGTCTCATTGATTTTTTTGGGGTCGGTGGTAACCTTCCTCTGTTGGTCCTTGATGGCAGGGATATCCGCAAAATGTTCACTGGATCGTATCTTCATAGCTAGTAGGTGACTAGGTTTAGAGCCATGAAAGTAATAATGTTGTCTTGTTCTGTGTATTTGAAATTCAGATTGTTGTCTTAAAATGGAGTTAATCTCCTTTTTCAACATTTTAATTTGAGACTCCAGTCGACACGAGTAGTTGCGTTGTAAAGAGGAGAACAATGAAGAGTGAAGCCCTTCCAGTTCTACCAATTTGGAGAGACGTTTCTTGCAGAGGTTGGAGGCAAAGATAGTAGTGTTACTCCTGATAAAACCCTTAACCGTAAAGTTCTGGGGTCTTGTACCGATCCCGCATTAAACTGCAGGTGTTCAATGAGTTTATCTTAAAAATTGCAGGTTGAATTCATTGTTTTTCAACAGTGTCGAGTTAAAGTGCCATCTTGGGGCTCTGGATGTCATTCTACTGACTGAGCCCTTTAGGAGTAAATACTTGTGGTCTGACAGTGCAATGGGCCCCAATTCAACGTCAAAGCTATCAAATAGTCTAGGGGAGGCAAAAACATAATCTATTCTAGAAAAGGTCCTGTGTCTTGCTGAGAAAAAGGAAAAATCTTGTGCCGTTGGATTGAGCGATCGCCACAAATCAATTACTCCTGTGTCCTTGGGCCAGGCCTGTAGTGCCGTAGAGGCCTGTCTCTGGTCATAGGTTGTGGTGAGACTAGATTTATCAATCAAGGGATCCCAGATGGCATTAAAATCCGCACCAATTATAAATTAATACTCAGGGAGATCTAGCATCGCTCTAGTGAGTGAAGCATAGAAGTTAGCGTCATAAACATTAGGGGGCGTAAGCCGCTATAAAGCAATTTTCCTGTTAAAGTAATCTATCTTGGCAATAGTTACTTGACCATCTGCATCAGACCATATGTCTAATAATTTTATATTCAACTTCCGTTTAGCTACTATAGCTACACCACGGGACTTGTTGCCAAAGGAGGAGTAGCTTATGTTTTGATATACTTTATCCGCCAGCTTTGCATTGTCAGCCAATAAAAGATGCATTTCACTTAAAAGAGCCACATCAACCTGTTTTCTTTTCATCCATGTTAAAACGCTTGTGCGTTTATGATAAATATTAAGACCCCCTGTATTCCAAATCAAGATATTTAAATTAGCCATAGTCTAAACAGGTTGCAGTATGTCTGAGTGTAATTCGTCTGGAGTAGCACTTCATAATAGATATATATCCAACTGTTAAGGTCCTGTTGAGATCCGAGCGTGAGCATAAAAACAAACATATAAAACAAAAAAGTACTTATCCAGTATCCCCATATCGAGCATGTCAACCATAACAACCCTATGCATATTACCATAGAGTCTAAAACTCTCAAATCTACCATAAGTAGATTATTCTCTCAGTGGCTGCTAGCCACTCTCCATAAAAATTAAAAAAGGAGATAAAATGCCTCAAAAAGTAGAGTACATTCACTTAAACCTTATAAGAACATGGCTACGTTTAAACAAGAAGAAGAAAGAGAAATAAAATGCCTAGAATTGGAATGGGGGGGGGGGGGGGGGTTATAATACGTGTGCAGTGCGTCCACCAGGCCAGGGGGGGGCAATGTTTCGCTGTGAAGTCTGTTGTTTCCTATGATTCATAGAGTAGAGGTTACAGAATATTCCAGCATTGTCATTGTGTAATTAGAAAGAGGCGCTGTACAACAGTTCGTCTTATTTTTCTTTATCGACCTAGTAGGTCAACAGCATATGAACCTCAGATAATGACGTATGCCGTGTGTGTGGTTAGCAGAACGTATCTAGAGGTCACAGAACATTCCAGCTTAGTAATAGTGCAATTAGACAATCGTGTCAGGAGAGGGCGCTGTGCAACAGTTTGTCTGACATTTTAGCATCTTCTCTGTATTGTTCCAATTTTAGTATATGTCTAGCCGGAGCTTCTAGTATGTCAACAACAAGTGAATAGTAGATGATGAAGCTGGCGGTGTACACCACTATATGCCGAGTGAGTGGCTGGCAGAACGTGTCTGAAACGTTAATGGATCTTGAAGTCCAATAAAAATATGTACACCCACACAGAATACAAAAAAAAAAAAAAAAAAAAACGCTACACGGACCCACGGAGGTATTAAGCTAAGTCATGGCGCGACGTAAGTGACATGCATAAAAGTCATAGATCACTTAAACAGAGCTAACGTTTATCTCCCCAAAATAAAACCAACCAAACCCCCCTTATATCAGATGTAGCGAAACATTTTAATAAAGTATCTAGGCGATAGCCAGCGTCACATAGTTAACCTATTTATAAAAACAAAGTTATAGAGATTATATGACGCCGCTTGGCGTTTAAGCCATAACGAAGTGCTCTGCACAAAAGCAGTATACTGCAGCCTAGAACGTGTCCTCCTCCTGGATCTTCAAGAAGGTTGCGGCTTCCTTAGGCGAGGAAATCTGTATCCTCACTCCGTCTTTGGTAATGAACAGCTTAGCAGGGTACTGGAGAGAGGGTTTGAAACATACGGTTATGTATATAACCATAGTTATATGAACATAGTGACGCTCAGCGTCTATTGCACATGCTTCACGTCAGTACTTGTGCACTGAATAAAAACTCTCAAATGTACCTTTACATACCAACATCTGTCTGGCCACATCCCTATCCGCCACCTATATAAGCAGGGGTGTGGCCATACACTCACCTCCTTCTCAATCTTTCACCACAAGGCAAGATCAAGGGCCGCAGTGGCGTCCAGACGCTGAGCGTCACTATGTTCATATAACTATGGTTATATACATAACCGTACGTTATATTTCACATAGCTCTGCTCAGCGTCTATTGCACAACAGGAGCTGAGCAGAGCTTACGCCCGACAACTGTACCCCACCGAGGCCCCCCACAACCATCAGAACCGGGGAGGACCCGAGCCCCCCCGACCCTCCCTATTGGAGGGAACCCTCCCTATTGGAGGACGGGAGGGAGACGGATCCGACTGCATGAAGAGGAACTCAAGCAACTTAACGCACAGGGTGAGCAGACCGTGGGGTAGGTACCCACGACTACACACACGCACAACCCGCATGCCACCAGGGAACGAACGGAAGGAACAAACCTCGTTACCACCCCCAAAATCACAGGGTCAAGAGCAAAGCTCAACCCCGTGGCAAGGCTGTAGCAGCGGAGCACGAAGGAAGACCCAGACCCAGAAGGGACTGGATCCCCCCGGAAAAAGGGGGCCCGGAGAAGCCAATGACGCCACAGCATCAAGACCTCACCAGGCGGTCACTAGTGACACCGCCCCCCACATCGCCAGCATATTCGGACAGGGCCCATCCAAGAGCAGGCCCTTCCCCCCAATAGCACGCCGCCTGGCTCACTGACCCTGGCATACTCAGGCAGTCAGCATGGCTGTAACTCGAAGCACTCAAGAGGCTACACTACAGTGGGAGCAGGCAGCGCACCGGGGAGACGACCTCCAGAAGAGGCCGATCCCTCAATCCAGGCAGCAGGCACTTGACCCGAGCCTGGAGCACTGCGGACAAGACAGGCGCCAAAGGGGTCAACTGAAAACAGCACCCCGGCGGAAAGGGCGTATGTTGGCATTGTTGAGCACCATGTCAAAGCCTCCACAAAAAAACCCTGACGCTCTAGAGGGGCCGAGGCAGAGAAGGCTGACACGATTGGCAGACGTCATGAACGTGCGGGGGCACACTCAAACGGGTAACCCGGGAGTTGACTCCGCTCCAACACACCAGGGAATCAACCACCCTCTTGGTTCAACATGAGGTGGTTGTTCCTATAACCCCTCAGGAAAAAACTCCAAGTGTTTTAGTTTTCAAAAAGGGGCCAGGCCTACGGGTCGACGAAAACAACTTCGGACCGGGCCCGGTGGACCGGGACGTACACAGGGATGCCAGAGGAGTTCCATAAGTACCACCTCAACAGCCCCCTCTCGTAAGCAGGAGAAGAGAGGGGTGAAAAGAATGGAAAAGGACCAGGCCCCCTTAGCCCAGCTCAAGGTACAACACAACATGGACCAAGCAACAGTGAGGGGTAATACGTAGTAACACAACCACGAACATCTCCATAACGCAAAACCCTGTGACACCCGGGCCGACCCGGCATTTTCCCCCCCGAAAAAAGCACAAGTCCCTCAGGGTACCAGAACAGCAGATCTGCGTCACCGGCTGACAACGGGTTAACTGACCTGGACCGGCGTGACCAGAACCAGTCCCGTGCCCTAATCACGCCGACATCCCCAACTCCAGGAGGGGGGTAGGTACGCGTGTCGATGCAAAACATTATAGAGGGCGCCACCCAGACGGTCCCGTTCGTACCGCGCTCAGTGGCCCACCCCAAGGGCGTGAGACCCCTCTACCTATGCTTTGATCTATTCCGTTAACATCCCCCAGATATGAACGAGAATTTGTAGAGACGAGCCTAGTAAACTGGCGCTCGGAAGAGACAAACTCCATCCCAGTTGCCCCATAAAAACGCTGTTTTAATGATGAGCAACCAAGGCGCGCAAGCCTCATGCGTGATTCCTATCAGAAACACCCAGGGCCAGCACTATGTACACGTCGAGACCCAAAACACATCAATGGATAGTCTAACAAGACACCAGATACCGTAACAACAAGACGCTGTTTTTTTATTTTTCATTTTTTTACAGAAAAAATTAAAAATAATACGGACATGGGTCCCATGCGACGCGGCTGAGGGAAACACCACCCTGTCAACCACACTTCATAAGAGGGGATGGTGAGCGACGTACCCCTATGACGGGGGGAAACCCATGACTCAACAGACCTGTAAGGCGAGGAGTCAGGGAAACCCCAAACAATACCCCGTCCACCTACTCCAAAAAGGAGAGGACGGGGACCCCCAGAGAGACTTCCCACGTGAGCAATAGATTGAAAAGACATATTGTAAACATACAACAGAGCAGAACTTCTTTTTAAGTTCTACTCACCTTGACAATCTGAGGAGGAGGCTCTGAAACTCTGAGGAGGCTCCCTCACTGGGAGGGAGGGTCTGAACTCACAGGAGGCTCTGAAACTCGGCTTCTTAAGCGGCGGACGGAGGATCTTGGTCTGACGCCCATGATGGTCAATCTAGTGGGCCGCGACCAGGACCTGGTGAACCCAGGATTCTCTGGATGAGCGGATGCTTCTCTGTCCTGTGCAGGCCCCATCTTTCACATACAAATTAAAGTACACCCTAACGAGGAAATGTGGGCATAGGATCTTCTTTATCGGGAGTTCCATGCTCAAAGTCGGCTGCAGCCCGAAATGGGAATTGTGCTTGCCCCGCTGTATGTCTGGATCACCGTTGAAAACTGTGTTTGACATTCTTTTTCTTTTCCCTCTTAGGATGGGGAGGGACTTGGACAGCGGCCTGTCTGAAGTGTGGCTTGTTATGTCGTTGTGTACAGTTCAGGTGGTAGCTGCTTAGCTGGCGTGTTAGTTGTGGCCTACTGTGTTAGCCAGTCAGCTGTTAGCTGCGGCGCTAGCTCGCTGTGTTTACCAGGCTAGTAACTGTTAGCTTGTTGCTATCAGTCGGACGGCTGTTAGCTTAATGCTACACTGTTGAAATGATACTGTGACTATAACATGCCTTAAAACACTCTGACTACGACGTCATCTTTGACAGAGGATGTTAGTCGACCCTACACCCGGTTGCCAGTGCCAGCGAGGACTTCGTCAACATGGAGAACGGCGGCTGGGTGGCGTTGCGGACATACCCTCGTCACCGGCGCAGGAGGTGCTGGGTTCAACTCGGTGTCTCGTTAACCAGTGTTGCGGTTCTTTCGGCCTGCGTTCTGGGTGAAGGTAGGAGTCCCGACCGGACTTTAAACACTTCTTCTTTTCTTCCCTTCTAAATGTTTTGTAATAACGATGTTTTCCAAAACATGTGTTGCTGCAATACATTGAGGATACGACGCGTGTTGTGTGTGAATTGTCTTGTCACTGGTATAGCTTCTCTCTGTAGTGAATCGGCGTTGTTTTTTACGTGTGTAAAAATGAACTGGTTTGGTTGTGATGAGAACATGTGTGTTCATGTAACGTTGTACTTGTACCGTGGGTGAACTCACAACTAAGAGGGTTAATTAAACCTGTAAAGCTATGCTTAGTGACATGTGATTGAGGAATGAATCTTTTTCTCAGCCTGTGATGACAATGAACAGTATGTTCACACATTAACAGAGGTGCCTGTTCGCCTTGATCGTATCAAGGGTAAGATAAGAGGGGTGTCCTCCCGGTTTCCCTGGGGCTTCCCCCCCTCCTCTCAGACATGTTTGGTTACAATATATTGTGTCACTGTGTTTGTGGGGATACGATGTAACCCTCAGCTTAATTGCTGGGGTTGTGTTTTCCGCTTGAGAAACAATTTTTTCCTAAAGAAAAGATTGTTTGGTCACTTATCATGTGTGCTTAGCAAGGCCTGTGGCCAATACATAATCGAGGATTCTGTCTTCTCTCGTTATGAAAAACGGCGTTCCTCTGTAGTAGGAGTGTACTGTGCCATTTTTTGTTGTGATGAAGGGTTATGTGTGTCTTTGTGATCTACAACTGGGTTAGGTTTGGCCCACAGAAGCACATGTGTAAGTCTGGACCGGGGCTCTTAAAGGGGCCCTCTCTGTTCTGTGTTATTTCCTTAGTATAACTCAGGTAGCAGGTTATCACATGAGCTATGTGAGGCTGTTCGATGCTTCATGTAGCAGGCTATGACTGTGTCATGCTCTACTTGTCATTACATCGTATCATGGGTGAGGGGTCGTAAAGGGGTGAACTGGTAATCTTTTCCTCCCCTTTTTTCTGTTGGTCAGGGGTTAAAACCACCTGTCCTTCAAGGTTCCTGTCACGTTGCTGTTCGGCACGTTACAGGGTAAGAGGGGGGGGGGGGAGTTTCCTGGTCCCACGCCCTGGAAGATTGGGCGTGTGCACCGCGGAAATTCCCCCGCCATAGAGTACGTCACTGAGCGCGTCTCTAGTGGTAAGACTTCCGTGGGTTGTTCAGGTCCATGTTATGGATCTGTTTCAGGGAGTTGTCAGAGCTCCTCCTCACGAAGCTCCTCCTCGGGGAGAAGTGCCTTCTGTGAGTTCGGACTCTCCTTCCCTGTGAGGGAGCCTCCTCAGAGTTTCGAGCCTCCTCCTCAGATTGTCAAGGTGAGTAGAACTTCAAAAAGGAGTTCTGCTCTATTGTGTGTGTATTCGATTCAATTCGATTATTGAATGTGTATTGGTTCATTGCCTCCTCCTCGGAGAGCCCTAACCCAAGTGTTACATAGCTCAATGTTGCAATATATTCTTTTCAATCTATACAGCTCGCGTGGGAAGTCTCTTTGGGGATTTCCGTCTCCTCCCTGGCGAGGGTGGCGGGATGTAAAAATGTAAAAAAAATTACCCTCAGCTGCGTCACGTGGGATTCATGTCAGTCTGTGTTTCTTTCTTTTTTAAATAAAAAGACGAAGGAACATGAAGCACGATGGCTCCGTGTCGTTCTCCCAGGCGACTTGGAGGAACAATGTCTGGTGTCTTGCTAGACTATCCATTGATGTGTTTGGGTCTCGATGCATACATAGTGCTGGCTCGGGGTGTTTCTGTTAAGAATCACGCAGGGGCTAAGTGCGCCTTGGTTGCTCGTTATTAAAACAGCGTTTTTATAGGGCAACTGGGATGGAGTTTTGTCTCTTCCGAGCGCCAGTTTACTAGGTTGTCTCGATGAATTCTCGTTCATATCTGGGGGATGTTAACGGAATAGATCAGAACATAGGTAGAGGGGTCTCACGCCCTTGGGGTGGGCCACTGAGCGCGGTACAAATGGGACCGTCTGGGTGGCGCCCTCTTTTCATGTTTTAGATCGACACGCATACCTACCCCCTCTTCTGGAGTGGGCATGTCGGCGTGGTTAGGGCACGGGACTGGTCTGGTCGCGCTGGTCCAGGTCAGTTAACTCGTTGTCCGCCGGGGATGCAGATCTGCTGTTCTGGTACCCTGAGGGACTTGTGCTTTTTTCGGGGGGAAAAATGCCGGGTCGGCCCGGGTGTCACAGGGTTAGGCGTTATGGAGACCCTTTGTTGGGTACATGTTGTACTCTGCACTATCGTAATGGCTCGGTCCTGGTTAGTACTTGGTTAGGAGACCGTTTGGGAATACCAAGTGCGGTGAGCTTAGGGCTGGTTCTCCATTCTTTTCGCTCCTCTCTCACGCGTGGCGAAGAGGGGGCTGTTGGGGTGGTCTTTGGACCTCCTCTGGTAACCCTGTGCTTCCCGAGCCGCCGGGCCCAGTCCGAAGTAATGTTTCGTCGACCCGTAGGCCTGGAATAACCCTTTTTTGAAAACTGAAACACTTGTACTGCGGTATAGCCAGTGTATACCCGCAGGTGTGTTTTGGAGTTTTTTCTTGAGGGGTTATAGGAACAACCACCATCTGTGTACCGAGAGGGTGGTTGATTCCCTGGTGTGTTGGAGCAGAGTCAACTCCCGGGTTACCCGGTCGAGTGTGCCCCTGCACGTTCATGACGTCTGCCAATCGTGTCAGCCTTCTCTGCCTCGACCCCTCTGGGTGGTTTTTTTTTAATGGAGGCTTTGTCATGGTGCTCAACAACGCCAGCATACACCCCTTCCACCGGGGGGGGCTGTTTTCAGTTGACTCCTTTGGCGCCTGTCTCGTCCGCAGTGCTCCAGGTTCAGGTCTACAGCCTGCTGCCTGGTTTCCCTGGTGCGCTGCCTGCTTCCGTTGGTTGAACTTTTTGAGTGCTTACTGCCATGCTGACTGCCTGTTCTGCAGGGTCAGTGTGCCAGGCGGTGTACTATTGGGGGGAAAGGGCCCGCTCTTGGAGGGGCCCTATCCGAATACGCTGGCGATGTGGGGGGCGGTGTCATTAAGTGACCACCTGGTGGGGTCTTGATGCCTGGCGTCATTGACCTCTCCGGGCCCCCTTTTTCCAGGGGATCCAGTCCCTTCAGTGGGTCTGGGTCTTCCTTCGCGCTCCGCTGCTACGGCCTTGCCACGGGGTTGAGTTTGCTCTTGACCCCGTGATTTTTGGGGGCAGTAACGAGGGTTGTTCCTTCCGTTCGTTCCCTGGTGGCATGCGGGTTGTGCGTGTGCGTAGTCGTGGGGTCAAGCCACGGTCTGCTCACCCTGTGCGTTGAGTTGCTTGAGTTCCTCTTCGCACGGTCGGATTCGTCTCCCTCCCGTAAGCCTCCAATAGGGAGGGTATCCTCCATTAGGGAGGGTCGGGGGGCTCGGTCCTCCCCGGTCTGATGGTTGTGGCGGGCCTCAGCGGGGTACATTTGTCGAGCTTTGGCTCCCGCTCAGCTCCTGTTATGCAACTGATGCTGAGCGGAGCCATAATGAAATAGAACGTAAGGTTATGTATATAACCAAGTTCTATGAATTATGGTGACGCTCAGCATCAGGACGCCGCTGCGGCCCTTGCTCTTTCATTGTGGTGAAATTTGTTGGGAAGGAGATGAGTGTGTGGCCCCACCCCTGCTTATGTAGGCAGCAGATGGGGGTGTGGTCAGACGGATGTTGGTATGTAAAGGTACATTTTGAAATGTATTCAGTGCATATCCACTGAAGCGAGATATATGCAACTGATGCTGAGCGTCACCATAATTCATAGAACTTGGTTATATACATAACCTTACGTTAAGTCTGTCAGCGTTGTGTGTCAGATGAAGGCTTCAAACAATGGGTATTATTGTTTATTTTTCTTGGATTCTGGTTTTTACTCATTTAACTTTTTACTACCAAGTTTAAATGACTGTAAACATTATAAAAAGTCAACATTTTCTTTGCTGGTTTCTGAAGTGGGTTTTTGTATTTTGATTGTGCTCACTGCATGCAGGCTCCTCTCTGGTTCCAGTCAAGTTGTTGTCCTGATATTAAAACAATGATATTAAAACACCAATAAAACAAACTATTTCCCGCTTTGAGCATCTCAACGCCCCCCCTTTCAACAATTGCACACCCAGTGCCCCTCCAACACTCTCTGTACGTCCCCTGGGGTGTGGCACCGCCCCTGTTGACAAACCCTAGTCTGTGTAGTGGAAGACAGTGCACGCCAGGGTGTCGGTTGGTCCTCCAGTTAAAACATCTGCCTCTAGATGAATGCGAGTGCATTGCTGCCAAATACCAGTTTTTTTTGCTTTGGTGCATTTCTCAGATCAGAATTAAAATTCTCATAACTGTTAGTTCAACCTCCACAACATTTAGTAATTTGTGCACATAGTAGCAGTTTCTCATTCCTCCGAACAAATTGCAAATGCTTTTGGACATTCATCAATTGCTTTCATACAATTCTCTGCTGTTTTATAACATTATCATTTGCTTATGTCATGTCAGTCAAAAAATTAACTATACTTATGAATGCTGAATAGTCATTCTCTATAAAACTAATAGTCCTCATTTCATTGCTTCTTCTTTCGTGTAACGTCAGAGGTCCAACTCTGTATCTTGTAGCCATGCCCTTAACTCTGGTCCCACATCAAAGAGGCTGAGGCTGGTCGAAGGGTGCAGTCAAATGTTGTAAATTAAATTATTCAAACATTTAATCAGGAGAGCAGGTGTGTACATTGGACAGTAATTCAGCACTAAACAATCTGCACTGCACTACTGCCATTGTGTCATACATGAAGCTTACAGTGGGACAAGAACTTGTTTACATTTTACATTTAGACTTACAGCTTTACTGCAGAACATATTTACTGTATTGTAGTGTAAAGTAGTGTTACAGTAAGGATTTGCCATATTTACAGTATGGTACTCTACTGTAGCATTTGGGAAGTGGGAAGCACTGTTATTGTACATGTCACGTACGTGGGTTGTTCATTATCATTATTGCCATATTTTTAACACCATGTAAACATCAGGTTAGTATATGTAATATGTGTTATTTTGTTTGTATGTGATGTGTGTCATCTTCTAAACCCTTTTTTCTTTCTCCCCTTCCCAGATGCCACTCGTCTCACTGATTGGGCTGATTGCACCTGCTGATTGCACCTGCAGGCAGTCAGTCTGAGACGAGTGGTTATTAACCTGGAAGATGACACACATCGAGGCGCCTCATTGAATCACTGCCACGTTCCAGAGTGGAGTGGGGAGGTTGCCCTTCTTGCCTAGCTGTGTCTGTGGAGCGATATTGTGTGGCCTTGTGCCATTTACCACTTGGTGTGGATTAATCCATTTAATGGTTTATGTGTCCTATGACACGTTGATATTTTTGCTTAATGTTTGTTTGTTTGTCTGTATGTATACCTTGTTTGTTATCCCCTACCCTTTCCCCTTATTGGATATTGTTGTGGGTTTAAATCCCTGCTTCAATAAATATCATTTACCATTTGGAAAACGCTTTGTGTTGTTTCTTGCCTGCCGGGACCTGTGCTTAATGCACTCACTGGACGGGCTGGTTTCATGTACAGCCCGCTCCAGCTATATTCTATATGGTCATCAGACCTTTGTACATGACATGGGGGCTCGTCAATTGGCACAGTTGTATAGTTCCTTGTTTTTTATGTAACATGTGGACTTGTCAATTGGAGCGTGTCAGGTAGGTTGCGTTTTTTCATTGGTAAGTTATATTATTATATATCCATTTTCCGTGCTGCACATTTTGATTGATGTAAACCATTCTTGTATGTTGGCCAGTGGGCATGTGGGCAATTCTGTTGCAGTGCAGGCTCACAGGGAAGGCGCAAGAAGCATATGCTGCGTTGTCATTGGATGACAGCTTAAACTATGAGCGTGTGAAAAGTGCTGTCTTGCGTGTGTACGAACTAGTACCAGAAGCATATAGGCAGCGTTTTCGCAACCTCCGTAAGTCTCCTTCCCAAACCCATGTTGATTTCTCAGGAGAGAATTAATTTTGATCGGTGGTGTTCTGCGTGTGAGGTAGAGGACTTTGCATCATTAAGTGAATTGGTGCTCGTTGAGCAGTTCAAAGCCTGCATGCCAGACCGAACTGTGAACTATTTAAATGAGCAGAGGGTGTCAACACTCCGGCAAGCTGCGATTTTGGCAGATGAGTTTGTATTGTCACACAAACATGTTTCTGTACGTCCTGATGTATGTGTTGGAGGCGGCTCATTCACTCCTCGTGAGTCAGCGTTCCAGCCATGCTTACCGCCGTCTAAGAGACTGTGGTGATTAGTGGCGTTGTTAGCCCTGGGCTTCCGGGGCTTTAGCCCCGGATGTTTTTCTCCTATCCCCGGATCTAAAAAAATATTTTGTGGACAAAGATTTGTGGACTTTTTTTTAGTGTCCTGAAAGGCGCATTCTAAATAAAATGCATTATTATTATTATTATTATTATTATTATTATTATTATTATTATCATCCAGGAGGGAAAATACACTTTGGATAGTAGGGACTGCATCTCTGCCTGTCCTGGCCAGGAAACACTTTGCAACTGTGATCTCCTCTGGCAGTAGTTGGATATTGTAATGTGTGGCGAAGGGTTGCAGCAATTCCACTGAGAGAAACTGGTCTGAGGCTGGATAACATGCCTGTATGCCTCTCATAAGTTGTTCTCCAACTCATGAGAACCTGCTCTCAAGCTCTTGCAGCATTCTGTCGAGGACTGGATAGAACAGTCTCTGTCTCAGCTGATCTCCTGAGCTGAGGTCTGAGCTTGTGCCACAAGATGACTCAACTACATACTCGTCCATCCTTTTCTGCTTCCTCCTTTGGCTGATAGTATGTTCCTCAATCCCAAGGCCATTACATATGGCCTTTGTCCTGTCATACATGTCCACTGCCATCTCTGAGGTGCGATAACCTTTGAGTGTGTCCTGCACTGTGCTTTTAAATAGTACAGTTGAAGAGGTGCACTTTAACGCAGCAGCACCTGGAGCCATCCATACCCATGTCCAGTGTCCACTGACAAAGACATGCTCATGATACTGTGATAAACTATAATAAGCTTTAATCGAACCCTGGTTCATTTCCTCTGATAGTCCGGTTGGTTTGGGGTGGTGTGGAAGCTCATTCACTCTTGCAAGTGAACCCTGCTGCGGTTCATTTGAGATGTGAATGCAAAGCGGACCAAAGGCAGGAAAATACCCAAAAATCTAATATTTCTTTTATGAGAAGACTGAAACATATGTATATAATGAAACACACAATACATTTTTTTTTCCATTGCTTAAGCACGATTTTGAAAACAGGGCCCGATGTTTCAAAACACTACACACAATTAGCACAACCACACACACAATTATCAGAACACCTCAGATCCTTTGCTAAATTAAACACAAACTACACTAATTTATAAAAACTAAATTTTGTTACCATATGAATTCTGTTTGAACCAGTTACACACTGCTGTGCTTAACCTAAAACACATTTAGCAATTCTACTTCTCAGTGATTAGAGTACTGTCAGTGAAGTACACAGAGAATGTGCAAATATACAATAAATTCACCAAACACTACACAAGACCAATGCTGTAGACTGATTTATTTATCTAATTTATTTATCTCCATATACCCAAATCAATGATGCAGACTGAT
This sequence comes from Notolepis coatsorum, assembly GCF_963971535.1. Classification (NCBI taxonomy): domain Eukaryota; kingdom Metazoa; phylum Chordata; class Actinopteri; order Aulopiformes; family Paralepididae; genus Notolepis; species Notolepis coatsorum. The sequence continues at coordinate 39,519,457 of NC_140174.1, read as the reverse complement.
GAAAAAAAAAACGTCTCTCCATATACCCAAAATGATGCAAACACTGTAAGCTCAGCAAATATCAGACAAACATAAAATACTGTATCCAGTACAGGTTAAAATTACAGTAAAACAAAAACAAAAATAGAAACAATTTAAATAGAGTACAGAAAATACTAGACATTATCTATTTGCCTAGCTGGATCTGGCAAGATACATTTTTGTTGTGATTCTCCATGTTGACATGTTGACTGATTTGGGTATATGGAGAGAAAATTTATATTTGCATCAGTCTGCATCAACATGGAGAATCACAACAAAAATGATATATATTTTCACGTTTTCTGTGTACAGTACTTCACTCTCCTTCCATTTTGGTTGAAGACAGGTGAACTCACCTGCTGCATTTTTACAGTGCTTAAACCTGATTGGTGTATCTACAATTAAGCAATGGTGTGTTTTTCTGCATCTGATGGCTGTGTTTAACCAATTGGCTCATATGTGTGGTAATTTGACATTCAGTTCAGTTCAGTTATTTTTTATTTCGGGCTTTGGACACATAACAACGGTCATTTCATAAATCACCAAAGTTTTACCAGCTGCTATTGCAGCATTGTCCAATTGTCCGAAAAGGGCTAGGGAGAAGCACTAGGCTTGTCGGGCCCTACCCCTGAAGACTTACGTTTCATTTTTTTATTTTATTTTTTATTTACATACATACATAGTAGATACATATAGTTCAGTGCACACATATAGTACACATTACAGTACACATTACAGTATAGTATACCTGCAGTATATAATAGTATATATAATAGTATATAGTACATAATAGTGTATACAGCACATATATAATGTGATGTGAGATATATAGTACATTATATATACAATACAATATAGTACCATAATATAATAGTACATACTGCAAATATAGTTCAATATAATATACAAATGAATTATAATATGATTATATAATGTGATATGATATAGCGCACAATACAGTATCATACGTATCATAAATTCTGTGTGTAATGTAATGCAAGTGTGTTTAGTGTTTTGCAAATCAAATCAAATCAAATCAAATGTATTTGTAAGGCCCGACAACACACGTTAATGTCCCCATGGGCCGGACACATCTTCTTTAAACAAGTCAAGAAGAAACATCACAATAAGTCAAGAAACAAAACAAGAACACCATAAGGTCCAACAAATTTTAAATAAATGCAAAATAAATGAATGCAATGCGAACACTCCCAGACATACCCCACGCGAAGGTAAGGAAAAACTCACTAAAACCTAACAATAGGAAAAAATGCACCACAGGCAATGTGGAGGAGAGAAACCTTAGAAGGGCCAATTCAAGGGGGGATCTCCCTTCTTAGATGTCAGTGATAGTAGTGTTGCAGACGGACAGTTGGTAAGCATGCACTCATGTGTGTAGTGAAACACAGATGAGTGTATGCAATAGCAACTGAACATTTAGAAAGATTAAAGATAGAGCTGATAGCGGATCTATTTGAGGCACAGGGGCGGCGCAAAGAGGGTCGCATCCTCCCCGTCTTTATCACGGGGCGTTCAACACTCCGGTCATAACTCAGAGACAGCCGGAGACAGGGGGACAGGGGGCGGCGCAGAGAGGGTCGCAACCTCCCCGTCATCATCGCGGGACGTCCAGCACTCCGGTCATCACTACGAGACAGCCGGAGACAGGGAGACAGGAGGGCACGCAGAGAGGGTCGCATCCTCCCGGTCTTCATCACAGGACGTCCGACACTCTGGTCATCACTCCGGGACAGCAACTCACAGGGATACAGGGAGACGGGGAGACGGGACAGGCGTTAGACAGCTCGCGTGATTGTAATGGGCGGACATAGCAATAGATACAAGTGGTAAGCATATATGTGAATAGAATAGATATATGAAGTAAGCATATCTAGCAAATCTAGTAAATCACTGTGTGTATTGTTTTGCAAAAAGTGTGAGGCTGACTTTGTGCTTATAGGGGTGCAAATCTGGGCCTATGTTTTGCTCCTTGAGTGTAAGGTTTTGATAATTGTGTAATACTTTTGATTTCAGTGTTTATGCAATCGAAGAAAACTGTAAAGACTAGAGATTAACTGTTTATTTCTTTTGTACATAGGCTGTGCATATGTTTGTTTGTTTATTTGCTTATGTGTATGATTCTTAACTGTGTTTTTATTTTGTTATTGGTGTATATGTGTGTATGTATGTATATGTATATATATATGTATATATGTATGTATATGTGTATATATGTATATTTGTACTCTTGTTGGGGCCTCTTGGACCAGATCAATGTTTTATCTGGCTAAATAAAGGTTAAATAAATAAGAAACTGATGATTTGGTCCTGTTAACTAGTATTCATCTCTAATTACTCTAAAATAGTTTATTTCTGTGTAAAAAAAAGAAAAAAACTCCACCCCCCCGGGCTGAAGCCCCCAATGTTTTCTAACCCTAAAAACGCCCCTGGTGGTGATGTGTAATTATTGTAAGATGACATGCCAAGGCATATGGTAAAAGAATGTCATACGCTGAGGAAGCGACAGGAGAAAAAAGGGTCAGCCCAGAAACCAAGAAAGGTGTTGGCTGATTCTGTCTCCTTCCTGAATCACAATATCTCTTTGAAAAAAACAAACTGTTTCAAGCCATTTATTTTTGATGGCTATGTGTCCCTTTCTGGAAAGGTTTCCGATCGACGCCCAGTCCGGATACTTCACGACACAGGAGGTTCTCAGTCATTTATCCGTGCTGGCATATTGCCATTAAGTGAGAAATCTGCCTGTCGGTCAAGTACTGTTGTAAGGGGTATTGGGATGGGGTCGGTTGTCGCGCCTGTGCACAAGGTGCATTTGAAGTCAGGCCTAGGGTCTGGTTTTTTTTCTGTGGCTGTTCGCCCATGTTTCCCTGTAAAGGGCATTGATTTTGTATTGGGGAACAATATCGCTGTCCCGAAGGTGGTGGGGAGGCCTAGTCTTGTGGGGCCTCTTGCTCCTCTGCGCCCCGTCCCTGGGTATATTATGGTGCTACTAATCTGATGTTGGTTTATAAATAATAATGTTTTGCTAACCCTACAGGTTCGCTTTTATGGGGGAGGTGTGACGTAGGTGGGTTGGTCATTATCATTAATATTGTATTTGTAACACCATGTGAACATCAGGTTAGTAGAGGTACATTATATTGTTGTTGTTATTTGTATGTGGTGTGTGTGTCACCCTTTGTATTAATCCCTTTTCATTTCTTTCTCTCTTTGCCAGGTGCCGCCCGTCTCTCTGATTGTGCTGATTGCCTGAGGAGTGGCACCTGCGGGCAGTCAGCCTCGGTGCAGACGGGTGGATAAAGCCTGGCATGTGACACATATCCACAGGGGCCTCATTCTGTCATTGCCACTGTCCAGAGTGGAATGTGAGGTTGCCTGTTATCTACCACTTTGTGTGAATTACCCGTGTGGGACTCTATATATATATTTGGCCTCTGTGCCTATTTGCCACTACTGTGTGGAATTATATATATATTTGGCCTCTGTGCCTATTTGCCACTACTGTGTGGAATTATATATCTTGTTGGCCTCTGTGCCTATTTGCCACTATTAAGTGGAACGATATATATATATTGTGTTGGCTTTATTGCTAATACTTGTGCTTACTTTGCTGTTCGTGTTTATTGTATATTCCCATTTTGTTCTCCCATACCTTATCCCTGTTTGTGTTGTGGGTTTCATTCCCTCTTTTGCATATAATAAATATCATTTACCTTTTGAAAAACGCTTTGTATTGTTTCTTGCCTGCCGGGACCTGTGCTTAAAGCACCTACTGGACGGGCTGGTTTCATGTACAGCCCGCTCCAGCTATATTCCCTATGGTCATCAGACCTTTGTACATGACAGTACACTACAGTAATATGGGTTACTGTGAAGCAGTATAACTCATGTTTACTGTACATTACTGTAATTTTACTCTGCACCACATAGGATTGCAAGACAACCTCGCAGAGGTAGAAGAGGGCCCCTTTTTACTCCGCATCAAGAGGAAGCCATTTGTACAATGGTGATTGCAAACAATGCCATAAGGTTGAGAGAGATACAAAGCGCAGTTATAGAGGATGAAAATATCTTTGGGAATATTGAATCCGTTTCAATTGCTACAATTGACAGAGTGCTCAGGAGAAATGAAATGAGCATGAAACAATTATAGTACAATGTGCCATTTGACCGGAGCGACAGAGTGAAGGAGATCCGTCGCCAGTATGTATAGGTAAAACATTTATGTGTTCTATGCATACTCTAATGTTCAGTGCTGTAAACTGGTTACTTTGTGTAGTGCCATGCAGTACACTTACATGACAGTTCATACTGTACAATATGTTGTCCAAAATGCATTATGTTACACATGTTATAGTTTTTCTCTCTCTCTCTCTCTTCTGGGATAAAGCGTGTACCAGGGTTACCGCTGCACACATTCATATACGTTGATGAGGCGGGTTTCAATCTGGCAAAAGGTAGAAGGCGTGGAAGAAATCACATTGGACAGAGAGCAACCAGAGAGAATATTACAATGTGTACAGTAATGTGTAACTTAACGAAAGGTTATCCTATAACCTAGTTATATGAATACTGGCTGAGCGTCTCGCTCCTAGCACCTACTGTGCTCACGAACAAACAATTGCACTCACATGCACGTGACCAGGCCACGCCCCCGCATCCTACTATATGACGCCGGACATGGTCACACTCTACCTTCCTCAGAAAAAGTTTCCAACACTGAAAACCCAACCAAGGGACCTCAGGGCGCTAAGAGCGAGACGCTCAGCCAGTATTCATATAACTAGGTTATAGGATAACCTTTTGTTATATTATCATACTGGCCAATCGCATCTCGCTCTTCGCCATAATGAGATATGGGGCAGAGCAGACGAGTGGCCCGACAAGTGTACCCCCTGAGGTCCCAACTCTGAGACAGAGAACGTTCCACCGGCTTGAGACGCAGAGCGCCAAGCAGGAAACGTTTCACAAGAGGGTGGCTGAACAATGTAACACCCTCAAAACCCACATGACAAGAGGATATAGCTGCGGCATATACCCTCAATGTCGAGGCCGATAGTCTACCCAAAATAGACTGAAGGAAGGAAAGGACAGCGTCCAGGATCAGGACACCGGGTCCCAGCCCCCCACCTTACACCACTCTTGAAAAGTATGCCACTTACCCGCGTAAACCGCGATAGTGGAGGGAGCACACGCGTTTCGGATGGTGTCGACCACAGAAGGGTCAAGACCCATCCCCTCCAGACTCACCCCCTCAACAGCCAAACCATCAGTGGCTGTTCCAGAACAGGGAACAGCCACAGAGACCCGTGTGCCTGAGAGAGGGCCCGCGATGACCAAGGAACAGGCCACGGCGGGGCTACCAAGAGCTGGATCAGGATCGGGAACCACACAGCCGTGCCCCGGTCCGGCGCGATCAGGATCAAAGTCCTGTGCTCCCGACGTATCCGCTCCAACAGCTGAGCTATCAGATGTATGGGGGGAACGCGTACAGAATCCCGGGCGGCCATGGATACATCGAGAAGGCATCCACCCCCAAGGGAGGATTGTCCCCCCGACTGACCGAGAACCATAAGGGGCACTGGTGAGACTGTTTGCTCGCAAACAGATCCACCGTGGCTTCCCCGAACCGGTCCCAGACTTGTCTGACTATGTCTGGACGTAGTCCCCATTTGTCGGAATGTGGACTGCCCCGCGACATCACATCCGCGCCCACATTCTGCTTGCCAGGGATGTAGAGCGCCCTCAGGCTGCGCAGATTGAGAGACGCCCATAGCCAGAGCTCGACCGCCGCCCGGTGCAGACGGATGGAGCGTACTCCACCCTGTCTGTTGATATACGATGCTGTCGTCGTGTTGTCCGTCCTGACCAACACGTGCTCGCCCACCACCAGGTTGCCGAGCCGCTTGAGGACCAGAAGGACCGCCTTCAATTCCAACACATTGATATGCAGTGCAGACCGGGTAGCATGGCACGTCCAGCTGCCCCCTACTGCGTTGGTCCGACACGTCCCCCCCCATCCCGTGAGGGAGGCGTTGGTGAAGACAACGTGTGATAGCCTGCTGCCCATGGAGATCCCGCTGGTGAGGGTACCAGTCCTCCCCCAGTGGTCGAGATCCCCCAGTATTGACATGGGAACCTTCAGTCGTTTCCACTTGCCTCTCACCAGGTCTATTTTCATACTGGAAAACCACCTCTGTATCCTCCTCATGAAGAGGAGGCCAAGAGGGACCACAGAGTGAGCAGATGCCATCATACCGAGTAGGCGCATCACGGACAGCGCCGTAACCCCTGAGCGCGTCGAGAATAACCACTCGCTGCCACTCCGAGAGGGTTACCCTCATGGGCCTTGAGCTTAGAACCAAGCCCAAGTACTCCACCTGTTGACTGGGAAGAGGAGTACTCTTCTCCCAGTTCACAGCAAAACCCAGACTGGTGAGGAATTCCACCACCAGCCTGGTATGACACCTGGCGACCTCCTCCGACCGGCTGAGGAGCAGAATGTCGTTCGAGATAGAAAATAACTCGTATCCGCTGACGACGTAGAGGCTCCAGCGCAAAGGAATTTCCTGTGAGGAGGGAAGATCGGGATGTGAAAGTACGCATCCTTCAGGTCTATGGAGGTGAACCAGTCTCCCACTCTGAGGGAGCTTATCAGGTGTTTGACGGTCAACATCCTGAACCGCCTCGTCACAATCAGCCGATTGAACGCAGACAGATCCAGAATAGGTCTGACACCTCCCGATTTCTTGGGCACCAGAAAATACCGGGAGTAAACGCCACACATCGCCTCCTCCCTTGGGACCACGACGATGGCTTGCTTCGCTAACAGAGATTGGATCTCGTCGGCCAGAGCTGTCACTGCTGCTGACCCTGACAACAAGGTCTGCACCAAACCTGAAAACGGAGGGTGGGGTAGCGCAAACTGCAACACAAGCCCCCGCCTCAGCGTTCTCTCCATCCACCTCGACATATGGCATTGCTGTAGCCATATGTTTTTTTTTTTTTTATCCACTTTTTCTCCCATTTTTCTATATTTTTCTCCCATCCCAATTTCGTATAATCCAATTCAACCCTCCCCTGTCACGAACGCTGTTTCTTGCCTCCCACAAGCCGGCTGCAATGTGGACTAAGTCATACATAGCACAAGTCCCCTCCGGTACTTGAGGTAACAGCAGTCGCATCTTTTCACCTGCGCAGCTCGATCTCTGAGTGGCGAGGAGTAACGCGTGGGAGGCTCACGCTGCCCCCGACACTTCCTGATTCTACTGCGCAGGCGCACCAACCGACCTGTAGGAGTCGCTGTCCACAACGCCCGATCCCCACCCATCAGTTTCCCACCCCCTAATACGGCCAATGTGTATTAGTACGGACGACCAGCTAAACTGAAAGCAAATGTGGAGCGCTGGGCTCGAACAGGCAAGCCCAGCATCTCCAGATTTCATGGCGAGCGCCTTGCCCACTACGCCACGTAGCCGCCACTGCTGTAGCCATATGTGATGATAATCCCAAAGCGCACCCGCCGCCACTTGGCGCTGGTCCGCCAGGAACCGTAGATAGGCGGCCCGGTCCCACCCGCTGTGCGTTGCCAACCCTGTGGAGTCGGGACATCGGACCCTGACACTACTAACGAGGCAATCGCACCCAAGGGGGGACCCCGACAGAAAGGGCCGGTTTGATACGGGGGAAGCTGATGTCACACTGGGTGACAAAAGCTCCCCCACTGAACACATCCCCAGCATGGATTGCTGAGGAACTGTTCTACAGATGGACATGCGAGGTGCGAGGACCCCACACTGCCCAATAGGGTGGGTTCCTACACACCGTAGCCCTGCAGTGATATTACTACCACCCAAATCACGCGCACCTGCCTGACCACTGCCGGTCATCCGGCCGTGGGAGGCACTGACGTGATACCCGGCCTGGCGAAGGCGGGTTTGGGGGAACCCACGCTGTGCCCCAAGAGGCCTCGAGCTCCCCCGCTGACAACCTTTGTTGTTGACAGACATAACACCAGGCTCACCAAACACAGACGCAGAACGTGTGGCGTGGGAGCCGCTTGATAGCACAACATTCTCATGGACAGACCCAGGCCTAGCCATCAACTGGGTGTCAGCCCCTGTCCCCATGAGAAGCGAAACGTGGGGCCGCTTGCGCTTCATTGAAGGCACGCGGCCCGCAACCAAAGGAAACAAATCAGAGCCCTTATCCCGCTAGTGTTGGGGGGGGGGGTGACCGGAGAGCGAGCTAGACACAGCTAGACGGCGGCGTTTTTTTAGGGCGTGCTCATCTAATGTAGCCGATCCCTCGGCCGCCAAGGCTGTCGGCCTTGCGATCACCTGTTTTCGTTGTGTCCAGGGTCCTCAGGCGGGGGAAACATGGCCGCTGGTTGAGGGCCTCGCCACAGTCATTGACGAGGCCGCGCTCTCACCTCTGGCTGCGTGGTGCGAGGCGGTGTGGGGCCCAGGTCAAATACCGCCCGCGTTTCCGCGGAAAGACCAAAGAGTCCCTCTGCGGAAATGGGAGCCCTAAGGAGGAGAAACCTTTTCTCCTCCTCAAGGGAAGACTGCTCCAACCAGAGATACCTGTGAATAAGAGTTGATAGCATCCTGATCCTCCCTGCGGTTATAGCCTGCGACTGAGTTAAAAGTTCTATAACCCCAAAAACACGCGCGATGTTTTCGGTGTCGGCTGGCCCTACAGCCCCACTACCCGACACCAATGTGGACAGAAAAACAGTCAACTGAGCAATGACACTGGTCGCTGCTAAATTCCATCCTGTGGCGGTATAAACTTCATCAGCCCATACCGCCACCTGCCGGGCCGACTCGCCCTCAGGCGTCGGCTTCCGGGTGGGACACCGCTCAACCATGCCAGGGCAAAGGATTGATGCTACCTGGCTCTCAAGCCAGGGCAGACCTGCCTTGCGCCCTGTTGTCAGCCCATTCACCCATAAAAGGGGTAAATAAGCCTCAGCAAAACCCCCCACATTAGATACCGATTGACCTTCAGCAATGAACCGGTTAAGAGGAGGGAAGAGAGGTGACAGCCCACGGCGGGAAACAAAGGAACAGTGACCCAGCATCGTAGCATTAGCATTAGCCGCGCACTCCAGGATAGCTGGGAAAACATCCAACTCAGAGTCATGACGACAGCGTTTACCCAGATATCCTGCCCCTTGCGCCAATACACAACTCGGTTGTCTCACGGGACAACTAGCAGTATCACAAACGCTAGCATTGATGCCTGGCAGCGCAGGCCCTACCTGTGCGCGACCTAGCCCGACAGCTAGCCGCCACACGACGTCCCTCGATCCGCTGTCACGAGACGAGGAAACCCCAGGCCAGGCCCGATGCGCTGTTAGGATGTGCCGAGAAGATTCCAGGGGCTGACGAATCTCCGGCGAAACCCCAACATTGTGTAATTTCTCTCTGCATTTCATAACAACTAGTTCATGGAGTGCACTGCAGCGTCCATGTTGGAAACAAAAAAAGAGGAAGGTAGAGTGTGACCATGTCCGGCGTCATATAGTAGGACGCGGGGGCGTGGCCTGGTCAAGTGCATGTGAGTGCAATTGTTTGTTTGTGAGCACAGTAGGTGCTAGGAGATAAGAGATATCTCATTATGGCGAAGAGCTAGACGCGATTGGCCAGTATGATAATATAACTGTAGATTTCAAATGGCTGTGCAAATAGTGTATAGTGCTGTCGTGAGCATTTTTAGGTACTGTAGTGTCACCAAGATCTGACTTTTTTGCATTGGAAAACACTATCATAATGAAAACATGACAAAGCCATTTGACTATCTTGTTCATAAGGTGTCAGGACACTGACACTTTCATTGACATGAATACTTGCTTTTGAGGAAGGAACTATCCATTTTGAGAAAGTGACATGCTTTTGCAGGTTATCAACTAGGTTTTGCAATTTGTACAAATTGTTTTGAGAAATGCACTAACTGTTGTGCAAATGTTAAAGGTGTTAAAGAAATGCACCAAAGCGATTGAGAAAAACTGTAATCTAGGCGTCAAAATCGTTCTCCCTTCAAAGATAGCGATTTCAGCCCATAATGTTTGTTCTCTCTTTACTTTACGGAGCGAAAGGTTCATAGGTGAGTGAGTGAGTGAGTGAGTGAGTGAGTGAGTGAGTGAGTGAGTGAGTGAGTGAGTGAGTGAGTGAGTGAGTGAGTGAGTGAGTGAGTGACTGACTGACTGACTGACTGACTGACTGACTGACTGTCTGACTGACTGACTGACTGACTGACTGACTGACTGACTGACTGACTGACTGACTGACTGACTGACTGACTGACTGACTGACTGACTGACTGACTGACTGACTGACTGACTGACTGACTGACTGAGCGGGTTAGTGACATTGGAGGTCTATGAGCTGCTTCACATAATACAGTATATAAAAAATAAATAAATGGATACAAATTTGAAAACATGAATTCTGGCTTCCGGTTTGGCGAGGAGCAGGTACGTGAGCAGCTGCAGAACAGAGCTCCTGGTCCAAAATTCAAGAAAGGTAATAAAAAGTTATAAAACATGATAACTCGAAGATAAAAGAAAGATGACAAGACCCAGTGCACAAAACGCGAGGAGAATTGAGAGAAGAGTGACCCCCGACAAAGAAAATACAACGAAGGGAAAGGTACAACACGAGGAGATGACGCAGCATAACGTTAGACCACAGCGAGGTCTGGCTGGAGACGGAGCTACAAGCTAACATGGAAGCTAACACGATGAATATGCAAGCTAGCATCCGGAACAGGCTAGAAGCAATACAGAATGCTAACGATGCTAACACGCAAACCAACACGCAGACTGGACTCGATGCAATACAGAATATTCAGAGGAGCATGGAGGCTAATTCAAAAGAAATAAAACAAACGACCCCCAAAAGAAGGACAAAGAGACGCTGGATACAACCGGACCAACCAGGACTCGGGCACCGAGGTCGGCCGGACCGTCCGGGATGCAAACACGGAGGTCGCCCAGGCCGGCCAAGATGCGAGCATTGAGGCCACAAACACCAACCGGGAGCCGAGTGCCGAGATCAACCGAGACCAGCCAGGATTCAAATAATGAGATCTCACACACCAAACAGGACTCGAGCACTGAGGTCACACACACTGACCAAGATTCAATACCACATATACATATTATTTGATAGTGAATGGATGTTATGATTCGAGACACACTGCAGATAACACACACAATTAGTTGGGAAAATTGGGACTTGATTTGGGACATAATTTATAATATAAATAACACGTACTAGACTAAACTGTAGACACTAACACACATGACGCACAACTAAGACGACGGGGAACATGGGGGAAAACATTCGGAGACCTGACCGGGAGCTCTGGAACTGTACTATCATATGAAAGATAAAAATTCAAAGAAAATGTTGGACAATAATAGGGGCATTGGAGAATCCCCATCTCCGTCTCTAGGGGGGGGGGGCTTCTTCAACAGGAGAGCTGATTCCCCTCCAAACTGCCAACGGGGGAAAGAGTGCTAATCATATGGCTTATTTAAAAAAAAATCTTATTGTGTTGTCAGTGCTATTTTTTCATAAATGTATAATTATAGTGATATCGGTGACATGGGAGGTACAGTACAGAGGCGGGCAGGCTGAGTTCGGTGGGGGGGAATGCCGGGGGGAGGGGCCATCGTTCCGGCGGTTGGACCCGGGGGAGGGGGGGCCTTGCGTGTTGTGGGATCGGTATGGGGGGGGGTTTCCTGGGCCCCTCAGCCGCCGTGGCCCGGGCGGTATGGTCACCGGGCCGGTAGGTCAATCGAGTGGGGTATCTAAAATATGTGTTTTTTTGTGGGGAATTCAAATATGGGATTATTTTTCGGATCGGATAACTCTAACCTACATTGTTTTGGATTTCAAAATGGCAGATTTGACCATTTTTCACCCCTTGGCCATACATGGATGCCAACATGAATCTGAAGGAAATCCTAACATGCAAGGTGTCTAAATGATGTGTTTCTTAATGGGGAATTCAAATATGAGTAAATTTTTCGGATCAGATAACTCTAACCTACATAATTTTGGATTTCAAAATGGCCGATTTTACCATTTTTCACCCCTTGGCCATACATGGATGCCAACATGAATTTGAAGGAAATCCTATCATGCAAGGTGTCTAAATGATGTGTTTCTTAATGGGGAATTCAAATATGATTTCATTTTTGGGATAGGATAACTCTAACCTGCATAATCTTGGATTTCAAAATGGCTGATTTGACCATTTTAACCCATTGGTCATACACAGGTGCCAGAATAAATCTGAAATAAATCCTAACATGCAAGGTGTCTAAATGATGTGTTTTTTAATGGGGAATAGAAATATGAGTTAATTTCTTGGATATGATAACTCTAACCTACATCATTTTGTATTACAAAATTGCCAAATTTACCCATCCCCTTTCAAAGATAAAAAAATATATGGAAAATCATTTATAATGACAAAGCCAACAAATGTATTAACAAGTGAACTGTATATAACTGGATACAACTAAAGATCAATAATAATAATAATAATAATACTAACAATAATAAATTGTAATTGTAATGCACACAAACACCTAAGTGCTAAATCTCTATCTCCTGACTTCTTGAACTTTGCCAGGTTCCAATGTCTTGATTGGACTCATTCTTGGACAGCAATGTCTCCTACTGTACTGCTTTAGCCACCAACCTACAAACACAAACTTAAAGTCAACGTCAGCCATAAATAGGTGAGCTCTTTCCAGAACTACTCAGCAGAAACCTCAGTAACCATTTTAACAAACGTCTCAATCGTATTGAGAAAATCCATGGGGCTCCATCAATCCTCTATCTTCTTGAATTTGATCAGGCTGCACAAGTCCTGCTTGGATTCATTCTTGGACATCAGCCTCCTGCTGGTCTCCTGAGCCCTGATCCCTCCATCCCTTTTTTCTTGTGAAAAGTACTTAGCAGAGGCCTCAGTCACGATTTTAACAACCCTCTCGATGCTTTGTGTGTGGCAAGGCTAGTCGAGAACCTCCATGGGGGTGTTGATTAAGTTCTTCACTTCCGAGGTGCTTAGGGAGCAGGTGAGAGGTGGCTCTGACACATCTTCTGACCAGCTGATTAAGCCACCAATGCTGGAAGTGTCACTATTGATGTGAGGTGTTCTTCTGATCCTGACAGAAGAGTCTCCCAGCTGAGTGTCTGGATCCCCCTCTCCCCTGATGGCCAAGATTCTCTCCACCCCCTCAATTCTCTCTTTTTGATCCTCAGAGCACAGCAGTGTTTTATTTTATTTTATTCATTTATTTGGACGGGACAATGCAAAATTAATGAACACTGTGGAGTGTAAAAATTGCCGGATTTAGCACGAGGCTAATTTCCATCCGTTGTCAGGCAGATCAGCTCCAGCCATTTGGTGTGGTCCTTTACTTCCAACCTTTTCCCTCTGTCCCTTGATGTAGGCAATATCTTATATCAATACCTGGGGCTGGCGGTGACACTATTAGTCGCGTGAGCTGGGGGTTGGCAGAGGGGAGGGGGCAGGAGCTGACCTGGAAAGGGTATAAGCGGGTGTGGCACCTAGGGTAAAAGGGTATGGTAAAATCGGCCATTTTGAAATCCAAAATTATGTAGATTAGAGTTATCTTATCCTAAAAATGAACTTGTATTTTTATTCCACATTAAATAACACATAATTTAGACACCTTGCATGTTAGGATTTATTTCAGATTAATTCTGGCACCTGTGTATGACCAAGGGGTTCAAATGGTAAAATCGGCCATTTTGAAATCCAAAATGATGTAGGTTAGATTTATCCTATCCCAAAAATTAACTCATATTTGAATTCCCCATTAATAAACACATAATTTAGACACCTTGCATGTTAGGATTTACTTCAGATTCATGTTGGCATCCATGTATGGCCAAGCGGTGAAAAATGGTAAAATCGGCCATTTTGAAATCCAAAACAATGTAGGTTAGAGTTATCCGATCCGACAAATTAACTCATATTTGAATTCCCCATTAAGAAACACATCATTTAGACACCTTGCATGTTAGGATTTCCTTCAGATTCATGTTGGCATCCATGTATGGCCAAGGGGTGAAAAATGGTAAAATCTGCCATTTTTAAATACAAAACAATGTAGGTTAGAGTTATCCGATCAGAAAAAGAATCACATATTTGAATTCCCCACAAAAAAACACATATTTTAGACACCCCACTCGATTGATTTTGCAAAAAAAGTATGGCCCGCCCTACCGGGCCGGGGGGGCACCGGGCTTGGGGTCGCGGGGGGTCGGGGGACCATTGAGGCGTGGTGCTTAGCCCTTCTGCGGGCCTGGGCTTGGGGTTCTCGTGGGCCGGGAGGCTGGCGGTCGGGGCGGGGGCTCTGGGTGCTCGGCTCTGCGCATGGTGGACCAGGATATGGGGGTGCTCTGTTTCTCGGGGAGGAGGGCGGGAGGGAGGGGTTTCTCTTGTGGGGGTCAGAGCGGCTGAGCTTTGCCCAGTGGGGTCCTGTATGTTGCGGGGTCTGTGAGCGTGGGGTGGGGCTCTCGGTGGCATGGGAGGTAGCGGGCTTGGCTCGATGGGGGGGAGAATCTGTCCCTCTCCTCTGCTGGGCCTGGCCCAATTAAATCAAGGGACCCGTGTCGCTGGGGGCCCGGCTCCGCTCACATCGGCCTGGGGGGGGGGGGGGGGGGGGGGGCATCGTTTCCGCGGTTTGGCCCCTCCCCTGAGCCTGGCCCAATTAAATTCTAAATTCAAGGGACCCGTGTCGCTGAGTGCTCGGTCCCACGTGGGGCGGACCTGGGATGTGGGGGAGCCTGGTTTCTAGGGGTGGATGGCGGGAGGGGGGGTCCCTCTCATGTGGGTCTGGGAGGCTAAACGCAGCCGAATTCAAGGGGCCCATGTTAATGTACTGTTATGTTATTGATGTCATTGTAGGTATTGTATAAGTGTTGTTTGTCTATAAATGTTAATACAAATTTAAGTTTAAACAAGAAAACATGAATTCTGAAACTACATATTGCTGATTCAGTATCATTACGTTACGGGAACAAAAAAAAAAAAAAAAAGGGAATTGCACAAAAATTCATCAGGCACAGGGATATGAAATCTCCGTAATAGACCTACATCTGATGAAACAGGATCTACCGTATCGCTGCTTATAAACCTTCTTCCCGAAGCAAATAAAATCATATCTCAGCTCAATTTAATATCTGCCCATGACCTTTTGCTGCAAATAATGTGAAACCCACTTGAGGATTGCATAACACCGATGCAACAAATACACCGGCATGAGTTATCATTGTTATCCTCAAGCATTTAGTCTACTCAATCGTGTCAAAGCATGGGACCTATTGTCAGTAATCAAGCTAATTAAAAAGGCTTAGTACACACAGCATAATCAAGCTTCAGCATGCATGAGGTTGGTTGGCTGACAGTGCAGCTTGCGACTCCTACTGTATGTGTTCCAAGCAGGAGGTCTGGCTGACACAGCATACGAGACCAGAGACGGTCTATGTAATGAGGAGACAGATTACTGCGGTAGGTTTGAATGGGGATACCCTTAAAGGAGTTGTAAGTGGTATTTGTTTGTTAAAATAAGTGTTAAAACCTCTTAACTGGCACCGACCTGGCCCGGGACGTTTGAACTCTTTCACTGCCAATCACGACTATAGACGGGTTATCTCGCCAGCGGTTGAGCACCAGAACCCGACTATACTCGGGTTTTCGATCGTTTTCATAGTTTTTTCTTTTATTCGATTTTAATATTCTATACAGTCTCACGGACCTTGGTGTATCATTGGGACTCATATAAATTGGGACCATATAAAATGTAACACACAGTGTGAAATAAGGTTTCAAAGGGTAGGCTATACTGCCACCTAGCAGGATTCGGCCGGCATTGCAATCTCGAGGTCTCAGAATCAAATCAAATCAAATCAAATCAAATTTATTTGTAAGGCCCGACAACACACGCTAATGTCCCCATGGGCCGTACACGTCTTCTTTAAACAAGTCAAGAAGAAACATAACAATAAGTCAAGAACAGAACAAGAACACCATAAGGTCCAACAAATTTAAAATAAATGCAAATAAATGAAAGAATGCAAGCACTCCCAGACATACCCCACGCGAAGGTAAGGAAAAACTCACTAAAACCTAACAATAGGGGAAAATGCTCCACAGGCAGTGTGGAGGAGAGAAACCTTAGAATGGCCTTTGCACAGGGCAAGATATAAGGTTTCAAAGGGTGCCCGATACCGCCGTCTAGCTGGATGCGGCCGGTATTGCACTTTGGCGATCTCAGACTCATTCCCTATGGTAACACCAAGGTCCCTGGATGAATAATGAATACAAATATCAAATAAAAGAATAAACGACCATATCTCGGGTCTGGCAATTAAAGAGTTAATCCACTTTTTTTTTTTAAGCCGTATCGCAGCTTGAACCTTCCATAAACGTGTCCATATAAATCCATTTTGTTAGATCCAAGTCCAGCACTGTCTTGTGATTATTATCAATTTTTGACGACAACAACAACCATAGACCTATGACAACAACTAGTAGCCGAGCGGAGCGTATGGGATTTTCCTGGTGGACGTGCCACGCTCAGCCAATAGAGTGAATAGAATAGACAATTCGACAATGACTCTACTTCAGGCGCTAGAGAAAAGTGCCCACAGGCATCATATTTGAAGACGCTGATTGGATTCAATTTAGTTGCTAGGTTAATTTATTTATTTTTCAATTTGCTGAGTTGACGCTGGCGCTGATTTCTAGCGCCCGAGAAGAGAGCGGGGGGATGAATAGGACGCACAAACAATGATTTATATTTGATATATTACACGTTACTGTGCATTTTAAACACAAACATACTTAAAATGAGTAATTATTATTTATTTTAAAAATGTTTATTATATTTTTAGGGGTCGAAATCTAAAATCCAAAACCACTATTTCTTCTTTCTTCTTCTCTCTCCACCAGGGGGGGGCGGTGCCCTATCGCCCTCTATGGACCAGCCGCGTGTATATTTTCCCCAACAGAGTTTCACTTCCGCGTTCGGTTTGCGCAATCTGATTGGCCACTGACGTTTTTTTCAGCACGAATCGCGTTACTCCTAACAAGCAGGCTGTTACCCTAACCTTAACCAACTAACCCTAACCCTAACCCTAACCCTGACCTTAACCCTAACCTTAACCAACTAACCCTAACCCTAACCTTAACCCTAACCTTAACCAACTAACCCTAACCCTAACCCTAACCCTAACCCTAACCTTAACCCTAACCTTAACCAACTTCGAAAGAGAGCGACTTCGAAAGAGTCGCCAAGCTTAACCAGTTTGTTAGGAGTAACACGATTGGCGCTGAGAGAAACGTCAGTGGCCAATCAGATATCGCAAACCGAACGCAGAAGTGAAACTCCTTTGGGGAAAATATACAGGCGGACAGGGATCTAGATGAACAGTCACGAGCAAAAACAGGAAGTAAAAAATGCGCCGAATGCATTGGAGTCTATGAGAAAATGGAAACCTGCAGAACTTTTTTTTTCTCACATTTGACCAGAATCGCTCTATATCACTCATTTCGGAATGGATTATTATGAAATTTGGACATGTACTACACAATATGTCAGGCTATGGACCAGGGTATTTTTTCAGCCATACCAATTTTTTGGGAAATATACTTTTGGATATTGCAACTACTACAGAAAAACGTGAGTAACAAGTTTTTCTACAACTCAAGTTCAGACCTATGTTACTCTATTTCATTAGCACTAAAAGTTAATTTTAGGCTCATGCATGTGCTATAAGTATAAAGTATAGTACTTTGGTTTGCAAAGAAAGTATGCAGTCCTCAAGTTCAAGTAAAGAAATGGCCACTTTTGGGGGCGCCAGTTAAGAGGTTAAATAGCTCTACATTCTGACAGCCATCACTGATATAAATGTTAAATGGTAAATGGTGCATTTTATTTATTTAAAATGTGACGAACAAAATTGTAAAGCACTTTGGATAATCAATATATTATAGCACTCTTATCCAAAGTGCTTTACTATTTTGTTTGTCACATTTTACCCTTTCACTCACACATTCATACACAGATGGCGAAGGCAACCATGCAAGGTGCCAACCTGCTCATCGGGAGCAGTTAGGGGTTAAGTGTCTTGCTCAAGGACAAGCTACCCGGGAGGAGCGGGAATCGATGGGAGCCTCTGGATTACCAGATGACTGCTCTACCTCCCGAGCCACTGTTAGAGTGTATCTAGTGTCTAGTCAGTAACATGGGTCTCCCAGTCTATCCGCTCTGCAGTAAACACAAAATACATGTTCTGGTATCCCTTCCCACTTTATCCAATCAGGAGAGAGAACCCTAGATATATATAGTAAGCGAATCTGGCTTGGCAAGATTTCTTGAAATAAGTAAACAAAAAAAAAACAAAAAAAATATATATATATATTTTATTTTTTTGTTTTTTTTGTTTACTTATTTCAAGAAATCTTGCCAAGCCAGATTCGCTTACTGCACTGGCAGATTATTTTACTTGTTTCAAGCAAATATTTGCTTAAAACTCGTTCTTATTTCTTATTTTTGTCAGACCATTTTTGCAGTGTGGAGTCCGCTCTCCTGATTGGATAAAGTGGGAACAGGATACCAGCACATTTATTTTCTGTTTACAGCAGAGCAGAGACCCTTGTTACATTATTTAAAAATAGCACTTACAGCATCTTTAAACACTAAGGATGGTGGCTACAAAGCAAACATATTCAGAGAAAATTATTAAATGCGATGTAAGTCTACAATGAGTAAAATAATTGTTGTAATAGGTGTAATTTACTGCATTTTGAGGTAAAGTCGAGTTAGACCGCGCTCACAATGTCTGACACTGGGTGCTGAAATCCCAAAGATTAGGTAGAAGAAAGCAGGAAGCCGGACCAGCACTCTCAGATTCAAAGTTTTAATTGCAGCCTGGAACATACATGTTTCGGAATCAATGTGTTCCTTCGTCAGTGTTGATGGCTAGCAGTGTTCAATTAGAAAAAATTGTGGTTATATAACAGGGTAGGCAGGAAATTACATCGAACACAGGTGTGCCTGGGATTGCTGGTCAACTTTGACCCTAGGAAAGACATTTAAATATAGAGTCAATTCCTAAATCCAATAAATACCAAAATTACAAAAATACCAGAAACAAAATACATCTTGCCCCTAGTTTCTAGGGCTAAATAGATGAGCCCATTGCCGTGTTTACAAAACGAAAATTCTCTTATGAGCAACCTTAGAAAACAATACCTCATACATAAAAACAATCATTAATCATGAAATCATAATAATGATGTTGAAAGGCACTTATAGGAAACAGGTTAACACGTTCTCTTCATTCATTCCCCTTGGTTCAATGCAATTGAACAAATTAATATAATAACATTCACATTGCAATAATAACTTATGCCTGTCACCCCCTCTAGAGGGCCTGTGGACTAACTCGAGTCCCATGTATTTAAGATCATTAACGGCATGTTTGCATTTAGAAAAATTTCTAGCTACCGAAGACATGACATCTGAATTTCTAACTGAACATTTATGTTCACTAATTCTCGATTTAAATGCTCTAGTTGTTTTACCCACATAAGAAAAATTATACTGACATTTCAGCAGATACTCCTTTAACAGGTATACGTTTGCCGGTTTTTGGGTGTGTGTAAAATGTATCTTTGATCATGCCTTGACATTGTACACAGGCCTGACAGGGGAAATTACCATCTGGGATGTTGGACATAAAATGTGTGGGTTTCTTTATGGGAAAATCAGTTTTGACTAGAAGATTATGTAATTTATAAAAATAATTAGGCGAGTGCTGAAACGCTGCCCCAGTAAGGGGATCGGACTGAAGAATATGCCAATATTTATTGACAATGCTACGTATGTCTCTCGTGATGGGACTATAAGTAGAAACAAAAGATACTTTGTCCGAGTTTTCATTTTTCTTTTTGAGGGTAAACAACGAGGCTCTATCTATCTGTTTGGTTTTGTTCAGGGCTTTAAGTGTCAGTGCATCACTATAGCATCTGTCGTGAAAACTACCTCGGAGGACTTCTGCTTGAGCAATAAATCTGTCTTCCGTGTCACAAATTCTCCTATAATGTAGGATTTGGCTGAAGGGTAGACTATTCTTTAAAGCAGGGGTGTGGTAACTAGAATAATGTAGGAACGAGTTGCGGTCTGTCTCCTTTTTGAAGACCTCTGTGTGTAATGAAATACCATCTGGGGCTTTGTTGATTAAAACATCAAGAAAAGATAGAGTATGCATATCAAACTTCAGTGTAAACTTTATCGTTTCTCTGCGAGTGTTAAGGAACTCTAGGAAGGCATGAATATCAATTGATGAACCAGACCAAATAAAAAATATTTTTAATCTTCTATAGTCAAAACTGATTTTCCCATAAAGAAACCCACACATTTTATGTCCAACATCCCAGATGGTAATTTCCCCTGTCAGGCCTGTGTACAATGTCAAGGCATGATCAAAGATAAATTCTACACACACCCAAAAACGGGCAAACGTATACCTGTTAAAGGACGCATTACGTGCAATTCCTCAAATCTGGTGTATCTGCTGAAATGTCTGTGTAATTTTTCTTATGTGGGTAAAACAACTAGAGCCTTTAAATCGAGAATTAGTGAACTTTGTAGAGAACTTCTTGCACAGCACTGAATAAAAATCCACAATGTACCTTTACATACCAGCATCCGTCTGGCCACACCCCTATCCGCTTACCTTCATAAGCAGGTTTTTGGTCACCTACTCGCCTCCTTCTTCACTTTCACCACAAGGAAGTGCCTGTTGTATACCCCACTTGACGAGGTTGTTAGCTGAAGAAAGTTGAGTTACGTGTTTACATTTTTTCTTGCTTTTTTCTTTCTCTCATACATTTTTTAAGAAAAAAGCTAAGTCATAATGTTTACCTCGGAGGGTCGCGCTAGCAACGTCACCCTTCACCAGCGGTTCTCCATTGCCTCCTCTGTCGTGCGTCTTGGAGCGGGGTTGAGGCCTCTTTCGTGGTCGGCAGCCACGCCCGGTAGGCGTCCGATAGATAGTTTGCCTCTCCAAGGAGCTGGTGCACCAGCGCCGTCTCCTGTGCGATGGCCTGGTTCCGGCTCTGGTTCCTTTGCCTCCGGAGAGTCGTCCGCTGTTGGGCGGCCGGCTCCTCTGGTGGCGGAGGATTTGAGATGCAAACTTTTTGCGTCGGCTCGCTCCCGTCGCAAGATGGTGGCTTGTAGACGCGAACGGCCTGGTTTTGGTGAGTTGCTGGAGCCGGATGAGGATGCGTCTGATTCTCCATGGCCGATGGAAACAGAGGACTACATGGTAGAAGCGGACGGGTTCTTGTTCGACGCCCCGGTGGAGACATGTCCGCCGCCCGTCCAGGTAACACTGGAGGGGGGTGAGAGGTCTCCTTGGGGTTCCTCGTATGCAGATGTTGGGTTAGAACCTCCGACTCGGCGGCGGGATGCCCTGCTATCAGCCACATCAGAATGTGGCTCTGTAACCAGTAGTCTGCTGCATGTGAGGGACGCGAGCTCGGTGGGGGAAAGTATGCAGGGGGAACTGCATGCTTTGTTCCCCGAGCTCATGGCAGTGGCGGCAGTCGCAAACGGCGTGCCGCTGCCGCAGCCACTGCCTGTTCCTATTCCTGACGATCTCATAGGTCATCTATGGCAACGCCGTCCTGTGAGAGGGATGGACGTTGTCTGTCCATTTTTCCCCTCAATGGAGGCCTACGTCCGTCAGGGACAGGTGGTCTCCCACATCATGGGCCTCACCCCCGCCTACGTGCAAGTCACGAGGGTGGTGGGTTTGGTAGAAGGCATGAAGGAGGGCGTGCCTCGGCTTGATAGGCCGATGGCAGCGCTCCTTTGTCCTGAGGTGGTGTGGGAGCCGTTACGGAAGCCGGTTCCCCAAGGGAAATCGGCGAGGCGGTTGGCTTTCTGGAGTGACCAGTCATTTATCTCCACGACGCAATCTCTGGCTGCCACTTCTAACATCGCGCAGCTGGCGAGATTCATGTCCGGGATACTGACGGGCGGTATGGAGCTGACTGATTTGCAACATGATCAGCTCGCCCAGTCGGCAGGAGCCATCCTGCATCTGATCCAGCCGCAGGCCATAGCCGCTGGGAAAGTACGCGCCCTGGCCACTCTAGTCCAGCGCCACCTTTGGCTGGAGCAGGCGCGTGTGCCGGAGAAGAAGAGGACTCCACTTCTGACGGCACCCCTCTCCGATGCTGGACTTTTCGGGTCGGCTCTGCAATTGATGACCTCAACCTGCAGGGAGATGCAGGAGGAGCGTTCCGTGCTCCAGCCTCATTTCCCCCCGCCCGATGTCGCCGGTGGAGTCAGACGGCAGGCTCGTCGTCGGGGTTCCGCCGCCGTAGCCGCCGCTGCTACCACCGCCACTGCTGGACCTTCGGCAACGAAGGCCAGGAGGAGAGAGGGCGACTCCGCCACTGCAGCCGGCCCATCTACGCCCGGAGGTGACGGTAGGGATCGTCGTGACCAGCCTCCTATCGTTTACCGTCCCTACGGGGCTCCCCGGGGTGGCAAGTCCCGAGCGGCTCGTGGCAAGTAATGACTTCTTCCCTCTGTGGTCCCCCCCTGTTCCCTTCCCGGCCCAAATATGATTTTGTTTGTAAGAAATAAAGAGTCCCTCCTAAAAGGAGGGACTGTATTTTTTGTTACAAACTGTGTGTTTATTCACCAAACTAGGGATGCTCGATATTGGCTTTTTTACCGATACCGATATTCCGATATTGTCCAACTCTTAATTTCCGATACCGATATCAACCGATATCAACCGATACCGATATATGCAGGGTTTCCCCATCCAAAAAACTGAATAATTTCAGGTAACTAATAATTTCACTGGATATATATATAACAAATATTGTTATTGTTTTTTTTTTTTTTTTAAACCGATACAGATATTTTCCGATATCACATTTTACTGCCGATATCGGCCGATAATATCGGTCAGCTGATAATATCGGACATCCCTACACCAAACATATGATGGGGATACGACGTGTGAACCTTTCGCTAGTGTGGGTTTGATAGGAGGGCTAGACTTTAAGTCTTGTTGGTCGCTACATTCATGTTAGAGCTTAAGCAAGGCCTGCAGCTTACACTCGGTTGAAAGAGGTTAGTTGTGTGCTCTGTTGCTTAAACAGTGATATTGAGCCGCAACACTATTGTGTTGGTCTGCAGTAATGCTCGTGTATGAAAAGGTACCGCGGTTCAGGCCGCTCTCTCTCTCTATCAGATTTTCTGTGTCTTGCAACATAAACACGGGTGTCGGGTTCACACATACATAACTTGGCCTTGTTATAAACCCTGTTCACAGACGTGTCTGTGGCTAGCGTGCATTGAATTAGCTTTGCGCTGTTCATTAGCATACTGGCTACTTAAGGTATCATATGGCTATTTTGTTGTTGTCGTATGCAAGGGTTGGGCTTGCGAGGGGGTACCGGATAAACCCCTCCTTCCCTCTTCTGATTGGTCAGGGGGTTTCTTGGACTCTCTTTTCATTCGGTCAGGGCCAAGCTGTTAGGCAGCTTGGCACGGGGGGGGTTTCCCTGACTCCGCACCTATCACGGGCGGTTGAGTCATGGGTTTCCCCCGGTCATAGAAAATGTCACTAGGCACGTTTCTATTGGAGGACGGCTTCCGTGAGTTTTTTCAGACCCGTATGTAGGGTCTGTCATTGTCAAGTTGTCGGGACAGAGCGTAGGAACTTACTGTTCTACTACGCTCGATATACGTGTGACTTGAGTCTGTTGGTCACATGACTCAATGTTACAGTGACTTTTCAATCTGTGGCTCACGTGGGAAGTCTCTCTGAGGATTCCCGTCTCCTCTCTGTGGTGAGGGAGACGGGATGTAAGAATGTAAACAATTTTTACCCTCGGCCGCGTCACGTGGGATTCATGTCAGTCGGTGTTTCTTTCTTTTTAATAATAAAAATAGTGAAGAATATGAAGCACGACAACTCCTTCTACCAGGCGACTTGAAGGACCAATGTCTGGTGTCTGGTTAGACTATCCATTGATGTGTTTGGGTCTCGACGCGTACATAGTGCTGACTCGGGGTGTTTTCTGATAAGAATCACGCAGGAGGCTAGTACGCCTTGGTTGCTCGTTATTAAAACAGCGTTTTTATAGGGCAACTGGGATGGGTTTTTTTTCCTCTTCCGAGCGCCTGTTACTGGGTCTCGACGGATTCTCGTTCATATCTGGGGGATGTTAACGGAATAGATCAGAACATAGGTAGAGGGGTCTCATGCCCTTGGGGTGGGCCACTGAGCGTGGTACGAATGGGACCGTCTGGGTGGCGCCCTCTTTTCATGTTTTAAATCGACACGCATACCTACCCCCTCTCCTGGAGTGGGGATGTCGGCGTGGTTAGGGCACGGGACTGGTTCTGGTCACGCTGGTCCAGGTCAGTTAACCCGTTGTCCGCCGGGGACGCATATCTGCTGTTCTAGTACCCTGAGGGACTTGTGCTTTTTTCGGGGGAAAAAATGCCGGGTCGGCCCAGGTGTCACAGGGTTGGGCATTATGGAGACCCTTTGTTGGGTACAGGTTGTACCTGGCACTATCATGAAAGGGCTGGTTCTCCTTTTTTTTCCGCTCCTCTCTCACGCATGGCGAAGAGGGGTCTGTTGGGGTGGTCTTCTGGACCTCCTCTGGTGACCCTGTGTGCTTCCTGAGATGCCGGGCCCGGTCCGAAGTAATGTTTCGTTGACCCGTAGGCCTGGAATAACCCTTTTTGAAAACTGAAACACTTGTACTGCGGTATAGCCAGTGTATACCCGCAGGTGTGTTTTGGAGTTTTTTCTTGAGGGGTTATAGGAACAACCACCGCATGTGGTACCAAGAGGGTGGTTGATTCCCTGGTGTGTTGGAGCAGAGTCAACTCCCGGGTTACCCGGTTGTGTGTGCCCCTGCACGTTCATGACGTCTGCCAATCGTGTCAGCCTTCTCTGCCTCGACCCCTCTGGGTGGGTTTTTTTTGGTGGAGGCTTTGTCATGGTGCGTAACATTGCCAGCATACGCCCCTTCCGCCGGGGTGCTGTTTTCAGTTGACCCCTTTGGCGCCTGTCTCGTCCGCAGTGCTCCAGGCTCGGGTCTAAAGCCTGCTGCCTGGTTTAAGGGATCAACCCCTCTGGGGTCGTCTCCCCGGTGCGCTGCCTGCTTCCGCTATAGTTTAACCTTTTGAGTGCTTCAAGTTACGGCCATGCTGACTGCCTGTGTTGCAGGGTCAGTGTGCCAGGCGGCGTACTAGTGGGGGGAAGGGCCCACTCTTGGAGGGGCCCTGTCTGAATACGCTGGCGATGTGGGGGGCGGTGTCACTAAGTGACTGCCTGGTGAGGTCTTGATGCTTTGGCGTCATTGACCTCTCCGGGCCCCCTTTTTCCAGGGGATCCAGTCCCTTCAGTGGGTCTGGGTCTTCCTTCGCACTCCGCTGCTACGGCCTTGCCACGGGGTTGAGTTTGCTCTTGACCCCGTGATTTTTGGCGCAGTAACGAGGGTTGTTCCTTCTGTTCGTTCCCTGGTGGCATAGTCGTGGGGTCAAGCCACGGTCTGCTCACCCTGTGTGTTGAGTTGCTCGAGTTTCTCTTCGCACGGTCGGATCCGTCTCCCTCCCGTCCTCCAATAGGGAGGGTATCCTCCATTAGGGAGGGTCGGGGGGCTCGGCCCTCTCCGGTCTGATGGTTGTGGGGGGCCTCAGCAGGGTACATTTGTCGAGCTTCTGTAGTGCAGATGACGCTGAGCGGAGCCAGTATGATATAGAACGTAAGGTTATGTATATAACCAAGTTCTATGAATACTGGTGACGCTCAGCGTCAGGACCCCACTGCGGCCCTTGACCTCGCCTTGTGGTGAAAGTTTTGGAAGGAGGCGAGTAGGTGGCCACACACCTGCTTATGAAGGTAAGCGGATAGGGGTGTGGCCAGACGGATGCTGGTATGTAAAGGTACATTGTGGATTTTTATTCAGTGCTGTGCACGAAGTGAGGTTAGTGCAGGTGACGCTGAGCGTCACCAGTATTCATAGAACTTTGTTATATACATAACCTTACGTTAATGATCTTAAATACATGGGACTCGAGTTAGTCCACAGGCCCTCGGGGGTGACAGGCATAAGTTATTATTGCAACGTGAATATTATTATTAGAGCTGGGCCGTTAACGGCGTTAACATGCTGCGTTAACGCTATACTAGTATCGCGCGATAATATAATTAACGCATTAATCTAAATTTTTTTTTTTTTTTTTTTTTTTTTTTTTACCTTTATTTACCCATGGTAGGTTCGCTGAGCACAGATGCTCTTTTTCAGGAACGCCCTGCTTCACATTCACACAGTTCCATTTACACCTGGGAGCTGCCCAGTACAACCACAGTTGACACCATTGGCCACTGAGCAACTCCACTGGAGCAGTTGATTCAAGCCATGTCACATAGTTCAAGTTTGAAATGATTCTTTCTGTTTTGCTCCTGAGAGTGTGCTAGATACTGTACTGTACTGGTAATATTATTTATTTGTGTTAACTTCTGAATAAAACTACTTATTAAACACACATAACAAGTAGTTATTTTGATATTTCATTACCAATTATCATAGCAAAACAGCTTTTTCAAACAGTCTGTAATGCATTTTGGAAACGGGAGATGGGCTCATGGTGTAATGGGCCACCTGGCCTGAGAAACATAAGGAGGAAAGAAAAAGTAAGGACTTACTTCTGGTCATTATTTGGGTAGAACACACATATTTTGAATGCCTTCGGCAGTTTTTTTATTTATTTTTTGAGCCATTTTAATCTAGATTAATCTAGATTAAATCCAGGGTTGCAGATAGATTAATCTAGATTAAAAAAATGTATCTATGCCCACCTCTAGTTATTATATTCATTTGTTCAATTGCATTGAACCAAGGGGAATGAATGAAGAGAACGTGTTAACCTGTTTCCTATAAGTGCCTTTCACCATCATTATTATGATTTCATGATTAATGATTGTTTTTATGTATGAGGTATTGTTTTCTAAGGTTGCTCATAAGAGAATTTTTGTTTTGTAAACACGGCAATGGGCTCATGTTTAAATCAATGTTTAAAATGAATAACGATCTCTGATCAAATCACACATTGAGTGGTTACCATGGTAACTAAGATAATTAAGCATTACATCACGTGCAGCAGTGTGTTATGAGAATTAGAGCATGCCTAGGGGTGGTTGTTAGGCCCGAGGCGCAGCCGATTTGGCTTTTGGCTTTTATACAATTGGCGCATTCATCCAACCTTATTGCTATACAATAAACACACATTAATTGAAGATTTATTGACAAAACCATCTGCAGAAAAAGTAGTTAAAAAAAAAGAAGAGAAGTTGCCTCCGTGTGTAGAAGCAGCTCGGAGGTGCGCTGTTTCAAGGCATGCCATCTATGAATGAAGTGAGCGTGTGTTATTGGAATGATTGATTGATTGATTGAAAATGTTATTACAGATAGACAGTGCTTACATATTTATACAATTGCCGAATTCATCCAACCGTATTGCTATACAATAAACACACATTAATTGAAGCATAATGGCGATTTATTCACAAAACCATCTGCAGAAAAAGTAGGTAAAAAAAAAAAAAGACAAGTTGCCAACCTATAGGGATAGGAGGCAATTATTATTATTTTTAACGTAAGGTTATGTATATAACCAAGTTCTATGAATACTGGTGACGCTCAGCGCCATCTACACACATCTCATTCCAGTGACGTGCACTGAATAAAAACTTCACAATGTACCTTTACATACCAACATCCGTCTGACCACACCCCCATCTGCTACTCTATATAAGCAGGGGTGGGGCCACACACTCATCTCCTTCCCAAAAAATGTCACCACAATGAAAAATCAAGGGCCGCAGTGGCGTCCCGACGCTGAGCGTCACCAGTATTCATAGAACTTGGTTATATACATAACCTTACGTTCTATTTCATACTGGTTTCCGCTCAGCGTCATCTGCACTACAGGAGCTGAGCGGGAGCCAGAAGCTCGACAAATGTACCCCGCTGAGGCCCCCCACAACCATCAGACCGGAGAGGACCGAGCCCCCCCGACCCTCCCTAATGGAGGATACCCTCCCTATTGGAGGACGGGAGGGAGACGGATCCGACCGTGCGAAGAGAAACTCGAGCAACTCAACGCACAGGGTGAGCAAACCGTGGCTTGACCCCACGACTACGCACACGCACAACCCGCATGCCACCAGGGAACGAACAGAAGGAACAACCCTCGTTACTGCCCCCAAAATCACGGGGTCAAGAGCAAACTCAACCCCGTGGCAAGGCCGTAGCAGCGGAGCGCGAAGGAAGACCCAGACCCACTGAAGGGACTGGATCCCCTGGAAAAAGGGGGCCCGGAGAGGTCAATGACGCCAAGCATCAAGACCTCACCAGGCGGTCACTTAGTGACACCGCCCCCCACATCGCCAGCGTATTCGGACAGGGCCCCTCCAAGAGCGGGCCCTTCCCCCCACTAGTACGCCGCCTGGCACACTGACCCTGCAACACAGGCAGTCAGCATGGCCGTAACTTGAAGCACTCAAAAGGCTAACCATAACGGAAGCAGGCAGCGCACCGGGGAGATGACCCCAGAGGGGTCGATCCCTTAAACCAGGCAGCAGGCTTTAGACCCGAGCCTGGAGCACTGAGGATGAGACAGGCACCAAAGGGGTCAACTGAAAACAGCACCCCGGCGGAAGGGGCGTATGCTGGCATTGTTGCGCACCATGACAAAGCCTCCACCAAAAAAAACCCACCCAGAGGGGTCGAGGCAGAGAAGGCTGACACGATTGGCAGACATCATGAACGTGCAGGGGCACACTCAACCGGGTAACCCGGGAGTTGACTCTGCTCCAACACACCAGGGAATCAACCACCCTCTTGGTACCACATGCAGTGGTTGTTCCTATAACCCCTCAAGAAAAAACTCCAAAACTCACCTGCGGGTATACACTGGCTATACCGCAGTACAAGTGTTTCAGTTTTCAAAAAAGGGGTTATTCCAGGCCTACGGGTCGACGAAACACAACTTCGGACCGGGCCCGGCGGCCCGGGAAGCACACAGGGATGCCAGAGGAGGTCCATAAGACCACCCCAACAGCCCCCTCATCGCCATGCGTAAGCGGGAGAAGAGAGGGGCGAAAGGAAAAGGAGAACCAGCCCCTCATGACAGCACAGGGTACAACATGTACCCAATCCAAACAGGGTCTCCATAACGCCCAACCCAGTGACACCCGGGCCGACCCGGCATTTTTCCCCCCGAAAAAAGCACAAGTCCCTCAGGGTACCAGAACAGCAGATCTGCGTCCCCGGCGGACAGCGGGTTAACTGACCTGGACTAGCGCGACCAGAACCAGTCCCGTGCCCTAACCACGCCGACAGCCCCACTCCAGGAGAGGGGGTAGGCATGCGTGTCGATCTAAACATGAAAAGAGGGCGCCACCCAGACGGTCCCATTTGTACCGCGCTCAGTGGCCCACCCCAAGGGCGTGAGACCCCTCTACCTATGTTCTGATCTATTCCGTTAACATCCCCCAGATATGAACGAGAATTCGTCGAGACAAATCCAGTAAACTGGCGCTCGGAAGAGACAAACTCCATCCCAGTTTGCCCTATAAAAACACCGTTTTAATAACGAGCAAACAAGGCGCACCAGCCTCATGCGTGATTCCTATCAGAAACACCCAGAGCCAGCACTATGTACTGTACGCGTCGAGACCCAAACACATCAATGGATAGTCTAACAAGACACCAGACTGTTCCTCCAAGTTGCCTGGGAGAACGACAAGGAGCCGTCGTGCTTCATGTTCTTCCCTCTTTTTTATTTAAAAAAGAAATAAACACAGACTGACATGAATCCCACGTGACACAGCTGAGGGTAATTTTTTTTTCATTTTTACATCCCGCCACCCTTGCCTCAGGGAGGAGACGGGAATCCCCAGAGAGACTTCCCACGCGAGCTGTATATATTGAAAAGAAATATTGCAACATTGTGCCATGTAACACTTGGGTTAGGGCTCTCCGAGGAGGAGGCACTGAACCTATACACACTCAACAATCGAATTGAATCGAATACACATACAATAGAGAAGAACTCATTTTTTGAAGTTCTACTCACCTTGACAATCTGAGGAGGAGTCTCTGAAACTCTGAGGAGGCTCCCTCACTGGGAAGGAAAGTCCGAACTCACAGAAGGCACTTCTCTCTGAGGAGGAGCTTCGTGAGGAGGAGCTCTGACAACTCCCTGAAACAGATCCATAACATGGACCTGAACAACTCACAGAAGCCTTACCAATAGAGACGGGCTCAGTGACATACTCTATGGTGGGGAAATTTCCACGGTGCACACACCCAATTTTTTAGGGCGTGGGACCAGGAAACTCCCCCCCCCCCCTACCCTGTAACGTGCCGAACAGCAACGTAACAGGAACCCTGAAGGACAGGGGGTTTTAACCCCTGACCAATCAGAAAAGGGGAGGAAGGATTACCAGTTCACCCCTTTACGACCCCTCACCCCTGATACGATGTAATGACAAAGTAGAGCATGACACAGTCATAGCATGCTACATGAAGCATCTAACAGCTTCACATAGCTCATGTGCTAACCTGCTATCTGAGTTTTACCAAGGAAAAAACACAGAACAGAGAGGGCCCCTTTAAGAGCCCCGGTCCAGACTTACACATGTGCTTCTGTGGACCAAACCTAACCCAGTTGTAGATCACAACAACACACACAACCCTTCATCACAACAAAAAATGG
The DNA here is from genome assembly GCF_963971535.1 of Notolepis coatsorum. Classification (NCBI taxonomy): domain Eukaryota; kingdom Metazoa; phylum Chordata; class Actinopteri; order Aulopiformes; family Paralepididae; genus Notolepis; species Notolepis coatsorum. Next base: position 39,488,526 of record NC_140174.1, on the reverse strand, counting down.
CAAAAGTACACTCTTACTACAGAGGAACGCCGTTTTTCATAACGAGAGAAGACACAAGTCCTCGATTATGTAATGGCCACAGACCTTGCTAAGCACACATGATAAGTGACCAAACAACCTTTTCTTTTGGAAAAAAATAGTTTCTCAAGCGGAAGCACAACCCCAGCAACTTAAGCTGAGAGTTACATCGTATCTCCACAAACACAGTGACACAATATATTGTAAACAACATGTCTGAGAGGAGGGGGGGGAAGCCCCAGGGAAACCGGGGGGTCACCCCTCCTATCTTACCCTTGATACGACCAAGGTGAACAGGCACCCCTGTTAATATGTGAACATGCTGTTCATTCTGTCATCACAAGCTGAGAAAAAAATTCATTCCTCAATCACATGTCACTAAGCATAGCTTCACAGGTTAACTAACCCTCTTAGTTCATTTTTACACATGTAAAAAACAACGGCGAGTTACTATGGAGATAGAAGCTATACCAGTGACAAGACAATTCACACACAACACGCGTCGTATCCTCAATGTATTGCAGCAACACATGTTTTGGAAACATCGTTATTACAAAACATTTAGAAGGGAAGAAAAGAAGAAGTGTTTAAAGTCCGGTCAGGACTCCTACCTTCACCCTGAGCGCAGGCCGAGAGAACTGCAACACCGGTTAACGGGACACCGAGTCGAACCCAGCATCTCCTGCATTGGTGACGAGGGTATGTCCGCTACGCCACCCAACCGCCGTTCTCCATGTTGACGAAGTCCTCGCTGGCACTGGCACCCGGGTGTAGGGTCGACATCCTCTGTCAAAGATGACGTCGTAGTCAGAGTGTTTAAGGCATGTTATAGTCACAGTAACGTTTCAACAGTGTAGCATTAAGCTAACAGCCGTCCGACTGATAGCAACAAGCTAACGTTTACTAGCCTAGTAAACACAACGAGCTAGCGCCGCAGCCGACAGCTGACTGGCTAACACAGTAGGCCACAAACTAGCACGCCAGCTAAGCAGCTATCACCTGAACTGTACACAACTACATAACAAGCCACACTTCAGACAGGCCGCCGCCTGAGTCCCTCCCCATCCTAAGAGGGAAGAGAAAAAGAAATGTCAACACAGTTTTCAACAGTGATTTACCAGACATACAGCGGAGCCGGCACAATTCCCATCCGGGCTGCAGCCGACTTGAGCATGGAACTCCCGATAATGAAGATCCATGCCCACTTTTCCTCATGCATTAGGCCAGGGGTGTCAAACTCACGGCCCGCGGGCCAAATCCGGCCTGCCACGTCATTTGATGTGGCCCCCCAAGAGCTCAGGTCAATTTTATTTTTTTTTTACATTAATATTGGGTTAAAAAATAGCAGTGTTAAAATAATTGTGGGTTAATGCGTTAATAAAGCTTTAACTTTGACAGCCTTAGTTATTACACATTCTTACACATACATGTATGTTGAACATCTGAGGTAACAAAGGAAAAAAGCCAAAAGCACTTACTCCTCAGACATTCTTTGACAATTTTACAGCCCAAAATACAAAAAAGATCCAGGCGGAATAGGTAACAAAGGGTTGAAGAAATATTGTCTGAACTGTCAGATGCAAACTGGCTGTGTGACATAACCGAGCATCTCGCTCAATTGAATAAGAAGCTGTAGGGACGCAAACAAGTCCCACCCAAAACTTGACCAATATAGTTGTGAACTGAGACAACCCTTATTTTGTTATTTTTTAGTACAGTTACAGTTGTGTGTTCATGCAGACACATAATAGCAATTTCATTACGAATTGAAAATGGGGGACCCTGATGTAAACAAGTCGAAAGTCTTTCTCTGGTCTGCATCCCCTTAACAATTGTGTGTATTGAGCTGTACTGTACTGTACCCATTCTGCAATCTGTTAATTAAAGTTAATTAAACTATCTTCCATTAGTTGGATGTATGGCCTCTGCAAGGTTGTGTGCAGCCATTTGTTTTTGTAACATCTGCTACATCTGTCCCACGTGTTCTTTGCAGCTCACAGTTGTTAGTTCTGCCCCTCTTGACTGTGACAAAAAGGTTTTGAACAAACTTAATGTCATAGCTTGTATTTGATGATATTCTTCTTTGTTATTTACTTGAATGGTTTGATCATTGATTGGTGGAGTAATATGGGGTTCTGATAAACTAAAATTATTTGTTAAAATAACATAAGCTAACATATATTTTTACATTTATGCAAATTAATATGCAATATGTATAACTTGAATAAGTAATAAATACAGAAACACCATGTTTAACAATATGTAAATTTGTAGCTACATTTATTTTACATTACATTAACATTTATACGGTCTTTGGCCCTTTGAGGGCAAACATAATGCTGATGTGGCCCTCTGTGAAAATGAGTTTGACACCCCTGCCTTAGGGTGTACTTTCACATTCACGTGAAAGATGGGGCCTGCACGGGAAGCATCCGCTCGTCCAGAGAATCCCGGGTTTTAACCAGGTCTCGGTCGCGGCCCACTAGGTTGACCATCATGGGCGTCAGACCAAGATCCTCCGTCCGCCGCTTAAGAAGCCGAGCAGTCCGGGGTCGGCTTTCGTAAAATTGTCAGCTAACCCCCATAGCGAAAACAGACAACTAGCGCTCGCAAGCAAAACAGTACTCACCCAACATGGAAGCAACCGATTTCTCACAACAGCCGGTGCCTCCCACAGTCCAGCTGTATGACCGGAGGGTCAAAACCCATCCAGCCGCAGCAAGGAGGACTGCAGTTGGGGAGTATATCAGCGGCGCGAGCCCCTAATACGAAAAAGCCAGTGGAGGTCAGAATGATCATCATCTTCCTGACACTCCAGTGACGAAGACAATATCGCCGTATTTTCTCGAAAATAGTGAGAGAGAAAATAAAGATATAATGTCAACGTATCTCCTTGTCTTCTGTTTTCCTTCCCTCCAATAAATATTTTTCTCCACGTCAAGTGGGGTATATAACAGGCACTTCCTTGTGGTGAAATTTTGAGAAGGAGATGAGTGTGTGGCCCCACCCCTGCTTATATAGAGTAGCAGATGGGGGTGTGGTCAGACGGATGTTGGTATGTAAAGGTACATTGTGAAGTTTTTATTCAGTGCACGTCACTGGAGTGAGATGTGTGCAGATGACGCTGAGAGGAAACCAGTATGAAATAGAACCTACTTTCTATAGAAGCAGCTCGGAGGTGCGCTGTTTCAAAGAATGCTGCTTCTAAGAATGAAGTGAGCGTGTGTTATTGGAATGATTGATTGATTGATTGATTGAACATTTTATTACAGATAGACAGTGCTTACATCTTTATGCAATTGCCGAATTCATCCAACCTTATTGCTATACAATAAACACACATTAATTGAAGCATAATGGAGATTTATTCACAAAACCATCCTCAGAAAAAGTAGGTAAAAAAAAAATAAGAGCCGTTTTTTTACTTTCTATAGAAGCAGCTGGGAGGTGCGCTGTTTTAAGTGAGCGTGTGTTATTGGATTGATTGATTGATTGCTTGAACATTTTATTAATGGCCGCCTTGTTTCTACCTGGTTATGCTTAGAGTTTGTAATCAGGGCTGGTGGTCTATCGCCCTGCTCTAAAGATAAACTCTAAGCATAACCGACTTCGAAAGAGGGCCTAAGCATAACCAGTTCGAAACAAGGCGGACATTAATACAATTTTCAATCAATCATTCCAATAACACACGCTCACTTCATTCTTAGATGGCATGCACCTCCGAGCTGCTAAAGCATGCCGTTTAACAGTGAAGTGAGCGTGTGTTATTGGCAGAGGTGCGTTCCTCATATCAACTCTGATTGCACGCACGCTAATGACGCCACGTGCACGCGCTCTCCCGTACATGCGCATAAATGTTCCCTCGCTTAAGCACATACTAAAGACAGTGCCTAATTGCCTCTACGAATGGAATGTAACACATTTCATTCACAAGTTCTGTTTTTTATTTTTATTTTGTATAGCCCTATAAATAATATAAACATGTTTAAAATGAATAATATTTACTCATTTTAAGTATGTTTGTGTTTCCAATGCACAATATAACGTTAATATATCAAATATAAATAATCGTTTTCCTGAACAGGAAGTGACTCACTGTCTGATAGAGAATACGTTCCGTTACCGTAGCCGCATTTCTCCTAGCCGCATTTCTCTCGGGCTAGGTAGCGCTTACAGTGGGCGTGCACGCCGTGCACTGGTTTCATCGCTGTATCCGTCGTAACGCGCTGTGCGTTGAAATATGATGTATTATGATGGAAGCCGGGCACGATTTGAAGCGATCTAAGCAAGCAGCGTCTATAATTTCCGTAGCCGCATTTCTCGGAGACGATCTCTGATTGGCCAATGTCAGTTTTTTCCGTAGCCGCATTTCGCGGAGACGCTCTCTCTTATTGGCCGGCGCTAGTTTCTGGTTAGTACAGTAGATAGTTACTCGATACTAGCTGTTGTGTTGTTGTGATGCAGCTATTTGTCTTAGAGCGTGACGGCAAGTTCTTTCGACGGTTAAGCTTAGGCACTCTTTTCAAAGTTGGTTAAGGTTAGAGTTTTTCTCTTAGAGCATGGCGATAGGAACGCCAGGTAGTTTGCAGGCTGTTCGACGCGGAAATGGGCAAAGACACAGCTTGTCACTCACACAGTACTTGTTGGCTAACAACAAGAAGCTATATATGGATGCAGTGTGGACATAGATGGACATCAACACAGTCTGGACAGTGGAGTGGATATACTTTTTATACTTCTGCCTGCTGGACCACTGTGCGTTTCAAGTTCAACTTAACAAGGTAGAATTGCGATATCTCTCTCTCTCTTGCTCTCTCTCTCTCTCTCTCTCTCGCTCGCTCTCTCTCTCTCTCTCTCTCTCTCTCTCTCTCTCTCTCTCTCTCTCTCTCTCTCTCTCTCTCTCTCTCTCTCTCTCTCTCTCTCTCTCTCTCTCTCTCTCTCTCTCTCTCTCTCTCTCTCTCTCTCTCTCTCTCTCTCTCTCTCTCTCTGATTGTGTAGGGCATATTGGCTGCATTTGACTGACTGTGATCATATATTGATTGATGGCAATGGTGATAGTTAAGTACCTAATTAAATATTCACCAATTCGTGGTACATGTTTGCAAAATTTTTGGTATAGCGCCCCCCATGGAGAAGAATGTACGGGCCGCCACTGCCAGGTGGGTATAGCGAGTTGGCGAGTGCAGCGCATTCCTGTGTGCACGCGCGTGCCGTGCACATCCGTGCACGCGCTTCTGCTCAAATCTTTGGGTGCACGGAGTGCAACCCCGTCCCATGAATAACGCATCCCTGGTTATTGGATTGATTGATTGATTGCTTGAACATTTTATTAACAGTGCTGAGAGTGCTGTTCCGGCCTTCGGCTTTTTTCTTCATAATGTTTGGGATTTCAGCACCCAGTGTCAGATACTGAGAGCGCGGTCTAACTTGACTTTGATACATAGCTACTTTGGTAGCTTAGAGACCTGCAGCTCCAGAGTTTACAGTTCACCCTGTCCCTAGTGGATATACATCAGCTTTCGTAGCTACAACGATGGAGTCACAAGTCCCATTCTTGCCTGAAGCAGAGAGAGACTCGTATCCTACTCCATGGCGTGACCCTTACTAACTATTGGCAGGACGCCATCATCCAGAGGGGCCTGCTTATCGGCAAGACACCGAGCGGCATAAGAGAGGCTGGAGACGAGGAGACGAATGGGACTGTCTACACACTTTGTGCCCCCGGCACTCCCGCAGACCTATTGGCAGCGACCGACCTAAGAAGGAGTTCCGCTGTGCTCCCTCCGTAGAAGATGTTTCCAGACGGCCCTCTTCCACCACGGAGGAGTATGCAAGAAAAGTTCATCGGTCCCGGAGATTTACACCATTACTGACATTGCAAGTGTACATTTGAGTGATTAGCACCACTATGTCCTCTCTTAAGGGTGTACCGTATCTCTCTATTTCTCCTAATGAATTCTTATTGTTTAAGGGACTCGTTAGTCTACAATGCCCTCTAGAGGGGGAGACAGGTTACTATATTCATTTGATTAATGGCATTGTACCAAAGGGAATGAATGAAAAAAGTTTTGATCCTGTTTCCTACAAGTGACTTTTATTACTTTTATTATCATGAGTATATTATCATTACTATTATTTTACAAATGGTGAAAAGTTTTCTTTCTGTTGTTGTTTTTCTTTGCTCATAGAATTTTGTGTTTGCTATAGGCTTATTTAAGTTTCTGGTATATATTTGTTTTCAACATGCTACATTATCAAGTCCTTACTCTGGAGGTCAAAGTTTACTGGCATTCCCAAGCTCACCTCTATGATGTCACTTCCTGCCCTAATGGTATATAGCTCCCATTTTTACAAGCTATCACTGCTAGCCTATTACACTGAAAATGGAACACGTTCCGAAACATGTCTGTATTATAGGCTGCCATTAAATAAAACATTTTTAAATCTGAGAGTGCTGGTCCGGCCTTCGGCTTTTTTCTTCATTAACAGTGAGTGACCTGAGTGTCCTTTTGACGAATGGCATCTAACAACAGACAAGTTTCTTTAATAGTTGTCATACAGAAGTACAGAATACTTTTATACAAAATGCTTCTTACTGTTACGCTCCAGAGACTGTGCTAGACAAGATAAGTATGAAATAAAATAGTATAGTGTGGGAAGTTGAAGGAAGAGGCGATACAATAATGCGCGTGACAGGTCCTTCAGTGACTTCCTACTTTATTCATTCACAGAATCAACCCGTACACACACATACCACTCCCCTATATCTCCTCCCCTGTGATGCTTCAACTCTGGCGTGAGAGACTCCCTTAATGTGACACCACACAGGCCCCCCCCGAACACCCAGAGTAGACATACCCTGCAACCCCAACCCATACAAAAAAAAACCCAAAGTACTCAGCCCCTCGTAGGAGGCCTGACTACCCGACCATAACGGCTGCGCTTAACAGTCAGGGGGGAAGGGGGAAGGGCACGAGCCGGCGGCCGTCTGCGCCGGCGGCGAGGCTGGACTGGGGGAGAGTCCGGGGCTGCTGCCGGGGTAGAGGCAGACACAGGCCGCAAACTTGCGGCAGGAGTGTGGTTGGGTGGACGGCCGCGCCGTCGGGGCTGAGCCAGCTCCACCGGCCCGTACGGGGCCACGTGTGCAGGCTTCAAACGGTCCACCGATATCCGCTCCTGAAGCCCCCCTCTTTCCACCATAAAGCTCTTGGGTCCCGCTTCCAGGACTCGGAAGGGCCCATCGTACGGAGCCTGGAGTGGAGATCGGTGGGCATCACGGCGGATGAACACATACAGGGCTGACATCAAGTCCTTGGGGATGTAGGACAGGGGAAAACAGTGATGTGCGGGCATGGGAGCGAAAGTGCTGGCGGCGTCTCGGATGGCCAAGCGATGAGTTGCAGCTGACCAGGGGGCTGTGGCACCTGGGAGGAACTCCCCAGGGACTCTCAGCGGCTGACCCAACACGAGCTCAGCCGAAGATGACTGCAAATCCTCCTTTGGGGCCGAGCGCAGGCCTAGCATGACCCACGGCAAACGGTCGACCCAATTACTGTCCGTAAGAGCCGCCCGGAGAGCAGCCTTCATAGTGCGGTGGAAACGCTCACAGAGACCATTTGCCTGCGGGTTGTATGCCACGGTGCGGTGGAGTTTCACCCCCAAACTCTCCGCCACGGCGCTCCACAACTCTGACGTGAACTGGGGCCCTATGTCCGAAGTTAGATCCGCAGGGGTACCGAAACGGGCCACCCAGGTGGAGATGAACGCCCGAGTGACATCCGCCGATGTAGTGGATGACAGGGGCACAGCCTCCGGCCACCTGGTGGTCCTGTCCACCATGGTCAGTAGGTGAGTGAACCCCTGGGAGGGGGGCAGCGGGCCCACCAGGTCCACGTTAACGTGATCAAAACGTCTCTCCGGGATGAGAAATGGGGGCCTTAGTGTGCCGATGCACCTTGGCGCGCTGGCACGCTACACAAGAGGCAGCCCACCCCTTGACGTCCTTCCTGAGGCCCGGCCAAACGAACCTAGCCCCCACCAGCTTAACTGATGCCTTCACCCCCGGGTGCGACAAAGCATGTATAGCATCGTAAATGCGGTGGCGCCAGCCCGGGGGGACCATCGGGCGAGGTCGGCCTGTGGAGACATCGCAGAGGAGCGTGGCCTTACTGTCCTGGAACAACACATCCTCCAGTCTCAGACCTGTCGTGGCCGTCCTGAATGCCTGGATGTCCATGTCCGTGCACTGGTCAACTGCCATGGCTGCGTAGTCCACACCCAGGTGCACAGTGTTGACCCGCACTCTGGAGAGGCAGTCAGCCACCAGGTTGTCCTTGCCCGCCACATGTTGCAGGTCCGTGGTGAATTCCGAAATGGCGGACAGTTGGCGCTGCTGCCGTGCCGACCATGGTTCCGTGGTCTTAGCCATGGCAAAGGTCAGAGGCTTGTGGTCCACGAAGGCGGTGAACTCCCGGCCCTCCAACAGGAACCTAAAATGACGCGTGGCGAGGAAAAGGGCCAGCAGCTCCCTGTCAAACGTGCTGTATTTCCTCTCGTTGTCCCGCAGTGTCCTGCTGAAAAAGGCCAGAGGCTGCCAGGCGCCAGCCACCCACTGATCACACACCGCCCCCACAGCATAGTCCGAGGCATCGGTCGTGAGGGCTATTGGAGCGGCCGGGTATGGGTGTGCCAGCATAGTAGCGTTAGCAAGAGCAGCCTTAGCACTATCAAATGCCTGGACCCTCTCAGGGGACCAGTCCACCTCCTGATTGTCCTTCTTGCCCCTTAGTGCCTCGTACAGGGGGTGCATCAAGAGAGCCGCTCCTGGTATGAATCCGTTATAAAAATTTACCATACCGAGGAACTCCTGTAGGGGCTTGATGGTGCGAAGACGTGGGAAGGCAGTGATCGCCTCCACCTTGGTGGGCAGAGGCACAGCTCCCTGTGAAGAGATGTGATGGCCCAGGAAGTCTATGTCTGGCCGGCCGAACTGACACTTGGCTGGGTTCACAATCAGCCCATGTTCATTCAGCCGCTGAAACAGCTGTCGGAGGTGCAAACAATGCTCTTCAGCAGATGTGCTGGCCACCAGGATGTCGTCTAAATACACAAACAAAAATGACAACCCTCGCAGCACAGAGTCCATTAACCGCTGGAAGGTCTGCGCTGCCCCCTTGAGTCCGAAAGGCATCCTTAAAAACTCGAAAAGTCCAAACGGGGTAATAACGGCTGTAACTGAGGGGTACAATTCCCTGACTGTATTGTTAGATATGATATTTAATACCACTACCTCATGTACTTTAACTTCTGGCCACCCAGTACAAGATATAAGTATGATGAACACTTTCCCACCTGATGAAACGAATCCACACAAATGTACCAAATCGAAGGTTTAATACAGCAAAAGGTGTATACAACGATCACTTAATTACATTTATGATTTGAAATATGAAATATGCACTTTTATGGCAAATGAGTATTCGTAGGTAAATCAACATTGAATGTCCAATCTCTGGTTACGCAGGGAGTAAGTATACAACCTGGAATATTTAGGAAACGATAGCGATGGTACTTAAATGATTATAGCTGGATACACTAAAGGGGGGGGGGGGTCCCGCTGGTTGTAAGACAGTAGGAGGGGGGGGTTAGAGAAGCCGCTGGCGGTATCCCATCTGGCCGACGGTGTCTTGGGAGAATCCAAAGTCTTGGACACGGTGCCCACAGAACCTCGGACCGCAGACGAATACAGCTGGACCCTCTGTGGACGGTAGCTGCCGGTCCACAACGGAGAGACGTGAGGCGACCTCACTGGTGTAGAGCGCCGTCTCACCTGGAGTCCTCTCCGGGGGGTAGTTCCAACACTCCGCAGTGTTGGCCTTTATCCATGGAATAATCAAAGCACACAAAGCATAATCCAAGCCGTGGAAGGCTCGCCGTCGTCCGGGTAGAGTAATCCAATATACAGGTCCAGTCGCTCTTGGCCCGGAGCTCCTCGGATGCAAGCACCACTAGGGGTCTGCCCAGCCTGGTTAAGCGTCCAGATAACGCCAGGAACGATGGGGGTACTGATAACTTTAGAACTCTAACCGAACGATGCACCATACATAAATAGACTATTATTAGCTTAATAGAATACGTCCAACTCGACGGTATAGTGCCAAACTATGACTATTCAACTATTAATCTACACGATATCTCAATGCCTATTCTGGGCCAAGTATGGTAAATGGTAAATGGCTGCTTTTTTATATAGCGCTTTTATCCAAAGCGCTTTACAATTTGTTACTCACATTTGACCCATTCACTCACACATTCACACACCGACGGCGGAGGCAACCATGCAAGGTGCCAACCTGCTCATCGGGAGCAATTAGGGGTTAAGTGTCTTGCTCAAGGACACATCGACACGCTGCCCGGGAGGAGCTGGAATCGAACCGGGAACCTCCGGATTGCCAGACGACTGCTCTACCTCCTGAGCCACTGTCGCCCCTAAGTAGGCCTTACTACACCACACGTGCGTCGTGGGGAGGCTTTGCGTCTGTCACTCTGTTGGAGGGTAAAGAACTGGACTAAAAAGGAAAGTTCTACTTTACTTGCGCCATATATATATGCGCTATGAACAAATAGTACCATTCGTATTTCGCCCGACATATTCCTGCGCGGAACCGGGGCTTGCCACGACATGTTAGGCGGCACGATTGAACTTGGACCTAGGGGTATGGCAACCTGGCGCCAGGTTCTCGTCCAATGGTAGAATGAAACTATTATGGGCTGTTTAGTAGACTAAAGGGATATTCAATGCATATTGTACAATGAATATACAGGGGATATCAAACGATATACAAATACAATTAAATATATATATATAAATAAATATACATATTCGGTTTAATCTGATCCTTCACAACAGCCGCCCCCTAATTAGTCCCACCTAATTAGCTAAGCAGAGACAGATTAACCGCACTGTCTACCACTCAAGGTCCGCTGTAAGGGTCAGTCAACTCACAAAGTCATAGGGTCATCATCGATAGTATCTGGGAGTCGGGGCAGTTCTATGAGCCTCGCCACGGGACGTGTATAGGTGCGCCCCTGGACGAGTACTTCAGCTGCTCGGACCTTGCCATCGGCACCGGTGATCACTTTGCTTACGCGGCCAGCCGGCCACATAGCTCTGGGTAGTGACTGGTCAATAATCATGACGACTGTTCCTTCTGTCAAATTGTCTCTCTCTTTTACCCACTTCTGGCGGGTCTGTAGAGACGGTAGGTAGTGAAGTAGGAAGCTGCTCCAAAACTTGTCGGCTAGTACTTGGCTGTACCTCCACATTCTTCGGCCGTTCGCTTCTTCGGGCCTGTACATTGTCTGGGGTAGCGCGGGGTCCAGCCGCCCCATTAGGAGTGTGTTGGGGGTGACTGGGTCGACATCTGCTACATCACTGGAGACGTAACCGAGGGGCTTTGAGTTCAATACTCCCTCGATCTCCGTGAGGACTGTCATTAGGACTTCCTCCGCCACAGTCTGGGCTCCAAGTACGGCGTACAGGGCTGTCTTTATAGAACGTACTTCTCGTTCCCAGGTTCCACCGAAGTGGGGTGCGTTCGGGGGATTAAACTGGAAGTCAATCTGGGCTGGAGCGAGGTGGGTCTTAAGTTCTGGGCCCATAGCTTGGAAGCTCTCTCTCAGCTCTCTTTCTCCGCCTTTGAAGTTGGTCCCGTGATCAGACAACAATGTAGACGGTTTTCCTTTCCGTGATGTGAATCTCCGGAAGGCCATAAGGAATGAGTCTGTGCTCATGGTCGGAAGGAGCTCGATATGTATCGCTCTGGTGGTCATGCATTTGAATACAATACCCCACCGCTTCTCGGTGCCTCTTCCTCTCTTTATATACAACGGGCCAAAGCAGTCCATGCCTGTGGAGTGGAATGGCTTGTCGCCGATTCGGAGGCGACAGGGGGGTAAGTCAGCCATCCGTGGTATGCTGGGCTGCGCGCGCCACTTACGGCAGTCTAGACAGGTTCGCTGGAAGCGCCGTACTGCTTCTCTCCCTTGCAATATCCAATAACGACGTCTGATCTCCGCAAAGACTCTCTCTGCTCCTGCGTGGTGTACATCCTCGTCGTATTTCTTTATGATCAGCTCTGTGACCTTGTGTCGGCTGTTCAAGACGATCGGGTGCTTGATGAGATTATGGGCGTCACTCTCTGGTGCCAGGTGAATCAGTCTGCTGTCTGATGGGACGGGGTTTCCTCCCTGTAGACAGTCTAGCTCATCGGGGAACGAGTCTCTCTGGGCTCGTTGTAGTAGAAGAAGTTCTGCTTCTTCGTAGTCAGCTGCTGACATGTCAGTGGTGGACTGAATCTCTGGGTGGTGCCGCAGGAATGTTCTTTGCTGCGCACTCTCTAGGGTAATGCAGTCATCTATGTTGGGGTCTGTGGAGGCGACAGTGCTCAGTCCACAGAACATAGGTTTCTTGTTCTCAGCCTCCTCGTTACTTGCTTCCCTCGGGGTGGGCGTAGGCCAATCTCCTTCCGGGAGCTTGAGGAATGCTGGTCCGTCACTGTAGATGTTGCGACGGGTTAGGTCATCCAGAGACATTCCCCGGGTGATGACGTCAGCTGGGTTGTGTTTGGTGTCCACATACCGCCAGCTTGCTTCTTCTGTTAACTCTTGAATCTCGGTGATTCTGACTCCCACGAAGACTTTGTATCTGCATGAATCGGACTTGATCCATGTGAGTACTGTCGTGGAATCTGACCACAAGATTGTTCTATGCACCGGGATGGTGAGTTCACGTTGGATTAACGTGGCTAGATGCGCTCCTGCGAGGGCTGCGCAGAGCTCTAGACGTGGGATAGATTGTTGCTTACGTGGGGCTATTCTTGAGCGGGCCAGGATGAAAGCAGTGTGTATCTTTCCTCCCATCTCTTGGGCACGCAAGTAGGCCACCGATCCGTAGGCTACTTCGGAGGCGTCGCTGAAGACGTGTAGCTCAATCTCGCATGTCTCTGGCCTCACTGTGGATGGGAAGTAGCTGCGGCGTATATTGACACCTGGGAGTGAGCGGAGTTCCGTCTCCCACTCTCTCCATGTTGAGGCAAGGTGTGCGGGTATTGGGTCGTCCCAGCCCTGGTCCTTGTCCCATAGTGCTCGTACAATCATCTTTGCCCTGGTGGTGTAAGGTAGAATACATCCCAACGGGTCATATTGTCTGGCGAGTGTTCTGTACACACTCCGTCTGGTGGTCGGTATCACCGCCGACCTTCCCTGCTCTGGAGCCAAGGGTTTGTGTCTATAGTGGAGCGAGTCTGTTTTGAAGCGCCAGACTAGTCCTAGTGTCATTTCTTGGGCTTCTCCTGGGATTGTCGCCATCCAGGTCTCGCTGCTGGCAGCCTTGTCCGCGGAGGAGAGGCTGCGCAATACGTGCGGGTCACTGCTGGCCCACTGCCTGAGATCAAAGCCGCCTTTGATCAGGGAGGCGCGTAACTTGATTAGGAGAGCCTCAGCTTCTTCTTGAGTCGAGACGCTTTGTAAACAGTTGTCCACGTAGAAACTGTTCTTCACACTGTGTTGGACCTCTTCATCTGCTGCTGGGTCCTCTGTGACGTGTTTCTGTAGTGCAAATGTAGCACAGCACGGGCTGCATGTGGTTCCGAAGGGGAGTACTTCCCACTGGTAGATGGATGGGTTCTCATCTCCGATCTTCTCTCTCCATAGGAACCGTAGCAGAGGCTTGTCCTCCTCTACTAGTCTCACCTGCAAGAACATCCCTTTGATATCCCCGCTTATAGCCACCTTGTCCTGGCGGAAGCGCAGTAGCACGCCTAGTAGGGAGGGGCCGAGTGTGGGGCCGGGCAAGAGCTCTTTATTCAGGTTTTGGGATCCGATCTGTAGCTGCAGTTAAACACAATGCCGATCCTTGACCGTTGTGATGCGCACTTGCCTGATGCGGACGTACATGATTCGTCCGCTCTTTAATGTCAATCTTTTACGTGTCGCCTCTTTGATTACGTGTCCTCTCAGTGATCAGCTCGTAAACACTCTCTACACCTCTGGGGGGTCTTTGGCTAGGCGCCGCTCTGTGTTCAGTAGATAGCGCTCTGTGGCGTCTTTCTTGCGTGAAAGGTGGCATTCCCCCTCTCGCCTCAGGAGTGGATTGCGTATCCTCATCACTCCGCGGACTGGAGTGACTCTCCTTCTGCTCCCCCTGGCTCGAGTCGGTGCTGGCGTAATGTCTTCTGTAGATGCGTGAAATCTGTCTTTCGTGTTAAGGGCATAGTCTCTAGTCCTAGCTCGACATGCTGCAGGAGAGTGGTGTCCTTCCTTCCTCGTCACTTGCTGAGTGGAAGCAGCTAGTGGCTGCTGCTGTTCGGCTTGAGAGATTTAGCGAGGGGGCCTTGTAGGGTCCACCCTAGGCGGGTTCGACTTATGCAGGACAGCCTCGGGGGCCTGTATCCCCCCCCCCCCCCCCCCCCCACCCCCCCCCCCCCCCCCCCCCCCCCGGAGCCTATCAACAGGGTCGGGGTAGCGCCGTCTATGAGCGGGATAGGTAATTGGCGCAGGTGCACATATTTATCCATCAACTTGGTGACAGGGTAGGTGTCTGGTGAAAGCATTTGTGATCTTGTACCGTCGCTCTGGCTGCCCATTGGCTGCGATGGTGAAGGAGACATTCTCGCCCTTTATCGTCTTTAAATCTCTTCTTATTGTCCGAATCGTCATTTCGTTCTTGCTCCCCCGCAGTCCCAACTGGGTCGCAGCGGAGGCGAGCAGAAGGGTCTTCTCTGACCCGTCATCAAGGACGGCGTAAGTGTCCATGACTTTATCTTGGTAGCTCAATGTCACACGGACTACCTTTAAGAGCACTTGGGCTCCGCTGCTGCTGGCGGGGTCAATGTACATGACACTTGCCTTGGTGCCGCTCCGTGGTGCAGGTATAGGCCGTCTTCCGTTACTTTCGTGTAGTATATCTAGATGGGCTCCATCGCACCGGCTGCACCTTTTCTTTAGGCGGCATTCGGCTGCCATGTGGGGCCGCGCACATCGATAACAGCGCCGGTTGGACTTTATCCATTGACTCACTTCTTCTGCATTCATCTTTGTGAATAGGTCACATTGTGACAGCCAGTGTTCTTTCTCACAGTAGGGACACGCTATCTTCCACTTCTCTTTTCTCGAGGGGGTGCTGTGACTCTTACTGCTCGGTACTGACTCTGATTGGTGCATGACAGTCACCGATCTTCTTCCATCATTTATTCACCTGGGTCCCTCTCTGGAGCTTGGCGTGCTCCGCCCGAAGGTGTCCAGTCGTAAGCTGCTGATTTCTCTCGCCAGGAAGTCGGCTAGATCAAGGAGGGATGGCTCGGGGCCGTTGGGATCCCGGTAATCCCTCTGCCGCCTAAAGCGCTCCTGTCTTGCGGGTGGCAGCTTCTCCAAAATCCTCTCGACGTTAGAGTTGGCGTATAGCTCATGCATGCCCTTCTCCCGTTGCGCTCCCAGCATCCCTACCAGGGACTGCACTTTGATTGACAGGTCGTCTAGTGAGCGATTGTCTGTGGCTGGGGGTAGGCGGTCAATATGCCTTATCTCCTGGATTACGTAATCCCATATACGTCCATATCTCTGATCCAGCGCTGCAAGGGCCGCTGTGTATGGGGTCGAAGAGGTAGCATAGGCTAGCGCTATATTGTGCGCTCGCGGTACTTTCAGGTGCTTCAGTAATATTGCATACTTGTGGCGTTCATCAGCGACATCCACCATCATTGTCTCTAAGCACATCAGGAGCTCCGTGTACTGTGCTCGACTCTCATAGGCGAAGTCTGGGAATGAAGGTGTGGCATTGTATGACGCCGTGGATGGCTGATACATCGGCGAGCGTTGGGGGAGAGACCTCCTGGGCGAGTCCCCTCTTGCGCCTCGCTGTGGGCTGGTACTGGCAGGGTACCATGGCCCGCTGGTCCAGGTGCTGTTCCTCGGGGCTGGTCGTGCGTCGTGCTCACCCGTGAATAGAGTCGGGGGTCTGTAGCGCAGCGCCGCGGGGGTATAGCCTGGACTGTATGGGACCTCCTGGTCCGGTGGAGTACTGTGCTGTCGTCGGGCTTGGTTCTCCTCCTCTCCCTCTTCTTCCTCTATCAGATCTTCCAGATCCTGTAATCGTTTATTTAGCTTCTCCGCAGTGTATGCCGCTCCTTCCTTGTAGCTGGGTCTCGCTTGGACCGGTCTGTGAAGGGGGTCTGCGGGGGGTATAGGCTCGGTCTGTTGGTCAAGTTCAGGGTCGCTTGCTCGTTGTGGTGACGCTGCCCTTGACTGTTGTCTCGACGAGTTCCTTGAACCCCTGGTGGAGGGAGAGGGTGTTGCCTTGCGGATCAGCTGCTCCATTAGCTGCGTTTGTAGCTTGTCGCGCTCGGCTTGTATTCTGTCGCGCTCGGCTTCGCGCTGGATGAGAGCGAGTTCGCGCTCTGCGTCTCTTTGGGCACCGGCAGCGGCACGCTGGGTGTCTGCTCGGTCTCTTGCCATATTCTCTTCCATCTGAAGGCGTCTCATCTCCAGGCGTATGCGCTCTTCTTCGCTCCGTTGTTGCGCTTGGAGTTGTTCGCGCTCGCTAAGCGTCTGTGCTCGGAGACGATCGCGTTCGGTAGAGGCTGTCAGGCTGACGAGGAACGCCTGTTGTAGTATCCTCTCCGCTTCGTTGGGGGAAGGCGGTAGTGGAGGTGAGCCGCTCCTGTGTGAGCCGCTCCTGGGGTTACTCGTTGGGGAGTCCTGGAGCTCTAGTTCCTCGGCGCTCTCCTCCTCTTCTTCCGTGCAGAGTTCTCTCTCTGTAGGGTTGTCTTCCTCCCGGGGCTGGTCGGGGACTACTTCTTGGGTAGTGGCGGGGGGTAAAGGCATGTCAATTCCCTCCTGGTCCCCACCGTGAGCTTGGTCAGTTACATTAGGACCTACTAGGGCCTCTGTGGTCGGGGAAACCTGGTCGTTAAGGTCAGACATAATTTTACTTTCTACTTCTACCGCGTTTACCGTTTGTCGAAGGCTAGGTAGTTGACTGACAGTGTAAGCCTCTAAGTACTGAGGTGTCTGTCGTCTGCGCCGTGGGCGTTCTAGGTTAGGAGGATCGTTTCGTGGAGTGTTCATCATAGGCCATTTCGATATTAATAACACTATATTAATATTACACTAGTTACCCTCCGGCTCGAAGGACCAATTGTAACTGAGGGGTACAATTCCCTGACTGTATTGTTAGATATGATATTTAATACCACTACCTCATGTACTTTAACTTCTGGCCACCCAGTACAAGATATAAGTATGATGAACACTTTCCCACCTGATGAAACGAATCCACACAAATGTACCAAATCGAAGGTTTAATACAGCAAAAGGTGTATACAACGATCACTTAATTACATTTATGATTTGAAATATGAAATATGCACTTTTATGGCAAATGAGTATTCGTAGGTAAATCAACATTGAATGTCCAATCTCTGGTTACGCAGGGAGTAAGTATACAACCTGGAATATTTAGGAAACGATAGCGATGGTACTTAAATGATTATAGCTGGATACACTAAAGGGGGGGGGGGGGTCCCGCTGGTTGTAAGACAGTAGGAGGGGGGGGTTAGAGAAGCCGCTGGCGGTATCCCATCTGGCCGACGGTGTCTTGGGAGAATCCAAAGTCTTGGACACGGTGCCCACAGAACCTCGGACCGCAGACGAATACAGCTGGACCCTCTGTGGACGGTAGCTGCCGGTCCACAACGGAGAGACGTGAGGCGACCTCACTGGTGTAGAGCGCCGTCTCACCTGGAGTCCTCTCCGGGGGGTAGTTCCAACACTCCGCAGTGTTGGCCTTTATCCATGGAATAATCAAAGCACACAAAGCATAATCCAAGCCGTGGAAGGCTCGCC
Organism: Notolepis coatsorum; assembly: GCF_963971535.1. NCBI lineage: Eukaryota > Metazoa > Chordata > Actinopteri > Aulopiformes > Paralepididae > Notolepis > Notolepis coatsorum. The sequence goes on along the minus strand of NC_140174.1, from coordinate 39,470,607 downwards.
GTCGTCCGGGTAGAGTAATCCAATATACAGGTCCAGTCGCTCTTGGCCCGGAGCTCCTCGGATGCAAGCACCACTAGGGGTCTGCCCAGCCTGGTTAAGCGTCCAGATAACGTCAGGAACGATGGGGGTACTGATAACTTTAGAACTCTAACCGAACGATGCACCATACATAAATAGACTATTATTAGCTTAATATGCTGCAGGAGAGTGGTGTCTTCTTCTGTCGTTCTGGAGTGGAAGCAGCTAGTGGCTGCTGTTCGGTTGAGAGATTTAGCGAGGGGGCCTTGTAGGGTCCACCCTAGGCGGGTCTCGACTGCTGCAGGACAGCCTCGGGGGCCTGTATGGACCCGGTCAATCGGGACTATGAGTTCTGCATGGTCGGAGCCTATCAACAGGGTCGGGGTAGCGCCGTCTATGAGCGGGATAGGTAATTGGCGCAGGTGCACATATTTATCCATCAACTTGGTGACAGGGTAGGTGTACTGCGATAGTCCTATTTCTTGGCTGGTGAAAGCATTTGTGATCTTGTACCGTCGCTCTGGCTGCCCATTGGCTGCGATGGTGAAGGAGACATTCTCGCCCTTTATCGTCTTTAAATCTCTTCTTATTGTCCGAATCGTCATTTCGTTCTTGCTCCCCCGCAGTCCCAACTGGGTCGCAGCGGAGGCGAGCAGAAGGGTCTTCTCTGACCCGTCATCAAGGACGGCGTAAGTGTCCATGACTTTATCTTGGTAGCTCAATGTCACACGGACTACCTTTAAGAGCACTTGGGCTCCGCTGCTGCTGGCGGGGTCAATGTACATGACACTTGCCTTGGTGCCGCTCCGTGGTGCAGGTATAGGCCGTCTTCCGTTACTTTCGTGTAGTATATCTAGATGGGCTCCATCGCACCGGCTGCACCTTTTCTTTAGGCGGCATTCGGCTGCCATGTGGGGCCGCGCACATCGATAACAGCGCCGGTTGGACTTTATCCATTGACTCACTTCTTCTGCATTCATCTTTGTGAATAGGTCACATTGTGACAGCCAGTGTTCTTTCTCACAGTAGGGACACGCTATCTTCCACTTCTCTTTTCTCGAGGGGGTGCTGTGACTCTTACTGCTCGGTACTGACTCTGATTGGTGCATGACAGTCACCGATCTTCTTCCATCATTTATTCACCTGGGTCCCTCTCTGGAGCTTGGCGTGCTCCGCCCGAAGGTGTCCAGTCGTAAGCTGCTGATTTCTCTCGCCAGGAAGTCGGCTAGATCAAGGAGGGATGGCTCGGGGCCGTTGGGATCCCGGTAATCCCTCTGCCGCCTAAAGCGCTCCTGTCTTGCGGGTGGCAGCTTCTCCAAAATCCTCTCGACGTTAGAGTTGGCGTATAGCTCATGCATGCCCTTCTCCCGTTGCGCTCCCAGCATCCCTACCAGGGACTGCACTTTGATTGACAGGTCGTCTAGTGAGCGATTGTCTGTGGCTGGGGGTAGGCGGTCAATATGCCTTATCTCCTGGATTACGTAATCCCATATACGTCCATATCTCTGATCCAGCGCTGCAAGGGCCGCTGTGTATGGGGTCGAAGAGGTAGCATAGGCTAGCGCTATATTGTGCGCTCGCGGTACTTTCAGGTGCTTCAGTAATATTGCATACTTGTGGCGTTCATCAGCGACATCCACCATCATTGTCTCTAAGCACATCAGGAGCTCCGTGTACTGTGCTCGACTCTCATAGGCGAAGTCTGGGAATGAAGGTGTGGCATTGTATGACGCCGTGGATGGCTGATACATCGGCGAGCGTTGGGGGAGAGACCTCCTGGGCGAGTCCCCTCTTGCGCCTCGCTGTGGGCTGGTACTGGCAGGGTACCATGGCCCGCTGGTCCAGGTGCTGTTCCTCGGGGCTGGTCGTGCGTCGTGCTCACCCGTGAATAGAGTCGGGGGTCTGTAGCGCAGCGCCGCGGGGGTATAGCCTGGACTGTATGGGACCTCCTGGTCCGGTGGAGTACTGTGCTGTCGTCGGGCTTGGTTCTCCTCCTCTCCCTCTTCTTCCTCTATCAGATCTTCCAGATCCTGTAATCGTTTATTTAGCTTCTCCGCAGTGTATGCCGCTCCTTCCTTGTAGCTGGGTCTCGCTTGGACCGGTCTGTGAAGGGGGTCTGCGGGGGGTATAGGCTCGGTCTGTTGGTCAAGTTCAGGGTCGCTTGCTCGTTGTGGTGACGCTGCCCTTGACTGTTGTCTCGACGAGTTCCTTGAACCCCTGGTGGAGGGAGAGGGTGTTGCCTTGCGGATCAGCTGCTCCATTAGCTGCGTTTGTAGCTTGTCGCGCTCGGCTTGTATTCTGTCGCGCTCGGCTTCGCGCTGGATGAGAGCGAGTTCGCGCTCTGCGTCTCTTTGGGCACCGGCAGCGGCACGCTGGGTGTCTGCTCGGTCTCTTGCCATATTCTCTTCCATCTGAAGGCGTCTCATCTCCAGGCGTATGCGCTCTTCTTCGCTCCGTTGTTGCGCTTGGAGTTGTTCGCGCTCGCTAAGCGTCTGTGCTCGGAGACGATCGCGTTCGGTAGAGGCTGTCAGGCTGACGAGGAACGCCTGTTGTAGTATCCTCTCCGCTTCGTTGGGGGAAGGCGGTAGTGGAGGTGAGCCGCTCCTGTGTGAGCCGCTCCTGGGGTTACTCGTTGGGGAGTCCTGGAGCTCTAGTTCCTCGGCGCTCTCCTCCTCTTCTTCCGTGCAGAGTTCTCTCTCTGTAGGGTTGTCTTCCTCCCGGGGCTGGTCGGGGACTACTTCTTGGGTAGTGGCGGGGGGTAAAGGCATGTCAATTCCCTCCTGGTCCCCACCGTGAGCTTGGTCAGTTACATTAGGACCTACTAGGGCCTCTGTGGTCGGGGAAACCTGGTCGTTAAGGTCAGACATAATTTTACTTTCTACTTCTACCGCGTTTACCGTTTGTCGAAGGCTAGGTAGTTGACTGACAGTGTAAGCCTCTAAGTACTGAGGTGTCTGTCGTCTGCGCCGTGGGCGTTCTAGGTTAGGAGGATCGTTTCGTGGAGTGTTCATCATAGGCCATTTCGATATTAATAACACTATATTAATATTACACTAGTTACCCTCCGGCTCGAAGGACCAATTGTAACTGAGGGGTACAATTCCCTGACTGTATTGTTAGATATGATATTTAATACCACTACCTCATGTACTTTAACTTCTGGCCACCCAGTACAAGATATAAGTATGATGAACACTTTCCCACCTGATGAAACGAATCCACACAAATGTACCAAATCGAAGGTTTAATACAGCAAAAGGTGTATACAACGATCACTTAATTACATTTATGATTTGAAATATGAAATATGCACTTTTATGGCAAATGAGTATTCGTAGGTAAATCAACATTGAATGTCCAATCTCTGGTTACGCAGGGAGTAAGTATACAACCTGGAATATTTAGGAAACGATAGCGATGGTACTTAAATGATTATAGCTGGATACACTAAAGGGGGGGGGGGGTCCCGCTGGTTGTAAGACAGTAGGAGGGGGGGGTTAGAGAAGCCGCTGGCGGTATCCCATCTGGCCGACGGTGTCTTGGGAGAATCCAAAGTCTTGGACACGGTGCCCACAGAACCTCGGACCGCAGACGAATACAGCTGGACCCTCTGTGGACGGTAGCTGCCGGTCCACAACGGAGAGACGTGAGGCGACCTCACTGGTGTAGAGCGCCGTCTCACCTGGAGTCCTCTCCGGGGGGTAGTTCCAACACTCCGCAGTGTTGGCCTTTATCCATGGAATAATCAAAGCACACAAAGCATAATCCAAGCCGTGGAAGGCTCGCCGTCGTCCGGGTAGAGTAATCCAATATACAGGTCCAGTCGCTCTTGGCCCGGAGCTCCTCGGATGCAAGCACCACTAGGGGTCTGCCCAGCCTGGTTAAGCGTCCAGATAACGTCAGGAACGATGGGGGTACTGATAACTTTAGAACTCTAACCGAACGATGCACCATACATAAATAGACTATTATTAGCTTAATAGAATACGTCCAACTCGACGGTATAGTGCCAAACTATGACTATTCAACTATTAATCTACACGATATCTCAATGCCTATTCTGGGCCAAGTAGGCCTTACTACACCACACGTGCGTCATGGGGAGGCTTTGCGTCTGTCACTCTGTTGGAGGGTAAAGAACTGGACTAAAAAGGAAAGTTCTACTTTACTTGCGCCATATATATATGCGCTATGAACAAATAGTACCATTCGTATTTCGCCCGACATATTCCTGCGCGGAACCGGGGCTTGCCACGACATGTTAGGCGGCACGATTGAACTTGGACCTAGGGGTATGGCAACCTGGCGCCAGGTTCTCGTCCAATGGTAGAATGAAACTATTATGGGCTGTTTAGTAGACTAAAGGGATATTCAATGCATATTGTACAATGAATATACAGGGGATATCAAACGATATACAAATACAATTAAATATATATATATAAATAAATATACATATTCGGTTTAATCTGATCCTTCACAACAACGGCGGTCTTGGGCACGTCTCTGGGATGGACTGGCACCTGGTGGTAGCCCCGCACCAAATCCACCTTGGAGAAAATGGTGGTCCCGGCCAGGTGAACAGAAAAGTCCTGGTTGTGCGGAACAGGGTAGCGGTCATGATCCGTGGCACTATTGAGGCGCCGGAAATCTCCACACGGGCGCCACTTCCCATCAGCTTTCGGAACCATATGCAAAGGCGAGGCCCACGGGCTGTCGGAGCGCTGCACAATGCCGAGCTGCTCCATTGTGTCAAACTCCCCTTTAGCGATGGCCCGTTTAGCGGCGTCAAGGCAGCGTGCGTGCGCGAAAACTGGCGGACCAGCCGTGGGGATATAATGCTCCACCCCATGTTTTGCGACCATAGCAGAAAACGTGGGCACAGTCAGAGCGGGGAAATCAGCGAGAAGCCGCTGGTACACGTCCCCTGTGGCGAGGATGTTGGCGAGGGCGAGCCGCACCCCCCCCCCCCCCCCCCCCCCCCCCAGAGTGCAGGGGTAAGTGGCAAATGACACAGCGTCAATTAAGCGACGGTTCGCCACATCCACCAAAAGTCTATGAGCACATAAAAGATCCGCGCCCAGTATAGGCATCGACACAGAAGCAATTACAAAATCCCAATTAAAAGCATGTCCATTGAAACAAACAGTCACTGACCTGGTGCAGAAAGTGCGAATCGGAGTTCCATTGGCGGCGTCCAGCGGGGGGCCGTGACTGCCACTCAAGCCGTCCGCAGCTGAAGCTGGCAGGATACTCCGCTGGGCTCCCGAATCCACCAGCAAGCGCCTACTGGACAACATGTCCTCAATGAACAGCAGCCTCGTCGTGTCGCCAGCACTCACAGCTGCTAATGAGCGCCGGCTCTGGCATTTCCCTGGACGGAAAAAGAGCAAGGCTGCTCACATCGCCTGGCTTTGGCACCATAACGCAGATGAAAAAAACAAAGTTCATTCTCCCTCCGGTGATCCGATACCGCAGCTCCCGTCATCTCCCCCGCCGGCAGCGCAGCGTTAACGTTAACGCTGTAGTGGCGGGTTGCCAGCAATATTCTGTCAGCCTCTTCTGCCATCCCCCGATAATCCTTGGCTCTCACGAGCGGCGAGCTGGCCAAGGCAGTGCGTACTGGAGGTGGAAGCTGACGCAGAAATAACTGTATAAATAAAAATGATGCGTCACCTGAGCCGAGCAACGCCAACATGTTCTCCATGAGCTCGGTTGGTTTACTGTCACCTAAACCGTTCAGTGACAACAGGCGCTCCGCCCGCTCTGTATCTGACAGCTGAAACAGACGTAACAGCTGTTGTTTGAGAGCGGCGTATTTCCCCATGGCTGGTGGATCTCGCAAAAATCCCATGACGCGACGGGTGGTTTGTGCATCCAATGCAGCGACGACATGATAGTATTTTGTGTCGTCCACTGTGACACCTCGCAGATGGAATTGAGCCTCAACATGTTGGAACCATGGGTCCGGGTCGTGCTGCTAAAACTCGGGCAGCTTGACAGACACCGCAGCTGCCACCGCAGCGGGCCGAACAGCGTTTTCGTCATTATTACTCATAATAATAATAATAATAATAATAATAATAATAATAATATTAATAATCCAACGATCAGGGTCACCAATGTGGGAAGTTGAAGGAAGAGGCGATACAATAATGCGCGTGACAGGTCCTTCAGTGACTTCCTACTTTATTCATTCACAGAATCAACCCCGTACACACACATACCACTCCCCTATATCTCCTCCCCTGTGACGCTTCAACTCTGGCGTGAGAGACTCCCTTAATGTGACACCACAATAGCATGTAAAATAGAAGTAAAAATAGAAGTCACAGTGTTCAGTATATACATATGTACAATGTTCGATGCAGAATAGAAGTAACTGAGTTACCATACAATATACAATATACTATGCAATGTACTAATATACAATACTATATAGTGCAAAGCAGAAATGGGATGGGGTACAATTTAGGTACAATTTACATGTGTTGTAGTGCAAATCCTTTACCAATAAATATAAAGTGTGTTTAGGTGTTTTAAAGTGTGAAGAGTGGGTGCTGCAGTGTGTTGTTTGTTTAAAGTGAGTGTGTGCGTGTGGATGTGTGTGATGTGTGCATTTGATGGTTGTTGCATAGTGTTATTGTTCGTTGAGCAGCCTGATGGCCTGGGGATAGAAGCTTCTTCTGAGTCTTTCTGTGCTTGCCATGAGACTCCGGTATCGCTTGCCTGACCACAGCAGTTCAAAGAGGCAGTTGTTTGCGTGGCTGGAGTCCTTAATGATTATCTTAGCCTTACCCCTGCACCGCTTGTTGTAAACGTTCGGCTGAACGTGTCACTCTCTGTAGTCTGCTTCGCGATTTATATTTTGTTCCACATGACCAATTACATAATCCAACATTGTGTAAGCAACACATTCCACGTGACAGAATCGTTTTTGAATGACTCGTTATGACGCTATCAACACATCCATTCGTAAAGATTATTGTCCGCCATCTTGGTTTCATTTCTAAAAACTCTAACTGGCGGAGTGATTGTAATTCGGTTGTGGGCGGGTTCTGGGATCACGAGCGTGTGTTATGAGAAATAACCACGTCTAACTTGACTGTTTCAGCCAATCAGAATAAAGAAATGTGCATGCCATTGTATAAGTATGGGATAATGTATAGCGACAATGCATCCTTAAACACCGAGGCGCCGCGCCGAGGTGTTCTAAACGCAGTGAAGGTCAATTATTTTGCGACAATGACCGAGTATAGCTATACATTATCCCGCTTATTACAGGGCTAACTTACTAACAATATACGTAATTCATTTTACACCATCGACAAGACAAGATCAAATGCAGACGCGGTTCTGTTGCTCCTCTGGCGTGTGTGTGTGGGCTTGATTGCACCTGATGCAGTGCAGCTGTGCATGGTATAACGCTGCGAGAGTCCGGTTGCGAGGCTATCTTTCCCCGTTGCCCCTAACAGCGGTCATTATGTATAGCCATTTGGCAAGATGGTGGACATATAACAAACAAACTTTACGTTTTGGTCTGTACATTTTGAACCGTACCTCTCAGAAACAATAATTTTTATTGGATTCTGTGGGTCCAGACAATCTATTCATGTAGGCCACGGCCATCCAAGATTTAGAATTTTGTCCAAATCTATATAACTTTTTTGCGCAGATTTGGAGTAATCATCACCAAATATAAACATTACCTTTTCTGATTTTTGATATTCCATACAGTTATGTTATAGCCCTAAAAAAAAATCTAAAATATAATTACAAATGTAATAAATATCTCCTGAACGCTTTGTGTTATTGCAACCACATCTGTATAGTTGCCCCTAGCAGCGGTGAATTATCGAGAAATAATTGACCACTGCTAGGGGCAACGGAGCGCTATTGACCAATCACAATCAAGCATTTTGGCTAATTTTAAAACGCCATGTAATAATATAAGATATTCATTCCCATAGGGAACTTCAGTCTCTTTGGTAGAAACCACTGGATGGAACACGCATAGAAGTGGAAAAATAGCACAAAATATTTTGGGACAGAATTAATTCTGTGTTGTCAGTAATTTGCCATTGAGAAAGAAAAGACAATATGTATGACATTCAAAAAGATAGGGGTCGGGTCTTGCGAGTCCCTATTATCAAGATGGTGGCAGCGTGAACCGACTTCTCTTTACACCGACTTGGACGAGACTCCAAGCACACTGCTTTGCATTTGTGTGGAGAGAGAAGACATGGGGAAATGGACCAAGGCCATGTTTGACACGGTTTCCATGGTAACTTAGTAGAAATATCAATAAATCAACTTTATTTTTCTCTGTCTGGCTTTGTTATTCCCTGATCACAATCGATCGTGATACTTTTAGCAGAGGTTTGAAAATGTACAACTACTGACCTCATTAATACTTTCTTTGCTATATTTCTATAAATGAGCACAATATACCTACTTTTTATAGCTGTATGTATTTAGAAGTTATTTTGTGCTTTAAATTAGATTAGATTAGATTCAAATGTATTGTCATCGTACAGCACAAGTACAGTACAACGCAAATAAGCTGGCATCTAATCAGAGTGCAAGGTAACAGTAAAGTACACACATTTTTAGACTGTATATTATGAACAGTGAGTGTGGACAGATGGGGGGTGGGGGGGGGAGAAAGAGAGAGAGAGAGAGAGAGAGAGAGAGAGAGAGAGAGAGAGAGAGAGAGAGAGAGAGAGAGAGAGAGAGGATATATAGGAGAGAGGTCGTGAACTGGATTCTTCATACCCAATAAGTAACAGGTAAGTAACTGTGGCCCGTTGAGTCAGTCCAGTAGAACGTCCCATATATATTGTCTTTTATACCTCTTCTTATGTCTGCATTTTATACATTATTTTAATTCTGTCGGCTGACTCGGCTGTATGCTGATTTTATGACTATATGTTCATTTTGTGCTACTTGCTGTGGGGCACTTTGGGCTGTGGTCCATGTGTGAAGGGTGCTATATAGATAGAGTTGTTATTATTTATAATTATTATATTATAAAAAATGTATGCATTGAAATGTCTGTAAGTCTCGACGACATTGAAAATGACGGTGACCTCAATTGTCCTGAGATTTGAGATATGGCTGTATCTTTCCATCTTAACTACTGAATATTGCCTTGCATCTCTTCCTGTCATTTAACTGTGTTTCAGGCATCTCCTTCACTCCTAATTAGATCTCAGAAGATCAGAGTGGCACTTAGTGTGCCCCACTGGCTCTATCGCTTATCTAGTAATAAATCAAACATAGGCTTTGAAATCTGCATAGCAACAATATATTACATTTGGTCGACGACAGCCCCAAAGTCATCTTTGGGGAAGAATGTTCTGCACACGCTGCACCTTTCAGAGTATGAGCCACTCTTAGATTTACTATATACCACAGCCTGCCCAGATGTCGTTGATGCTAGTAGGGAGTCAAGATACGCACGTAATGAAATTCACATACATGCCTGACTGGCCTGCAGCAAATTCCAAGGTCGCAATGTGGAAACATTTTCTCGTTGTGGACCCATGAATTTGTTGGACATTTAAATTACAAACGACACAAGACAACCTGTCCCCCGTCATCTAGGAGTAAATCCGATTGTCATCTGAATTTATTTGACAGATTTGGCCATGTGCCAGATTGACATACTCCAGATTATATTTGATGGACAATTTAATGATCAAAAGGTGTGTGTGGGTGTGTGTGTGTGTGTGTGTGTGTGTGTGTGTGTGTGTGTGTGTGTGTGTGTGTGTGTGTGTGTGTGTGTGTGTGTGTGTGTGTGTGTGTGTGTGTGTGTGTGTGTGTGTGTGTGTGTGTGTGTGTGTGTGTGTGTGTGTGTGTGTGTGTGTGTGTGCATGCGTGCGTGCGTGCGTGCGTGCGTGCGTGCGTGAGTGCGTGCGTGCGTGCGTGCGTGTGTGTGTGTGTGTCTTGTAGGGAGGAGCACCATTATTCTTGTGTTCTTCTCATGAAAAATACAAACGATAAAACTAACATTTTGGGGGTCATCAGCCCAGATTCCAATGGCATTTTTTTTTTAGAGGGACAGATAAATATCAAAATGTGTTTAAAGGATGAGGCTGGTGTAGTTTTATTTTATAGATAGATAAAACATTTCTTATTGTTAACATAGCCTACGAAAAGACCGAAACCTACAATGCATTTCTCCTACTAACTTCTACCCTTAGGAGCTCTCAACCAGGAAGCCATACTATGCTATAAATAACCTAACTATAAAGGCAGGAATCTCTGTTTGCATGCGTGTCTGTCTTGTCTTGGCGGGTGTATTGCTGAGGAGTACAGTGTCGAATTTGGTGCCATTTGGCTAGATGGTGGCTGTTGTGAAGGGCCAGATTAAACCGAATATATATATTTATTATATATATATATTTAATTGTATTTGTATATTCTCTAATATTCCTTGATATCCCTTGTATATTCCTTGTACAATATGCATTGAATATCCATTCTAGCCTACTGAACATCCCATAATAGTCTCCATTCTACTATTGGTCGAGACCTTGGTGCCAGGCTGCCATACCCCCCAGACCCAGTTCAAACGTACCGCTCAACATGTACGAACAAGTCCTAGTTCCGCGTAGGAATCTGGCTACCGCACCACTAATGGGACTATTTGTTCATGCGTATATATACTGCGCTACTAAAGTAGGACTTCCTTTTTCAGTCCAGTTTCTTACCCTCCAATAGAGTCACAGACGTAAAGCCTCCCCGCGACGCCACGTGTGGGAGTAAGGCCAAGTTCGGCCTACCATCGGTATTGAGACATCGTGTATATTAATATTTGAATAGTCATATTTGGCACTATATCGTCGAGTTGGACGTAGTCTATTAAGCTAATAATAGTCTGTTAATATATAGTGCTTCGTGCGGTGAGAATACTACCGTAGTCAGTACCCCATCGTTTCGGGCAGAGAACTGGCTGTTTATCCAGGATGATCGACCCCATGTGAGATTGCACCCGAGGAGCCCCAGAGCCGACGAGCGAGTGGACCTGTATACCGGATTATTCTACCGACGACAGCCCGCCTTCCCAGGCACGGATTATGCTTTGTATACGTTGATTATTCCATGGATAAAGACCCCCGACACTGCCGTGTGTTGGAACCCCCCCCCCTGGAGAGGACGCAAGGTGAGGAGACGCTCTGCAAGACGAGGTCGCTTCACGTCTCTCCTCCGTGGACCGGAGGACGCCGGCCCACAAAGAGTCCATCTGCTTTCATCTGTGGTCCAAGGATCGCCGGCGCATTGAACGGCACTACAGTGGGTTCACCTGGGATACCCTTGGCCGGATGAGGCAGCCGGACTCTACCCCCCCCCCCCCTTCCTACTCCTGTCGGCTTACAAGCGACCGGATTAACCCCCCCTAGTGTATCCAGTCTATAATCATTAAAGTATCATTGCTTTTATTCCTTAACTATTCCAGGTCGTATATGTACCACCTGCGCCTTCAGAGATTGGACATTCTCTATTGATATACCGACGAATACTCTTGCCATAAAAGTGCATACTAATTCCCATTCATAAATGTGATTGATTTGATTAAGTGCTTGCTCTACACACCATCGCTGTGTAGAAATAAAGACCTATTTCTAATTCGTACATTTGTGTTGGATCCGTTTCATCTACGTGACAGTGTTCATCATAATATATTTATGCCGAGTACTGGGTGGCCGAATATTAAGTACAAAGGTAGTGGTAGTAAGTATCATATCTAGTAATACAGTCAGGGAATTGTACCCCTCAGTTACAGTGGCCCTATAACAAACAAACGTTTGGTCTGTACATTTTGAACAGTACCTCTCAGAAACAATAATTTTTATTGGATTCTGTGGGTCCAGACAATCTATTCATGTAGGCCACGGCCATCCAAGATTTAGAATGTTGTCCAAATCTATATAACCTTTTTGCGCAGATTTGGAGTAATCATCACCAAATATAAACATTACCTTTTCCGATTTTTGATATTCCATACAGTTATGTTATAGCCCTAAAAAAAATCTAAAATATAATTACAAATGTAATAAATATCTCCTGAATGCTTTGTGTTATTGCAACCACATCTGTATAGTGGACACATGTAGACATGGTGTCTGAGTGACCAGGACAAAGTTGGTGCCATTTAGCCAATAGGTGGCACAGCATCATATGTTTAACCCTTTCACTACCACATTACACATTACTTTTCAGGGTTAACCTTCTGTAGTGTGGTTGTGAAAGGGTTAACCCGTTGTCATGTGGCAGTGAAAGGGTTAACCGTCTGTATTGTCGCAGTGAAAGGGTTAACCCTTTGGTAGTGTGGTAGTGAAAGGGTTAAATAGCCATAATGCTCCAGTCTGTCCTTTGCATATCTCAAGCACCATTCATCCAACCGTGGGTGTATTGCTGAGGGAAGTACGTGCAGTGTTGAATGACTGAAGTTGATTGAATGTGTGGTTCTTGAGAAGGCTGCAAGCAGCAATACTGCGGTTCTCGACAACGCTGCCTGTTACGTGCCGGCATGCGCTCCAGATAGGCACATTTTGAATGTGACGCAAGCTCAGTAGAGGGCAAATCTTCACCAGGCGGCATGCCTTAATAATAATAGTGATTTATTTAGTTTCCCCCCCACTAATTCTGTCCTACAGTAATATAGCCACATAATGCATCAGCTGGTATTTTTGTCAACTGGAATTAAAATGTCTACCTAAAGCCATGAAAGATTAGCACCCAATCTGAGTTGTTGTGAAGGGCCAGATTAAACTGATAATCTACCTTTATTGTTTGATATACTTTGTATATTATTTATATATATACACGGAATATCCCTTTACCTGCGTTCAAACCAGAGTAATATTCGCTCTCCTTATTGGACAGCGCCCCCAGGCGCCAGCGCGCAGGCCCCCAACGGCAGGTTCAAAGACAAGTTCAGGCATGTCAGGACATGCCCGGAGTCAGCGTAGTGATACCAGACAAAGACTGCGGTTTGGGACTAGATATTCACTTAAGTATAAATACAGCGCAAGGTGCGCACACCGTTACGTTCAGTACCTTAACCCACCTTCATCACGAGTCAACGTGCAGTGAAGTGAGCAACCTTGCGTCTAACAGAGCATTGAGAACCACGTGCGAATAGAATAGTAAAGTGTCAGAGTTTAATGCAGTAACGTCGAGTTCGACCTAATCTAATGTGAAGTAAATAGTCGTTTATTGTATATCGTGCGGCCACAGTTCGTTCGTGTGTAGCATTACCCAGCGGTTTGTCGTGTCTTTAGCTAGTGTACTTAGCCAGGGTGTGTGGCCTAAATACGTCGCCCACACCCGAGGAGTCCTAGGCGGAGAACCGTTGGACATGTACACAGGAGAATCGGCGTCGGCGATTGCAGAACCATTACTGGTTGGATTATATTGATTTGGAACGTGGTACCCGGAGAAGAGCATCGTTGATTTCCACTATCGTTTGGGATTCAACCTCGTGAGGATTACAACTCGGGCTGGCCTCGTGGACGGAGGCTGGCTAACTGTCATCAATGCTATCGAGCATTTGGATTACAATTATTGCTTTGCTGCTGATCAAGGGAGTTTACAAGGACCGACTCCTGTAACTGGAGTCTCTTTATTCCTCATTGAATCAGACGGAGTACCCGAACATTCCTCTACCCTCCAGGCCTTACACCCCCGGAGGGAACCCATTGTCTCCAGGCGGTACCAGTGTTGCCCTATATAGTTGCTACTATACGACAGGTGGTGTCAACTTAGACCCATCGTAGGATTCCTGCTATTCTTAGTGACTCATGCTATTGACTGACTTTACGTATATTCTTCGCCATACAAGCGCGACCCTAATTCTCATTCTGTAACCTAATGTTGCCTAATAATAATAAATTACCCTCAAATACTATTTCTTTGTCAATGCCGTGTTCTTGTGGGTGTTCACCATCTATATTTGATGTACTGTCTGGCCAGTAATTAAAGTACATAACTAGCAGTGATTTAATCTATCACAATCTTTAATACAGTCAGGGTTTTGTAACCCCTCAGTTACAATTGGTCCTTCGAGCCGGATGGTATCAGTGTAATATTTAATATAATATTAATATTGACATGGCCAGCGGTGAACACTCTCCAAGCGGCTCCCCTAAGCTAGAACGCCCGCAGCGCAAACATCAGCTACCTCCATATCTGGAGGACTTCGCTTACGTTCTACCCCCTAGCTTATCTAAACAGACGTTAAATACGGATAAATCGGATAGTCTAAGCATGTCCAATCCTATCGACTTGGCGACCCTGCCAGTAGAGACCCCAGTGGGTTCAAACGAAACTAACTTAGCTCACGGGGGGGACCAAGTGGGACATGACGTGACTATACCTCCAGACAGCGTCACCGGGATAGACCCCGGAGCGCTCCAGGATAAAGAAAGCGCTCCAGGGATAGAACCCGACACACAACCAAGAGAAGAGTACCGCGCCCAGGAGATAGATCTCGGAGCGCGCCAGGAGAACAGATCTCCAACAAGCCCTGTCAGCACCCGATCACCTCCGTCAGTGTCATCCCCCAGCGAGGCGGACCAGAGACTGGCGCAAGCCTTGATCGCCACGCTGACAGCCTCAACCGAAAGAGACCGACTCCAGGGTGAGCGCGACCGGCTTCAAGCAAAGACGCTTAGTGAGCGCGAACACTCTGCCACGGAAACAGAGCGCCTCCAAATATGCCATCCTCCTCAAGCATCTCAAGGTGCCCAGAGCGCATAACATAGCGCTGGCATATTCCAACTCAAGCACCCCATACTCCGCGGCTCTGGTGGCCCTCGACCAGCATTATGGACGCATATGGGATTACGTGATCCAAGAAATACGGGATATCGACCGCCTCCCCCCAGCCAAAGACAATAGAGCACTGGATGACCTCTCTATCAAGGTACAATCCCTCGTGGGGATGCTGGGGTCCCAAAAGGAGAAGGGGAGATATGAACTGTATGCAAATTCTAATGTGGAGCGAATACTGGAGAAGCTCCCTCCAGCCCGCCAAGAGCGTTTTCGGCGGCAGAGAGACCACCGTGATCCCAACGGCCCAGAGCCATCCCTCCTAGACCTGGCCGCTTTCCTCGCAAGGGAAGTTAGTAGCCTACGACTGGACACATTCGTGTGGAGTGGATCTAGCCCAAGAGATGGACCTCGGAGGTCCAACGATAACCGCCGGTCAGTGACAGTTATGCACCAGGCCGAGTCAGTGCCGCAGCACAAGAACCACAGCACCCCCCAGACCAAGGGGAAGTGGAAGATTGTATGCCAGTACTGTGAAAATGAACATTGGCTGTCTCAATGTGACACCTTCAAGAAGCTGACCGCTGACGAGGTGAGTCAGTGGATCAAAGCCAACCGCCGCTGCTTCCGCTGCGCGTGCAGCCATATGGCAGCTGAGTGCCGCCTAAAGAAAAGATGCAGCAAGTGCGACGGCGCCCACTTGGAGGTCCTACACGACAGCAACAAGAAGAAACCCGTACCCCCGAGCAGCTCGAGAGTGAACGTCATGTACATAGACCCTGTGAAGAGCGGGAGCTCCCGAGTGCTCTTGA
Organism: Notolepis coatsorum; assembly: GCF_963971535.1. Lineage (NCBI taxonomy): Eukaryota > Metazoa > Chordata > Actinopteri > Aulopiformes > Paralepididae > Notolepis > Notolepis coatsorum. Next base: position 39,454,999 of record NC_140174.1, on the reverse strand, counting down.
AGGTGGTCCGAGTGCTCTTAAGCTACGAGGACAAGGTCATGGACACTTACGCCGTCCTAGACGATGGGTCAGAAAAGACTCTCCTCCTCGCATCCGCCGCAGCCCGGCTGGGTCTGCGGGGGAGCGAAAAAACAATGACAATCCGTACCATTAGAAGAGACCTGAAGACCATAAAGGGTGAAAATGTCTCCTTCACGATAGCAGCGGTCGGGCAGCCCGAGAAGCAGTATAGCATCACTAACGCCTTCACCAGCCACGACATAGGCCTGTCACAGTACACCTACCCCATCCCAAAGCTGATGGAGAAATACGTGCACCTACGTCAACTACCTATACCGCTCATCGACGACGCCACCCCGACCCTGCTCATAGGATCCGACCACGCACACCTCATCGTCCCAACGGACCGGGTCCACATCGGGCCCAGAGGCTGTCCAGCAGCGGTCGAGACCCGCCTGGGTTGGACACTACAAGGCCCCCTCTCCGGGTCTTCCAACCGACCGACAGCCACTCGCTGTCTCTACACGAGGATAAACGAAGAAGACACCACCTTCTTGCAGCACGTCGAGAGGCTATGGACATTAGACGCGATGCCCTTTAAGAATGAAAAGAAACTTGTTCGCTCAAAGGAAGACACTTATGCCATAGCCTTCCTCGAGCAGAAGACAAAGAGAGTCGAGGTCAACGGAGTGATGAGATACGCAACTCCACTCTTGAGGCGAGAGGGTATGCCCACCCTCCACGCCTCAATAGAAGCGACAGAGCGATATCTACTGAACACCGAGCGGCGTCTAGCCAAAGACCCCACTCAAGCCACTGTGTACTGCGCTGAGATTGACAAGCTGATCACAGCGGGACACATAAAGAAAATTGACCAGACGATTGAATCCTGGTACGTGCCCCACCACAAGGTCCACCACAACGGCAAGGATCGCATTGTATTCAACTGCAGCTACCAGATCGGACTACAGAATCTGAATAAAGAACTCTTGCCCGGCCCGACACTCGGCCCCTCTCTCCTCGGCGTACTACTACGTTTCCGCCAAGACAAGGTGGCCATCAGCGGCGACATCAAAGGGATGTTCCTGCAGGTGCGACTAGTGGAGGAGGACAAGCCCTTGCTGCGGTTCCTATGGAGAGAGAGGATCAACGATGAGCAACCATCCATCTACCAATGGGAGGTCCTCCCCTTCGGCACAACATGCAGCCCATGCTGTGCTACGTTCGCACTTCAAAAACATGTGACAGAAGACCCTAAAGCTGACGAGGAGGTCAGACAAAGTGTAGAGAGGAGTTTCTACGTGGACAACTGTCTGCAAAGCGTCTCGACGCCAGAAGAAGCCGAAGCCCTCCTGCTAGTACTGACTTTACATATATTCTTCGCCATACAAGCGCGACCCTAATTCTCATTCTGTAACCTAATGTTGCCTAATAATAATAAATTACCCTCAAATACTATTTCTTTGTCAATGCCGTGTTCTTGTGGGTGTTCACCATCTATATTTGATGTACTGTCTGGCCAGTAATTAAAGTACATAACTAGCAGTGGTTTAATCTATCACAATCTTTAATACAGTCAGGGTTTTGTAACCCCTCAGTTACAGTCTCTCTACTACCCCCCCCCCCCCCCCCCCACCTCTCTCTCATACACATTCATTCTCCACCTCTATCTGGGGCATCGGATAACAATGTTTTGGGGTTGCTTGTGATTATGAAAAGGCACAAGACTATGCAGGGCAATGGATATAATAAAGGATTCTGATTATATCAAAATTGGAATTACTGCAACAAATTCTCATACTCTGGATTCGTGTTTTGGTCAAAAGTGACAGCCCCACAACCAGCTAAAAGTAAGGCAGTCCAGTCCACATCAACCAAATAACTACTGTTAACAGAGTGTAAATTGTGGCACCACAACAGATGAGGCGGGTTTTTTTATGCACATGCAGCAATTTCTTCTAATCCTTACCCCAGTTGTTGTTGTTGTTGTTGTTGTTGTTGTTGTTGTTGTTGTTGTTGTTGTTGTTGTTGTTGTTGTTGTTGTTGTTGTTGTTGTTGTTCTGTCTGAGAGGCTCTTTTCTTGGATGGCTGATCTTTTGAAAAATGAAACAATAGGTACCTCTTTTTTCCTGCTGCTTGGCCATGCCCTATCTTCAGAGGACATACTGTTGTCTGTTCTCTGTCAAGACTTGAGTGACCCACCCACCCACACACACACACACACACACACACACGCACGCACGCACGCACGCACACACGCACGCACGCACGCACGCACGCACGCACGCACGCACACACACACACACACACACACACACACACACACACACACACACACACACACACACACACACACACACACACACACACACACACACACACACACACACACACACACACACACACACACACACACACTCACACACACACATACACACACACACTTTTTGTATTATTTGTATTATTCATATATTTATTCATAAGCACATTTACATTTAGATTTGGAGTAGTTGGCTACACATGGAAGATTACCTAGCAAATGCATACAGCGGTTATCCATTAGGCGAATCAGGCAGGTTTACCTACTGTAACGTTACTTGCTCTAAACTACATCAAACAACGTACAGTAGTAATAGTCTAAGACTATTGTTATATTACTTGTTATACTATTATAATTACTGTAGTTATATGCTGTCCAATGAGGGAGACTGCAGTTGACAGCTCTCTTCTGTGTAGTGCGTCACACGGGTCATTTCTAGGTCAGTGGGGCAGATGCACTGCACACACATGTTTGGATGACAGCTCATTTTGGTGGTAAATGCAGGCAAAATGTACAGAACATTATCGTGAAAATGAATCGAAATTTCATTTACTGTTCACATGTTCCAAAAACATGTGTCTCACACTCAATGTGTGACGGATCATACTGGGTCTGCGTTGTGTTGATGTTAAATGAGAATGTCCTGAGGGGGAGTCGAACAGGGGGCTCCCGCGTCCGCGGGCGACGACACAGGCCACTGCACTAAGAAGTGAATTCACTCCTAACTACCGTACCTATGCATCTGTTAACCCTGTTATGGGGAAGTGAGTTTAATTTACCAGCCCGCACTGCCACAGTCACTCGTCAACACACCTGTTTCCGTGACTGTGGACATACCCACGGGCTTCCCCATTACAAATGCATGAGAGTTGACAGCTCTATAATAATTGGTGATATGAATGCTTGATAAAGATGGTGAAAATGCTGGTGGTGTTGACCTAATTGGTGGTTTAACTAAGTTTACTAGCTAATGTTAGCTTTACCAGTATGACTGGGCACAGCGAGCAGGCTTTCAGGTTACCTTCTTTGATTCATTAGGAGAGCTAATGTTAACTAAATTCCCTGCTACAAGAAAACAGCATAGACCAGCATAATTTTGCATCATAGTGCTGGTGTGAATTGTGATGGTCACCAGCATACCAGCACCAAAACACAACATATGCTGGTCTTTGCTGGTATAACCAGCTAGCATGCATAATGCTGGCCATGCTGGTGACTGGCTATGCCGGTCTATGCTGGTTTTTCTAGCTAGCTAATGTTAGCTTTTTATCTCTATGACTCGGCCATAGATCATATTTAAACAGACACAGACCTGCGTCTATTTAGCTTCCCTTCCCTTCATTACGAGAGCAATCGTTAGCTAGCTAGCTAACTTCGTAGAGCTATGGTTAGGTGCTTATGTAGCAGTGGCGGCTGGCGCTAGGGCGCCGCCCTCCATGGTGGATGGAAGAAGAAGAAAGAATTCTTTGTGCGTCCTATTCATCCCCTGGCCCCCTCCCCTCTCTTTTCTAGGGAGCTAGACATCAGCGCCAGTGTCAGCAACTCACAGGGCAACTCACAGGGCAATTTAATCCAATCAGCGTCTTCAAATACGATATCCGAGGGTGTTTTTCTCTAGCACTCGAAGTAGTCACTCTATTGGCTGAGAGTGGCGCGTGACATCACGTCCCGAATCACCTCGAGGGTCTACCAGGAAAATACGCTCGGCTAGTAGTTGTTGTCGGAAATTGATAATAATCACAAGATACTGTGCATTCAGACAGTGTTGGATCTAACTAAATGGATTTATATGGAAACTTTTATGGAAAGTTCAAGCCCGGACCACAAAGCTTCTCGAAGGGTTAAGGCTATACTCTGTCGTTTAGCTGGTTTGGTAAGAAGTGTTGGACTTGGCTACAACAAGAAGCTATATGGCTAGCTGGATGCAGTCATGTAAATGCCGTATTTTGCTTCCCATGCCTGCTTTTTAAAACTACAGGGACAGATACAACATGCCCATGGACTGTTACTGGAGTAAAGGATATGAAACACTTGTTTAATTTTTTTTGGATTAAGGCTTGTGGACAGCTGAATGTCTCGCCCCCTTCTCCTTCAAGTCTTCTGATGGTAAGTCATATGTTTAATTTACACAAGCCAGCTTTGGCTCTTTTAACAATATGCAAAATATGCTGTACTCTGAAATATGCTGTACTATGCTGAAGTTATTCATATACTAACTCTACTAGGTCTGATCTGCTTGGGATTCCATGTGACGTACTTAATGCTGTGTGTGAGAGAGAGAGAGAGAGAGAGAGAGAGAGAGAGAGAGAGAGAGAGAGAGAGAGAGAGAGAGAGAGAGAGAGAGAGAGAGAGAGAGAGAGAGAGAGAGAGAGATGCGTGTTTGTGTAGGCGCTAGGGATGTCCGATATTATCGGCCTACAGATATTATCGGCCGATATTGGCATTAAAATGTGATATCGGAAAATATCGGTATCGGTTTTCAAAAATATATATATATATATATATTTTTTTTACATTTCTATAACCTTTATTTACCCAGGCAAGCAAGTAAGAACAAATTCTGATTTTATTTATTGTCAAAAGTATGCATAATGTTATGTTAATTCCACAACAAGACATATGTAATGTTAATTACCTGAAATTATTCAGTTTTTTGGGGGGGGAAACCCTGCATATATTGGTATTGGTTGATATCGGTTGATATCGGTATCGGAAATTAAGAGTTGGACAATATCGGTATATCGGTATCGGTAAAAAAGCCAATATCGAGCATCCCTAGTAGGCGCTATTGGAAACCTGGCTGCATTGACTGTGATCATATATTGATTGATGGTGATAGTTGTACTGTACCTACTTAAATATTCGTACGCTTGTGGTTTCGCCGACGCTCTGACACACACAGTACGCTACGAGACTTGCACCGAGTCTCCTCTCTCTACCTCTCTCTCTCTCCAACGCAGTGAGCGCTCCGTAGTATGATCATGATCATTATGATCGACTGGAATAAACAAAAAATATGTTTATACTTACATACTGTAGTTGTCCCTTTGTTCATTAATGTTACCTAAATGTCATAAGTGAATTGTATAGAAACAACTCACCAAAATTAACTATTGCACAACTGATTTGACAAAAAAAATCTACCCCCAGATGTCCTGGAAAGTGGGAAGCCCACCTCCAATTGTGCGTTCGGCTGAACGGGCCACTCTCTGTAGTCTGCTCCGGTCTTGTGCGGTGCTATTCCCAAACCAGGAGGTGATGTTGCCAGTCAGGATGCTCTCTATTGTACACAAGTAGAAATTCCTAAGGATCTTCTGACTAACTTTGAACTTCCTTAGGCGCCTAAGGAAGTAGAGGCATTGTCGTGCCTTCTTCACTACACTGTCAATGTGTGTGGTCCATGTCAAATCCTCGGATATGTGGGCTCCGAGGTACTTACCGGTGCCCCGTCGATGCTGAGGGGGCTGTTGTCCCAAATCATCTTTTGTGAGAGCAACCAACCACACACACATATACACATAATACAGTAGTATACCTACACTGAGACTGCTTTTGTTAATGTCTCAATGACATCCAATTAAACACAGATAGTGGCAGTTTTACTATTATTGGATCTTAGTGAGCACTGCATTTAACACAGTCAACCACAACATTTTACTTGACAGACTGGAGAACAGGGACTTTCTGGTACAGCATTAAACTGGTTTAAATAACTTAGCTATTTTGGACCTTAGACCCTATTGGTGGTCCGTTGACCATGTACCTGACACATAGAGACCATAATTTCACTGATCGGTCCAGTTAGCTACAATTTCCCTGCAGGCTCTCACTGGGCTACAATAGCAGACAATGGGCAATTGTAAATTCTTTGCAAAAACCACGATAAATGTACTTTTCCGAGACCGAAACTCAGGCTGTATTCTTACCGGTCTCAGTATGCTCTCCTGTGAAATGTATCGCAATCCGTCTTTATGTCGATCTGTAGGACAACCAGCCAAAGGAGAACGGATGTCTGTGAAAGATGGTTTTTGAGCTTCCAGACATTTTATTCCAACAACTGCGGACTGCAAAGTCTCGCCCCATTTAAGTTGTAAATGATTACAAATAGACTGCGTTACAAAATAGTTCTGCTGTAGGCTACTACTGTACAGTAGCTAGTAAACTCCAACGTGAGCTCATCAGGATTTGTGATCAGCTGCTTTTGAAGCCAAGGAAGAACGATTCAAAGTCAGTGATCAGCTTCAATCGTTAATGTTAGAAACCACAAACCAAAGGGCGGTTAGGTGGCCGAGCGGAGATTGCGTTCGTCACCAGCCCCGGAGCTGAGCTGGATTTGCCTGTTCGAATCCAGCTCACAGCTCCGGGGTTGTCACCAGCTTGGCTGGCCGTCTGCACTGATACAATTGGCTGTATCAGAGGGTGGGAGAAGCTGGCGGGGTGGGTCCGGGTCGTTGTAAACAGCGACTCCTACAGTTCGGTCGGGGCGCCTGCTAAGCGCGGATTGGACGTGAGGGGGATAGTGTGGTCCTCCCACACGCTACGCCCTCTCAATGAGAATCCGCGCTGCCAGGTGAAAAGAAGCGGTGATTGGCTGGACGAGTGTCGGAGGAAGCACGTGGTAGCCTCCACTCTCCCAGATGATCTGACTGTGGGGGGTAAGTGCGCAGCGACCAGGAAGGGACTGGGAATTGGCATACGACTAACATTGGGATGGGAGAAAATCGGAGGAAAATGGAGGGGGAAAAAGACCAAAAAAAAAAAAAAAAAAGAAACCACAAACCAAGCCAGAAATCTAGGTGTAATCATGGACTCAGATATCAAGGATTCAAGGATGCTTGGCGGGATTTAGAAAAAATAAATAAAATGCATTTATCTTCAGTCCACTCGACTACTGTAATGTTGTTTTAAAGGTCTCCCTAAAAGAAAATCCATTAGACAGCTGCAGGTGGTTCAGAATGCTGCTGCCCGAGTCCTCACTAAAAACCAAAAATAGTAGATCACATCACTACAGTTCTCAGATCTTTACTCTGTGTGAGGTTTTGCCCGCTGCTCACTACCTTTTCTCTGTCTTCTTTAAGCCTACTGTTAGGAATTCCCTATTCTCTGTCTTCTTTAAGCCTACTGTTAGGAATTCCCTATTCTCTGTCTTCTTTAAGCCTACTGTTAGGAATTCCCTACTCACTCTCTCTAGCCCCCACCCTCTTGTTCCTTACCCTTAGTGGCCACACCTGTTTGATATTCTATTATCTCTCGCACCTGTGGTGGCAGGCTAATTAGTCCCCCTGTGGGCTTTAAATACCAGGGCGCTTCCCCTCGTTTTGGCGTGGGGTCGTGTTGTATACTTGCCGAGTCATATTCTCTCAACATCTAGACTCTTTCGGGAGATCCTCTGTCTGCCTATGCTGTTCCATTCTCCGGCGTCGAGATGTTTGCTCCAGCCTTCGCCAGCTGTCGCCGTTGCCTGTGGGGAAGACTGGTCTGCGCTCCCTGTACTTCCACGGGAGGCACCCCAGCGTTCCACTGCAGACCCCCGCGCAGCTGTTCGTCCTGACGCACATCCAGACCAGCGCAGACGCTCTCCAGTCCTCAGCGCGCAACGCGCATCTTCCAAGGACGCTCGAGCTTGGCACGCTCTCCAGACCAGCGCGCAACGCGCATCTTCCAAGAACCTTCGAGCTTGGCACGCTCCTCCGTACCAGCGCACTGACGCACATCCAGACCAGCGCAGACGCTCTCCAGTCCTCAGCGCGCAACGCGCATCTTCCAAGGACGCTCGAGCTTGGCACGCTCTCCAGACCAGCGCGCAACGCGCATCTTCCAAGAACCTTCGAGCTTGGCACGCTCCTCCGTACCAGCGCACTGACGCGCATCTTCCAGACCTTCGAGCTTGGCACGCTCCTCCGTACCAGCGCACTGACGCGCATCTTCCAGACCTTCGAGCTTGGCACACTCCTCCTCGCAGACGCACCCCGAGGCGTCTCTCTGTTTCGACAGCGGCTACCCGGTGGACGACGCCCTCGCCACCGCCACTGTTCCGACGCGCACACCAAGGTGTGGCGCGCACTCTGTTCCTCGGCTCCGACAGCGGCTACCCGGTGGACGACGCTCTCGCCACCGCCACTGTTCCGACGCGCACACCAAGGTGTGGCGCGCACTCTGTTCCTCGGCTCCGACAGTGGCTACCCGGTGGACGACATCCTCGCCACCGCCACTGTTTCCAGCTCCCTGTTCCAACGCGCACACCAAGGTGTGGCGCGCACTCTGTTCCTCGGCTCCGACAGTGGCTACCCGGTGGACGACATCCTCGCCACCGCCACTGTTCCAGCTCCCTGTTCCGACGCGCACACCAAGGTGTGGCGCGCACTCTGTTCCTCGGCTCCGACAGCGGCTACCCGGTGGACGATGCCCTCGTCACCGCCACTGTTCCAGCACTCTGTTCCTCGGCTCCGACAGCGGCTACCCGGTGGACGACTCCCTCGTCACCGCCACTGTTCCAGCACTCTGTTCCTCGGCTCGGACAGCCAGCCACCCGGTGGCGATGCCCTCGCCCCGTTGCTGTCCCTGTACCATTACGCATACGTCTGGGTGAGTTTTGATTGTGATGTCACTCACCCAGCGTAGTGCCCTTGCCCCCGTTCCCGCTGCTATCCCTGTACCTTTACGCATACGCCTGGGTGAGTTTTGATTGTGATGTCACTCACCCAGCGTAGTGCCCTTGCCCCCCGTTCCCGCTGCTGTTCCCTGTACCTTTACGCATACGCCTGGGTGAGTTTTGATTGTGATGTCACTCACTCAGCGTAATGCTTTTTGCCCCCGTTCCCGCAGCTGTCCCTGTACCTTTACGCATACGCCTGGGTGAGTTTTGATTGTGATGTCACTCACTCAGCGTAATGCCCCTTGCCCTCGTCCCGCTGCTGTTCCCCAGCGTATTGCCTCTGTTTTTGGTTCTCACTTAGAATAGTATTTTTGGACTTTACATCTCCCCCTGTGTGTTTGTCACACGAAGATATTATTACTTTGTTCACTTTGTTATTTGGACTGTTCTGCACCTGCTCTGTTTTTTCCCTTTTGTGCATTAACTATCTCCTCTGTCCTGCAGAGCGGCCCAGATGATTTCCACCAGTCCTCCCAGTTCCTCCCTGTTTCCCAGCCCGCCTCCGCGGGCCTCAGTCCCCTCTGTTCCCTAGTTCTCCCCTTTCTAGTTCCACCTAGTTCCTGTTCCCTAGTTCTCCCCTTTCTAGTTCCACCTAGTTCCTGGTCCCAAGTTCTCCCCTTCTAGTTCCACCTAGTTCCTGTTCCCTAGTTCTCCCCTTTCTAGTTCCACCTAGTTCCTGGTCCCAAGTTCTCCCCTTCTAGTTCCACCTAGTTCCTTGTCCCTAGTTCCCCTAGTCCCCGTTTCTCCTGTTCCCTAGCTCTCCTAGTCCCTAGTCCTCTCTCCCTAGTTCTCCTTGTCCCTGGTTTACCTAGTCTCTAGTTCCTCTGTCCCAAGGCGTTCCCTTAACCTTCCCTTAGGCGTTCCCTTACTTTCCCTTAGTGTTCCCTTTTCCTGCCCGCCTCTTAAAGGCACCTTTCCTTCCCCTCATATTATATTCCTGTATTTGTGATTCTCCCTTAAAGGGACAGTGCCCTTTTCCCTGTATTTCCCTGTTGTTCAATAAATATCTGTTTCTTGGCAAACCATCATACCTGTCTTGTGTTGTGCGATTGGGGTCGGTTACAAACCATAACAGTACGACCCCACCTCATCGACGACCCCAGCCAGCACAGACGGTGTATGTTGAGTTTGCCTTTTTTTTTTGTTGTTCCCTCTAGCTCCCCTGTTAGCCCTGTTAGCTCCCCTGTTAGCTTGTTAGTCTCCCCTCTAGCTCCCCTGTTAGCCCTGTTAGCTTCCCTGTTTGCCCAGTTTAGCTTCCTTGTTAGTCCTGTTTAGCTCCCTTGTTAGCCTGTTACTCCCCTGTTTAGCCCAGTTTAGCTTCCCTGTTTAGCTTGTTAGTCTCCCCGGTTAGCTCCCCTGTTTGCTTCCCGTTTTGCCCTGTTTGACCCCCCTGTAGCTAGCCATGCCCTGGCGGCTAACCCAGTCCCTCAGCAGAGCCCCTGTCTGCTAGTCTTGCCCCGGCTGCTAGCACAGCCTCTATGTTTATGCAGCCCTTGCTGCTGGCATGGGCCCTGTAGCTAGCCATGCCCTGGCAGCTAACCCAGTTTTCCCTCTGCATGGCCCCGGTCTGCTAGCTTGGCCCCGGCTGTTAGCACAGCCTCTATGTTAATGCAGCCTTGCAGCTGGCATAGGCCCTGTAGCTAGCCAGGCCCAAGCAGCTAACCCGGTCCCTCTGCATGGCCTCCACTTTTTTGTGTAGTTTTCTCCCACTGCTAGGACTGCCCTTCAGCTAGCAAGGTCAGTATTCTCACACAGCTAGGACTGTCCTTCCAGCTAGCTTGTGCTCTCATGCGGGTCCTACTAATCACCCCAAAGTACCAGAAAATACCAGAAAATACCAGAAAATACCAGAAACTACCCCAAAGTATACCCCAAAATACCAGAAACTACCCCAAAATACCCCAAAATACCAGAAAATACCAGAAAATACCAGAAACTACCCCAAAATACCCCAAAGTATACCCCAAAATACCAGAAACTACCCCAAAATACCCCAAAGTATACCCCAAAATACCAGAAACTACCCCAAAATACCAGAAAATACCAGAAAATACCAGAAACTACCCCAAAATACCCCAAAGTATACCCCAAAATACCAGAAACTACCCCAAAATACCAGAAAATACCAGAAACTACCCCAAAGTATACCCCAAAATACCAGAAACTACCCCAAAATACCCCAGAATACCAGAAAATACCAGAAAATACCAGAAACTACCCCAAAGTATACCCCAAAATACCAGAAACTACCCCAAAATACCAGAAGATACCAGAAACTACCCCAAAGTATACCCCAAAATACCAGAAACTACCCCAAAATACCAGAAAATACCAGAAACTACCCCAAAGTATACCCCAAAATACCAGAAAATACCAGAAACTACCCCAAAATACCCCAAAGTATACCCCAAAATACCAGAAACTACCCCAAACTACCCCAAAATACCAGAAAATACCAGAAACTACCCCAAAATACCCCAAAGTATACCCCAAAATACCAGAAACTACCCCAAAATACCCCAGAATACCAGAAAATACCAGAAAATACCAGACACTACCCCAAAGTATACCCCAAAATACCAGAAACTACCCCAAAATACCCCAAAATACCAGAAAATACCAGAAAATACCAGAAACTACCCCAAAATACCCCAAAGTATACCCCAAAATACCAGAAACTACCCCAAAATACCCCAAAGTATACCCCAAAATACCAGAAACTACCCCAAAATACCCCAAAATACCAGAAAATACCAGAAAATACCAGAAACTACCCCAAAATACCCCAAAGTATACCCCAAAATACCAGAAACTACCCCAAAATACCCCAAAATACCAGAAAATACCAGAAACTACCCCAAAGTATACCCCAAAATACCAGAAACTACCCCAAAATACCCCAGAATACCAGAAAATACCAGAAAATACCAGACACTACCCCAAAGTATACCCCAAAATACCAGAAACTACCCCAAAATACCCCAAAATACCAGAAAATACCAGAAAATACCAGAAACTACCCCAAAATACCCCAAAGTATACCCCAAAATACCAGAAACTACCCCAAAATACCCCAAAATACCAGAAAATACCAGAAAATACCAGAAACTACCCCAAAATACCCCAAAATACCAGAAAATACCAGAAAATACCAGAAACTACCCCAAAATACCCCAAAGTATACCCCAAAATACCAGAAACTACCCCAAAATACCCCAAAGTATACCCCAAAATACCAGAAACTACCCCAAAATACCCCAAAATACCAGAAAATACCAGAAAATACCAGAAACTACCCCAAAATACCCCAAAGTATACCCCAAAATACCAGAAACTACCCCAAAGTATACCCCAAAATACCAGAAACTACCCCAAAATACCCCAGAATACCAGAAAATACCAGAAAATACCAGACACTACCCCAAAGTATACCCCAAAATACCAGAAACTACCCCAAAATACCCCAAAATACCAGAAAATACCAGAAAATACCAGAAACTACCCCAAAATACCCCAAAGTATACCCCAAAATACCAGAAACTACCCCAAAATACCCCAAAATACCAGAAAATACCAGAAAATACCAGAAACTACCCCAAAATACCCCAAAGTATACCCCAAAATACCAGAAACTACCCCAAAATACCCCAAAATACCAGAAAATACCAGAAACTACCCCAAAGTATACCCCAAAATACCAGAAACTACCCCAAAATACCCCAGAATACCAGAAAATACCAGAAAATACCAGACACTACCCCAAAGTATACCCCAAAATACCAGAAACTACCCCAAAATACCCCAAAATACCAGAAAATACCAGAAAATACCAGAAACTACCCCAAAATACCCCAAAGTATACCCCAAAATACCAGAAACTACCCCAAAATACCCCAAAGTATACCCCAAAATACCAGAAACTACCCCAAAATACCCCAAAATACCAGAAAATACCAGAAAATACCAGAAACTACCCCAAAATACCCCAAAGTATACCCCAAAATACCAGAAACTACCCCAAAATACCCCAAAATACCAGAAAATACCAGAAACTACCCCAAAGTATACCCCAAAATACCAGAAATGGCCCCAAAATACCCCAAAATACCAGAAACTACCCCAAAATACCCCAAAGTATACCCCAAAATACCAGAAACTACCCCAAAATACCCCAAAATACCAGAAAATACCAGAAACTACCCCAAAGTATACCCCAAAATACCAGAAACTACCCCAAAATACCAGAAACTACCCCAAAATACCCCAAAATACCAGAAAATACCAGAAAATACCAGAAACTACCCCAAAATACCCCAAAGTATACCCCAAAATACCAGAAACTACCCCAAAATACCCCAAAATACCAGAAAATACCAGAAACTACCCCAAAGTATACCCCAAAATACCAGAAACTACCCCAAAATACCCCAGAATACCAGAAAATACCAGAAAATACCAGACACTACCCCAAAGTATACCCCAAAATACCAGAAACTACCCCAAAATACCCCAAAATACCAGAAAATACCAGAAAATACCAGAAACTACCCCAAAATACCCCAAAGTATACCCCAAAATACCAGAAACTACCCCAAAATACCCCAAAGTATACCCCAAAATACCAGAAACTACCCCAAAATACCCCAAAATACCAGAAAATACCAGAAAATACCAGAAACTACCCCAAAATACCCCAAAGTATACCCCAAAATACCAGAAACTACCCCAAAATACCCCAAAATACCAGAAAATACCAGAAACTACCCCAAAGTATACCCCAAAATACCAGAAATGGCCCCAAAATACCCCAAAATACCAGAAACTACCCCAAAATACCCCAAAGTATACCCCAAAATACCAGAAACTACCCCAAAATACCCCAAAATACCAGAAAATACCAGAAACTACCCCAAAGTATACCCCAAAATACCAGAAACTACCCCAAAATACCAGAAAATACCAGAAAATACCAGAAACTACCCCAAAGTATACCCCAAAATACCAGAAACTACCCCAAAATACCAGAAAATACCAGAAACTACCCCAAAATACCCCAAAGTATACCCCAAAATACCAGAAACTACCCCAAAATACCCCAAAATACCAGAAAATACCCCAAAGTATACCCCAAAATACCAGAAACTACCCCAAAATACCCCAAAATACCAGAAAATACCCCAAAATACAGTATTGTATATTTGCATATCTTGTATGTCACAAATGTAACAGTACTGTATATCTGTATGTCATGTATGTCATAAATGTCATGATTAGATTAGATTAGATGATTAGATTAGATTTTTATATATGTATCTGTATGTTGTGTATGTCATAAATGTCATTAATTAATTGAAAATGGGGGATCCTGATGTAAACAAGACGAAAGTCTTTCTCTGGTCTGCATCCCCTTAACAATTGTGTGTATTGAGTTGTACTCTACTGTACCCATTCTGCAATCTGTTAATTAAAGTTTTCAATCAATCAATCAATCAATCAATCAATTCAATCAATAAAAAAACCTGTCCAGTAGAGGGCAGCAAAAGAAACTTCTGCTATTTTCTAGAGCTAGCTACTTCTTCTCTTGCTCCTCCTTTTCCCTTTTCCTCTAACTTCATCTACCACCATCACAGTCATCCTTTCTGGAAAAAAAAAACCATGGCATACACACGGGGACAAAAGAAGAAAAGATGTCAGATATGCAAAGATTTGTGTGAAAAACCATTTATTGAATGTCATGAATGCAAGTCAATCTTTCATGCCCCCTGTGTGTCCATGACTGAAAGACAGATCCACACCTGGAACAAGATGGACTTTTTCTGCCAGCAATGCACAAGAAGCCCATTTAGTTTAGACAAAAGTCTTAAAAGAATTCAAGGTGCAACAGGAGTGGAAGACATTCAAAGGAAATGTAAAAATGAAAAGGCTTTGTTTAAGCATTATGGGATTAACTTTCCTGCATTCAGTAATGACACCATCATGGCCCCTACAGATACTGTCTCACTCGACATCTTGACCAAATATCAGCCTCCTCTAACATTGGAGTACAGACCCCTGAAGACGGGTGCTGATGGGAACTGTTTGTATAGGGCTACCTCTGCAGCTTGTTTTGGGACAGAAGAGTACCACAAGCTCTTAAGAGTTCTAGTGACCATTGAAATGGCGGAGCATCCATGCTGGTATGGTCAACAACATAAGAATTATTGCTCTCCATACCGGGATAATGACTATATCATTATCTGTGATTACCAACACTATCTAGAAACAACACCCTTGCTGGGCACCTACTCGGATATGAACCATATCATTGCCCTCACAGCAGTGCTGGGAATTCCAATACAGAGCTATTTCCCACCTGGTGAGTATATAATTAAGCAATACTATATGTATGTATGTATGTATGTATGTATGTATGTATGTATGTATGTATGTATGTATGTATGTATGTATGTATGTATGTATGTATGTATGTATGTATGTATGTATGTATGTATGTATGTATGTATGTGTGTATGTGTGTGTGTGTGTGTGTGTGTGTGTGTGTGTGTGTGTGTGTGTGTGTGTGTGTGTGTGTGTGTGTGTGTGTGTGTGTGTGTGTGTGTGTGTGTGTGTGTGTGTGTGTGTGTGTGTGTGTGTGTGTGTGTGTGTATGTATGGAACTGCTGCCTCCGCGACCCGACCACGGATAAGCGGAAGACGATGGATGGATGGATATATATGTAGTGGCCGCCTGTCATTCCTCGATGTGCTGACAGGCGTCACGATGCACCCGTATTTAGTTCTCTACTCAGTAACAAAGTTTGTGATGTAAATATGGAAGAAAGTCCAAGTTGCGGCTGGTACAGTTTGCAAGGTTTTATTGTCCAAAAATGAATGATAGTAAATTAATGGGTAAATCAGAACAGTTGTCAATTGCTCTATTTGTCAGTTCCAAACGGTGAAACAGGTAGGAAAAATTATTCTTCATAACAGGTGCATAACAGGTGCACCTGTCACAGTAATTAGCTAGGTTACTTATAGAGGTGGGGCTATAATGGAGGTGGTTTGCCCCCTAGTGTTTAAACATAAATACAACCTCTAGTGACCTCTAGTCTAAACAATGTAAGTTCTAATATTCTAACAATATAAATCCACCAAGTCGGTTTCTGCTTCTACAATATATATATATATATATATATATATATATATATATATATATATATATATATATATATATATATGTGTGTGTGTGTGTCATGTACCTGAAAATGAACAGACAATACACACAATATACCAGAATGTTACTGTAAAAGATGATCAAAATCATTGTTTTGCATATAATTAATAATAAGAAATTAATAATAACACATTTTCTTTCTTTTATGTTTTTATAGTTTCCAGAAGTTTTTCACAGCCTCCATTGACACAGTTGGTCAAAGGAAGAGGGATCCGAGCAAATCGCACGAATGTTACCATCATGTGGACATCAGTGTCTTGGAAGCCATACAACGAAATTTTTGATGTCAATCATTTTGTGCCTCTAGTTCCATTTTCAGCTCCTCCAAAAGAGAATGTGATCATCATCAGCCAAGAGGAGGACAAGTGTGAATCACTATTCAGTGAAGAAGACTTTCCCAGGCTTCGAACCAGAAAACGTGCAAACACTGAAGACAACCACGACACAACTAAGACAACAATTAAAGTCAATGACAAAAGGAAGTGTGACCCTGACCTCCAAGACAACATGGTTAACGTAAACAATTTCAGACAAGATGATGACAACCGCTATGATTCACTATTCTCTGAAGACTTTCCCAGGCTTCCAACCAGAAAACGTGCAAACACTGAAGACAACCATGACACAACTAAGACAACAATTAAAGTCAATGACAAAAGGAAGTGTGACCCTGACCTCCAAGACAACATGGTTAACGTAAACTATTTCAGACAAGATGATGACAACAGCTATGATTCACTATTCTCTGAAGACCTTTCCAGGCTTCCAAAGACAAATTATGCAGACACTGAAGACAACCATGACACAACCAAGACAACAATTAAAGTCAATGACAAAAGGAAGTGTGACCCTGACCTCCAAGACAACATGGTTAACGTAAACAATTTCAGACAAGATGATGACAACCGCTATGATTCACTATTCTCTGAAGACTTTCCCAGGCTTCCAACCAGAAAACGTGCAAACACTGAAGACAACCATGACACAACCAAGACAACAATTAAAGTCAATGACAAAAGGAAGTGTGACCCTGACCTCCAAGACAACATGGTTAACGTAAACTATTTCAGACAAGATGATGACAACAGCTATGATTCACTATTCTCTGAAGACCTTTCCAGGCTTCCAAAGACAAATTATACAGACACTGAAGACAACCATGACACAACCAAGACAACAATTAAAGTCAATGATAAAATTAAGTGTGACCCTGACCTCCAAGACAACATGGTTAACATAAACAATTTCAGCCAAGAGGAGGACAACTGTGAATCACTATTCAGTGAAGAAGACTTTTCAAGGCTTCCAACCAGAAAACATGCAAACACTGAAGACAACCATGACACAACTAAGACAACAATTAAAGTCAATGACAAAAGGAAGTGTGACCCTGACCTCCAAGACAACATGGTCAACATAAACTTATTCAGGCAAAATGATGGTTCAATTAAGTCTGAACTAGTTCATCAGTTTCAGTCTGCTGTTATGGTTGACACCATAAACAGCTTTGACCCAACAGAGTCTGAATCAACTTGTCTTCAAGGCCGTTTTATGGAAATAAACAGAATCTTCGCCTTGATCTCAGGTGTACCAGAAGATAATGTGTTGAGGCATGTCCCTAAAGGAATGAAACAAAACGAATGTTTCTTTATAAACAATTCCCTCAATAGAATGAGAAGAGAGAACAATCAACACAGCATTTTTGTTGATGACTGTGGAGTCTGGAAGAGCACCTCAGGTAACACCTCAAAAACACACTATGTGCTAAAAAATGGTCAACTGACACATGTACATTTTAGACAGGGGGTATATGGCAAGATAAGAAACAAGGTCTGGCAGAAATTAGACCCACAACCAGAGGCAACATATATTGTAATAATGGGCCGTTATTACACTAAACTTAAGAGGGATACTAATTTCATGAGGAGGATAACATGGATTGAGAGGCCTCCAGGATATTTTCCAGTGAACAGGGCCGACATTGCAGTGTGGGAATATCTAGGCACATTCCCCATAACACTCAGTTATCATGCAAATGCTAAGAAAAATCCATCTCAGTTTATCAGAACACAAACAGAGGTGACTGAAAGAGTGGCTCAGGCGGTACAAACCCAGACACCTCGTGATGTATACGCACAGTTAGTTATGGAAGATGAGGAAAATGCACCTCGAGATTTAAAACAAGTCAGGAATATAAAACATCAAGTATCAAAAGACCAGAGGCCTTCTGGTAATCGAACCAATACTGCTGATGAGCTTCAGACAGTTCTGAATATGTTGCAGGAAAATCATTATGTTCAGCAAATAATTTCTAGGAAGGGAAAACCACCTTGTGTCATCCTTTACTTTGATGAACAATTAGAAGATGTTAGAAGATTTTGTTGTGGGCAGGATGCTACATCTGTTTTAGGAGTGGATCGCACATTTAATTTGGGGGCTTGCTTCTTAACAGTGACTGTGTTCAAAAACCCAAAACTTTTTAAGAAAGAGACTGGAGAGCCACCATTATTCATTGGGCCACTGTATTTGCACTGGGACGGCAGCTTTGAGACTTACCATGATTTCTTTGCCCATTTGAAATCAAAGTTGTCGGTGGCATATTTAGCAACAGAAATAAATATCAGTGAGGACATAGTTATTGGATCCGATCAGGAACGGGCTATTTTAAAGGCCATAGAGTCTTTGTTTCCTGAAGCAAGTCATATTTTGTGTTCAAAACATATTCGGGATAATGTGAAACATTATCTAACACATAAAGTGGGAATGGATGCAAAAAAGAGAGCAGTACTTGAGAATAAGCTGTTCCATAATGCTAATTCTCTTACCTACTGTAAAAACGAGTATGACTTTTGTGAAAAGGTACTTGAACTTGAAACATATATAGAATCAAATTGCCCAGAGTTCACTACATATTTCTCTAAGTTAATACCTACATTGAAAAAGAAAATAATGGAGACAAAGAACAGAAAGAAATGGATTCCTGATAATTGGACAAATAATAATTGTGAAGCAATGAATCATGTAATTAAGCTGGCTACTAATTGGAAACCACAAAAGTTACCAGATCTGATATTAAAACTCCAACAAATTTCTCAACTTCAAAATATAGATGTGCGCAGATGCCTTCATGGCCAAGGTAATTATACTTTAAAGCCAGAATTTAAAAGATATGAGGTCCCCAATGTCATATGGGACACTATAACTAAAGATGAGCAGAATGAGCTATATTTAAAGTTCTTGAAAGTTAAGATGGTACCTAAGGCTAAAACAATAGAATCAAATGATGGTCAGTTGAGCATTCCAGTGGTACCCCAGCTAGCCAAAAAGCCTGGCCAAAAAAGAACGGCAAAAAATGAGCGAACAACTTCAAAAAGAAGAAAAGTGAAGACATAAGTATGTTCACTTCATGCATGCTCATAAGAGATTTGATTTCGTTTTTTATATTTTTTTATATATGTTTTTTTTAGATGACACAGAATTTTTTATTTATTTTGTATTTAACCAGGAAGTCCCATTGAGATACAAGATCTCTTTTGCAAGGGAGACCTGGCCAAGATGACAGCAATAACATTTGCAATATATCAGACAGCAATGTTTTTGTGTTTACATGTATTGTTTATTGTATATATGCACTTTTATTATGTTCTTGTGTGATGTATACAATATACAATACATGTAAACACAAAAACACAAAACAGAATAGTCTACATAATTGTAAAGGTGTATGACAGTAAAATACAGGGTAATACAGTAATTTAGCAGTTTTGCAGTTGGGACCCGACTACAGAAAGCAGCGAAATTCTTTTTGTAGGAAGTTATGTAATACAGATTTAAATTTGTTGAGAGAGACCAGGGTATCTAAGTGGATATGGTCTTGTAGCCCATTCCATGACCAAGGTGTGAAGCTTGAAAAAGCTGTTCTTCCTAGTTCAGTGTGTATTCTAGTTTTTTAAGTAGCCATCTTGTGGACCTGAATGTAATGTAATGACACAGTTAGAATGTCCTGTTATGTTGTCATGTATAGCCTATAGTTGTCTCTTTTCTTCCGTCCTTACTGGAATTTGGTTCAAAAATGTTATACTGTTCTGTTATTATTGTTGTTGATGTTGTTTTGTTATTGTTGAACATTTAAAATAAAATTGATAAAAAAAAATGTATACTGTTTGTTCAGTGTTCAATACAGATGTTATTACATTTGGAGATTATAATATATTAAAATAAACATTTGTTTTGAAAATATGTGGTACTTTGGGAATGGGAAATGGACTCCACATATATAGCACTTTCCTACCTGCACAAATAGCTTTATAATTGCCTCTCCTTCACCAATTCACACATGCACTCACAGAGCAATGGCAGCCAGATGGTGCTAGCCTGCTTATTGGAGTCATTTGGGGTTCAGTGTCTTGAAGGACACTTCGGCATGTGAACAGAAGGAGCTGGGATTCAAACCACTGACCAAACCATTGACCATATGATCATTAGTTGACCTGCTCTACCTCTGAGCCAGTATTTTCTGGTACATTGAGGTATACTTTGGGGAACTTTGAGGTTCTTTGGGGTATTTCGTGATACTTTGGTATTTTAGGGTATACTTTGTGGTATACTTTGGGGTATTTTAGGGTATTTTGGGGTATTTTCTGGTATTTTCTGGTACTTTGGGGTATACTTTGGGGTATTTTGGGGTAGTTTCTGGTATTTTCTGGTATTTTCTGGTATTTTGGGGTAGTTTCTGGTGTTTTGGGGTATACTTTGGGGTATTTTGGGGTAGTTTCTGGTATTTTGGGGTAGTTTCTGGTATTTTGGGGTATACTTTGGGGTAGTTTCTGGTATTTTGGGGTATACTTTGGGGTAGTTTCTGGTATTTTCTGGTATTTTGGGGTAGTTTCTGGTATTTTGGGGTATACTTTGGGGTATTTTGGGGTAGTTTCTGGTATTTTCTGGTATTTTCTGGTATTTTGGGGTAGTTTCTGGTATTTTGGGGTATTTTGGGGTAGTTTCTGGTATTTTGGGGTATACTTTGAGGTATTTTGGGGTAGTTTCTGGTATTTTCTGGTATTTTCTGGTATTTTGGGGTAGTTTCTGGTGTTTTGGGGTATACTTTGGGGTATTTTGGGGTAGTTTCTGGTATTTTGGGGTAGTTTCTGGTATTTTGGGGTATACTTTGGGGTAGTTTCTGGTATTTTGGGGTATACTTTGGGGTAGTTTCTGGTATTTTCTGGTATTTTGGGGTAGTTTCTGGTATTTTGGGGTATACTTTGGGGTATTTTGGGGTAGTTTCTGGTATTTTCTGGTATTTTCTGGTATTTTGGGGTAGTTTCTGGTATTTTGGGGTATACTTTGGGGTATTTTGGGGTAGTTTCTGGTATTTTCTGGTATTTTCTGGTACTTTGGGGTATTTTGGGGTAGTTTCTGGTATTTTGGGGTATACTTTGGGGTAGTTTCTGGTATTTTCTGGTATTTTGGGGTAGTTTCTGGTATTTTGGGGTATACTTTGGGGTAGTTTCTGGTATTTTGGGGTATTTTGGGGTAGTTTCTGGTATTTTGGGGTATACTTTGAGGTATTTTGGGGTAGTTTCTGGTATTTTCTGGTATTTTCTGGTATTTTGGGGTAGTTTCTGGTATTTTGGGGTATACTTTGGGGTAGTTTCTGGTATTTTCTGGTATTTTGGGGTATTTTGGGGTAGTTTCTGGTATTTTGGGGTATACTTTGGGGTATTTTGGGGTAGTTTCTGGTATTTTCTGGTATTTTCTGGTATTTTGGGGTAGTTTCTGGTATTTTGGGGTATACTTTGGGGTATTTTGGGGTAGTTTCTGGTATTTTCTGGTATTTTGGGGTATTTTGGGGTAGTTTCTGGTATTTTGGGGTATACTTTGGGGTATTTTGGGGTAGTTTCTGGTATTTTCTGGTATTTTGGGGTAGTTTCTGGTATTTTGGGGTATACTTTGGGGTATTTTGGGGTAGTTTCTGGTATTTTCTGGTATTTTCTGGTACTTTGGGGTGATTAGTAGGACCCCTCTCATGCTGGTCCAGCCCTGTCTGCCAGCCTAGCTCCGGCAGCTAGCGCAGCCTCTATGTTGATGTAGCAGTACAGCTAGCATAGGCCCTGTAGCTATCAGTGCCCTGGCAGCTACCCTTTCCCTCTGCTAGCCTGGCTCCGGCAGCTTGCGCAGCCTCTATGTTGATGTAGCAGTACAGCTAGCATAGGCCCTGTAGCTATCAGTGCCCTGGCAGCTAACCTTCCCTCTGCTAGCCCTTTCCCGGTGCTTCCATGGTTACCCCTTAGCTACCCTGCTTGCCCCTCAGTTTCTCTAGACCAGTTCTCTAAACCAGTTCTCTAGGCCAGTTCTCTTGCCCAGTTCGCTAGACTAGTTCTCTAGACCCAGTTCCTCTAGACCAGTTCCCCCAGTTGCCCCTCTGCTACCCTAGTTACCCCTCGGCGACCTTGTTTCTTTTGCTAGCCCCACTCTTGTGGTGGCTTCCCCTGCTGGCTTGGCCAGTACCTCTTGTTTTGCCCCCTGCCACTCTGTCTGTATTTGTTTTGGGTCGCCGGGTGGCTCCCGTTGGAGGGGGGGATACTGTGAGGTTTTGCCCGCTGCTCACTACCTTTTCTCTGTCTTCTTTAAGCCTACTGTTAGGAATTCCCTATTCTCTGTCTTCTTTAAGCCTACTGTTAGGAATTCCCTATTCTCTGTCTTCTTTAAGCCTACTGTTAGGAATTCCCTACTCACTCTCTCTAGCCCCCACCCTCTTGTTCCTTACCCTTAGTGGCCACACCTGTTTGATATTCTATTATCTCTCGCACCTGTGGTGGCAGGCTAATTAGTCCCCCTGTGGGCTTTAAATACCAGGGCGCTTCCCCTCGTTTTGGCGTGGGGTCGTGTTGTATACTTGCCGAGTCATATTCTCTCAACATCTAGACTCTTTCGGGAGATCCTCTGTCTGCCTATGCTGTTCCATTCTCCGGCGTCGAGATGTTTGCTCCAGCCTTCGCCAGCTGTCGCCGTTGCCTGTGGGGAAGACTGGTCTGCGCTCCCTGTACTTCCACGGGAGGCACCCCAGCGTTCCACTGCAGACCCCCGCGCAGCTGTTCGTCCTGACGCACATCCAGACCAGCGCAGACGCTCTCCAGTCCTCAGCGCGCAACGCGCATCTTCCAAGGACGCTCGAGCTTGGCACGCTCTCCAGACCAGCGCGCAACGCGCATCTTCCAAGAACCTTCGAGCTTGGCACGCTCCTCCGTACCAGCGCACTGACGCGCATCTTCCAGACCTTCGAGCTTGGCACGCTCCTCCGTACCAGCGCACTGACGCGCATCTTCCAGACCTTCGAGCTTGGCACACTCCTCCTCGCAGACGCACCCCGAGGCGTCTCTCTGTTTCGACAGCGGCTACCCGGTGGACGACGCCCTCGCCACCGCCACTGTTCCGACGCGCACACCAAGGTGTGGCGCGCACTCTGTTCCTCGGCTCCGACAGCGGCTACCCGGTGGACGACGCTCTCGCCACCGCCACTGTTCCGACGCGCACACCAAGGTGTGGCGCGCACTCTGTTCCTCGGCTCCGACAGTGGCTACCCGGTGGACGACATCCTCGCCACCGCCACTGTTTCCAGCTCCCTGTTCCAACGCGCACACCAAGGTGTGGCGCGCACTCTGTTCCTCGGCTCCGACAGTGGCTACCCGGTGGACGACATCCTCGCCACCGCCACTGTTCCAGCTCCCTGTTCCGACGCGCACACCAAGGTGTGGCGCGCACTCTGTTCCTCGGCTCCGACAGCGGCTACCCGGTGGACGATGCCCTCGTCACCGCCACTGTTCCAGCACTCTGTTCCTCGGCTCCGACAGCGGCTACCCGGTGGACGACTCCCTCGTCACCGCCACTGTTCCAGCACTCTGTTCCTCGGCTCGGACAGCCAGCCACCCGGTGGCGATGCCCTCGCCCCGTTGCTGTCCCTGTACCATTACGCATACGTCTGGGTGAGTTTTGATTGTGATGTCACTCACCCAGCGTAGTGCCCTTGCCCCCGTTCCCGCTGCTATCCCTGTACCTTTACGCATACGCCTGGGTGAGTTTTGATTGTGATGTCACTCACCCAGCGTAGTGCCCTTGCCCCCCGTTCCCGCTGCTGTTCCCTGTACCTTTACGCATACGCCTGGGTGAGTTTTGATTGTGATGTCACTCACTCAGCGTAATGCTTTTTGCCCCCGTTCCCGCAGCTGTCCCTGTACCTTTACGCATACGCCTGGGTGAGTTTTGATTGTGATGTCACTCACTCAGCGTAATGCCCCTTGCCCTCGTCCCGCTGCTGTTCCCCAGCGTATTGCCTCTGTTTTTGGTTCTCACTTAGAATAGTATTTTTGGACTTTACATCTCCCCCTGTGTGTTTGTCACACGAAGATATTATTACTTTGTTCACTTTGTTATTTGGACTGTTCTGCACCTGCTCTGTTTTTTCCCTTTTGTGCATTAACTATCTCCTCTGTCCTGCAGAGCGGCCCAGATGATTTCCACCAGTCCTCCCAGTTCCTCCCTGTTTCCCAGCCCGCCTCCGCGGGCCTCAGTCCCCTCTGTTCCCTAGTTCTCCCCTTTCTAGTTCCACCTAGTTCCTGTTCCCTAGTTCTCCCCTTTCTAGTTCCACCTAGTTCCTGGTCCCAAGTTCTCCCCTTCTAGTTCCACCTAGTTCCTGTTCCCTAGTTCTCCCCTTTCTAGTTCCACCTAGTTCCTGGTCCCAAGTTCTCCCCTTCTAGTTCCACCTAGTTCCTTGTCCCTAGTTCCCCTAGTCCCCGTTTCTCCTGTTCCCTAGCTCTCCTAGTCCCTAGTCCTCTCTCCCTAGTTCTCCTTGTCCCTGGTTTACCTAGTCTCTAGTTCCTCTGTCCCAAGGCGTTCCCTTAACCTTCCCTTAGGCGTTCCCTTACTTTCCCTTAGTGTTCCCTTTTCCTGCCCGCCTCTTAAAGGCACCTTTCCTTCCCCTCATATTATATTCCTGTATTTGTGATTCTCCCTTAAAGGGACAGTGCCCTTTTCCCTGTATTTCCCTGTTGTTCAATAAATATCTGTTTCTTGGCAAACCATCATACCTGTCTTGTGTTGTGCGATTGGGGTCGGTTACAAACCATAACACTCTGGCTTCCTCTCTGTCAAAAATGTACTTTAAAATAGTACTGCTGTCTATAAAACACTGAATGGTTTTAGGACCAAACTATATTGATCTGCTGCTACGTTATGAACCATCCAGACCTCTCAGGTCGTCTGGGACAGGTCTCAAAACTATTACGTTTTTATGCTCCACATATCTGGGCCAAACTTCCAGAAGACTGCAGGTCTGCCCTGACTCTCAGCTCGTTTATGTTTAAGAAGAAGAAGTCTTGTCATGCAGATTAACACACACATGCGAGATGGGCGACACACAGGAACACACACACTCACGCATGCATTGGGTCGCCGATGAAATGTCTCTCTGCACTTGACCCATCCCGTCATCCATCCCCCCAAAGAGCAGCCGGGAGGAGACATGAGTGCTCCTGTCCTTCTTCGTCAGATCTGTTCTGCATGTTTTCCCATTGGGTTTATCTTATTGGGAGGGGAAACCCTTGCGAGCACAGGGAGAAAATGCAAACTCCAGACAGAAAGTCCCAGGAGATACCCCACCTGGCAACACGGGAATCTAACTCAGGACCTTCTAGCTGTGAGGCGACGGTGTTAACCACTACACCACCGTGCCGCCACTACACTACCGTACAATACCTTAACAAAATACAATTTTAGGTTTTCAGAAATATTTTGCATTACAGTGTCATTTTTATTCTCTTATTCTCTGTATTTATATACTATTGAGTTAGGGGACACAGGGGGCACAAGTTCCATTCACCCCATTGAGAGATTTTGACTAAATGTGGCAATTCTTTCCTACCATAGAAATCAAAACCTAAATTGTCATTATTCTGACACGTAGATCTAGCACAAAACAAGTTTGTTTGAGACTTGTCCAGCGATCTCACAGTGTTAACCAAAGTGCCTGTGTAAAAGTCCCACCCACTTAGAAGACAGGACTTTTGGAACCTCCTATTTCATATTTTCCTATTTCTCTCCATTTTCATCCCACTGGTACAGCTTGAATCATCTCCTATTCATATTCCTTAAATACATAATAATAAGTCTAGTATGGTAAAAGAAAAACGTTTATAAAAAAATACCGGATTGAGGCTTTAATTATAAAGTGAGGCAAAGTGAGGGATTTGACTATGACACAGCAGCTCTAACCTGTCGCTTTGCTCCCTGGCAAGCAATTAATGGAGCATTAATGAGAATTCAGCCTGGGATTTTCTCTTCTATAGGAGAGATTACAGAGAGAGACAGCGGGAAGACACCACTGTGCTGCTCTGGGTATTTCTGGTGAGTAAGACAACTATTGTCACAACACAACCCTGCTTCCAGCTGTCTGCCTGGCTCCACTGATTGATTTTGTGTGAGAGGACGTGCCTGCTCCGTTGCTACTATTCTACGTGTTTACAAGCTATGCTCTCATTATTTCAATCTATCCAACACACTGTAACATTTTAGTGGATGACATAATGATTAATGATTAATATTCGTAATCCTCTGCATAAAGCCTCTGTATAAAGGAAGGAATATTCACACTTCATCCATTGTGTACATACTACTGTATAGCCCGATGAGGTCACACAATAGCGGCAGGCCTAGCCACATATATCACTTACTTTCTTGTGGAAAAGGGCAAGTTGTGTTATCGCCGATGTTTTCCGGAAATTGTTAAGCATGCTCTGAGCAGTAATTATAATGTCGTTGTTCCCCCTACTGTAGTTATTTTTCCGGAGACATCACCGAGACTGTATGTGACGCCTGTGGAAAAGCCTGACATTCTGAGAGTGTGGTTATTTTAAGGAGCGCAGGGAGTGAGGGAGGGAGGATGTATCTCGTCAAAAATCACACAGCACTCTTGGCTTATCTCCTATCCTCGCCCCCCTCTCTCCTCCCTGAGGGCTCCCTCCAACCTCCTCCCTCCTGCCTTCCTCCAGACAGCTGAGCCGAGAGTTAATTGTTGTAAATGAGGAGTGGGCGAAAGGGTGGACGCCTGCCTAGTTGGTTAGGGATTGTGCCAGGGAGGCGAGCTCTCCACCCACCCATAGCTGTCCACCTACACCCTGTTCTGCCTGTCCGTCCCCCACGCCGACCCCTCAGACCCGGCCCTCCGCTCCGGCTCCATTCACAGCTTGTCTCCGGCTGATGCCTCTCGATTTGAACGGGCGTGAGACCAATTTCCGTCCGACCTTCTGAGTGTTCTTCGCACAACGTCCACCCCCTCCCGGAGTCGACTGTGCCCTTCCCGTAAAAATAGGTGTAATGAAGCAATCGGTTTAAATTGTTCCGTTAGGAGTTTGGGCTAGTATCAAGGCTCTGAAGCCAGTTAGGGGAATGTTTTTGCTTCAGGCTGAGAAAACATCTAGAGTTGTGCTTATTATATCCACCAGGTGTGTGTGTGTGTGTGTGTGTGTGTGTGTGTGTGTGTGTGTGTGTGTGTGTGTGTGTGTGTGTGTGTGTGTGTGTGTGTGTGTGTGTGTGTGTGTGTGTGTGTGTGTGTGTGTGTGTGTGTGTGTGTGTGTGTGTGTGTGTGTGTGTGTGTGTGTGTGTGTGTGTGTGTGTGTGTGTGTGTGTGTGTGTGTGTGTGTGTGTCTCTGTCTGTCTGTCTGTCTGTCTGTCTGTCTGTCTGTCTGTCTGTCTGTCTGTCTGTCTGTCTGTCTGTCTGTCTGTCTGTCTGTCTGTCTGTCTGTCTGTCTGTCTGTCTGTCTGTCTGTCTGTCTGTCTGTCTGTCTGTCTTATTGGAATTCATTCATAGATATTAAATGTAAAGTTACACCTTTTGAACACACAAGGGGGATACTACACAGGTTTGCTACAAACAAATTCTGTGAATCAGCTCTTTAGCCCCTGTTTACAACATGGACATGCCATAGTGTTCCTATTGTTGTTGCTATACCTATGCATTAAAAATATAAATACAAAAATAAATTAATTAATGTCCATCATTGTCCATTGAAATGAGCCCCACCCCTTTCATTTCTCATGGACCATTTGTCGTAGAGATTTATGGGAGGTGTCCAGTGTTAATTTTGTCAACTAAATTGATGACGAAAGATCTTCGTCAACAAAGCTTTTTCCCGCGACGACAACAAGACGTGACGTCACGTTATTGAAGACCATGTGACGCTAACGTCACTAAATTATTAATTAAATATCGTTGACCACAACTAAGGACACAAAAATGTCGTTTACAAAAACCATGACGAATTCTCTCTTAATTTATGTTGACTAAAAAGTTATTATTTCAGCATTTCCCATTTCCGTTTTCCGGGTTAAAGGGGAACTCCAACATTTTGGGAAATTAGCTTATTTAACATCTTCCCTGGAGTTAGACAAGAAGATACATACCTTTTTTGTCTCTGTGCGTGCATTTTAGCTTTGGGAATAGACGCTCCGTTAGCATAGCTTAGCTTCATCACTGGACGTGGGGGAGGGTTAGAGCCTTACAGTGCCTTACAGTGTATTGCAAGGTCTGACATTGACCAAACTTGATATGCATGACCTTGGTGGGCTCTAGGTCAACTCCTGAAAAGGGGGTCAATGTCAGACGTTGCAAATCAAAAGTTAGGGGGCTAATAACCCTTGCCATAATATCAGTGCGCCCCCTAACTTTTGATTGCAAGGTCTGACATTGACCCCCTTTTCAGGAGTTGACCTAGAGCCCACCAAGGTCATGCATATCAAGTTTGGTCAATGTCAGACCTTGCAATACACTGTAAGGCACTGTAAGGCTCTAACCCTCCCCCACTTCCAGTGATGAAGCTAAGCTATGCGTATGTCATGTATGTCATATATGTCCTGATGAATTGAAAATGGGGGACCCTGATGTAAACAAGACGAAAGTCTTTCTCTGGTCTGCATCCCCTTAACAATTGTGTGTATTGAGCTGTACTGTATTGTACCCATTCTGCAATCTGTTAATAAAGTTTTCAATCAATCAATCAATCAATCAATCAATCAATCAATCAATCAATAAGTTATGAGTTAAGCTATTTCTGAATCTATTGACCATTTCAAGGAATGTTTGGTTACTATTGGGCTTCTAGCCTTCTACTGAACTTATTGTGAATCAGCTGATAGGGTTTTGGCTAGACTATACTTAACACTTTCAGTGCCAGCCATAACGTTGATTAATGTCCTTGAGTGCCATCATCCACTTCAATGATAGCGTTAAAAACGCATAATCTATGTTTTAAATGTGTCTAATCTGCCCGTCGCTATCAATGACTTGTTTGCAGTCAACATTGTCTAAACGGATTGTTTTTTAATCGGTTCATATCCTTTTTATAGCATTTCGAAAAGCTATCGTTTTCTCGAAAATTTCCGGAAAATAGAAAGATTCCGTCATAAACGGCATTTATTGGAATATTCTCGAATACAGACATGTTGTCATTTGTCGGCCTATTTATGAATCGTTTTCAAATAAACGCTAGATTATCGATAGTATATGTGTACTTATGCACGCTATAGAAGCGGGTTGAAAAATCGATTACCTCATTTCCTCAACATCACACACACACACACACACACACACACACACATATACACATACGGGACACGCTGTTATCTCAGTGAAGACAGCACTGATTATCCTAAAACTGGTAACATAGACTCCTTACCTTAGATCAGATGTTCTCCAAAAAGATTATTCCAATTCCTGATCGCCATTCCAAATATCGATCGCGTTTATTGATTGATTATTGGCTGCTGTAAATATATATTCCAGGCTGCTTTCCATCTCGCAATCACTTCCCTCGTCAGATCCCTCGCCAGCATAGTGGAGCCAGTAGGCTCCCCCCACACAGATCCACCAGTCTAATCGAATGGCCTGCAGTTACACAGGGATAGACGATAGGGGGCGGTATTTTCCCATCGGAGCTCCTAGACGGGCTGCTGTACCAACGGGAGACTCGGTTGATGAAATATGAATTCAGATTGCTAATAAAAAAATCAAACGACAATTCACGTCGGTGGCACTCAACGGGGGGCATGAAATGATGGCATAACACGTCTGTGGCACTCAAAGTGTTAATAAATAGAATTGCATTATTTACAATATAAAAATATAAAATGCCTTTTTTTCATTAGCGAAAACTAGACACAAATCATCAGTTTTCTGCGACTAAATCTAGACGCCCCAAAATCTGACCAATGAGTGATAGTTTGCTCGCGCGTGCGTTTGTTTTGGTCCGTGTGAACACAGCCGTGTGAACACAAACAAACTAAGAATCAAGTGCAACAATTGTATCATAATAGTCCCTGAATCGGAACAAAGCAAACGAACTACAGGTGTGAAAACACCCTTAGAGAGCGAAGGCGGTGTCCCACTCCAGGAAAACGGCGACAGGTGGTGACGGTAGAGCTGCCGCGATAACCGCATTACCGCGGTATCGCTGTTGCATCACGCCCACCGCAGAGTTGGGCTGAATACCGCATCACAGCTGTTTTTTATAAAAATAATAAAGTAGCGCCCAGACGTTGGGCTTGCGGCTCTGCAGATATACCCTACTTGGTTCCAAGCGACCCTATTGGGTAGAAGTTGTACCAGAAAAGTAATGTGAAACATTGCAGACCACCGATTGGTCAGAAGAGAGACACGTCACACGTTGGAGTCTCTGAACAAAAACAGAAAGCCGCCATCTTTACTGCCTCGCTAAGGATGTATTTCATTCAGGATTTGTTTGCGACAGCACCAACTGCAATAAACAAAAAAGGATGGATTCACTGTGTATTCTGCCTCATTTATTGATGAAAAAAAACCGACATCAACCCAATTTACCACCGAGCGGAGAGTTTAGTGTCACAACAAGATCGCTGATGTGTTAAGTTGGTTGTTGTTATTAGCCTAATACTACCGTCAGCAGATATACACGAGAGGTAACGTTAAACCCGGGTTGCTTGGTAGTGTGGTATAATATGCCCTCATGTAAATATATCCCCCTCCCATGTGTTCCCTTTACCTGTGCCCCCCCCCCCCTCTCTGTGGAATAAGACACCCCCCTCCCCTGTGTCCCCAAACCTGTACCCCCTCCCCCCCATCTGACCTATCAAATGGGACCACACACCCCCTTTGTTGAACTATAAAGGGCTCTTCCCGACCACAATCAAGGTTCTTACCTGGGTAATTTCAGCTGATCACCTGGGGCGAGAGCCTCAGCCATTCTCTCTATGTATTCTATCTGTTTGGTTAATAAACCTTGTTATTATCCAAGCCTCGGTTGACTGAGACATTCTTCATCAGGATATCCACAAATATCCCACAATTGGCGTCTACGAACTTGTGACGGACTTTTTGCGTCCTCCCGGCGTGCTGTATCATTCAACTATACAGAGAAAAGTGAGTATAATAGGATGGTCGACCAAAAATGTATGGAAGGAATTAAAATCTTCCCGCTTTTCTCTGTGCCAGGTGAATATTACAGAATGTTGTCCAATATTGAGATCATGGCTGAGTAGAATAATGTGCATTAATATATCTGATCTGTATTGAGAATCGTTACCAGGGCGCGCGTGCACCTGGGTCCTTATCAGGAGGTTCTGAAAGGATGGGTTATATGTGCTAGTCCCAAAAAGTTTAGGCACAAAGGTTGAGGTGCTATTCCTGGTCGAGTCGGAGCCGACCGAAAGCTAAGGCACACACAGGTTGTTGGATTGCTACCCCTAGTCTAGCTGATGCAGACTAAAAATATAGGCAACAAAATAGATACGTGAGCTTATTATGATGTGATATCCTTGGAAAACGCTACTCTGTTAAAAACGTTCTGTGATTCCTTTGCAAAGAGGCGGGAAGTTAGGACCGAGAAGCTGATGGAATCATAATTAGAAATTACCAGAGTAGCGTCATAATATTCATTGTTTCAACCTCAAACTAAGCCCACAATCTCATTCCTGAAAACGATGTATTTTGGATTAAATTAACCAATTGATCAATACAGATAGCGGGAAGATGATCACGCGATGTCCTAGTTAGTACATGATTACGCGATGTCCCGGGAGTACGTAAATGTACATTAAACGGGACATCAATCGCGGAAAGTACATTAAACAGGACGTTAGTCGCGGGTTAAGAGGCCGAGAGTATGATTAAAAGGTATATATAATCTAATATATCGCTGGTAAATTTCGAAGTCAGGTTCGGTCGTTATGATTTTAATAACGATGTGTAGTTATATATCAAGGGTATAAATGCCTTGTCGCAACAGATGTTGGAACAATACAGATGTTGGACGACTAAACGTACAGCGATCCAATACAGTCAGATATACACACACGTTAACTTATATGTATTAATGTTTGTTTGTCTGTTTTAAGTCTCGTTTGTATGTGCACAAGTATTATAGGACCCGTCGCGTTGCTTTATTGAGTCAAGAACCGGCTACGGATAGCGCGACGAGCATTGAGAGACTAGTTACCGTTATACAAAGAATAACATTGAAGTGCAGTTCACGGGAACAAACTAGGATAGTAATTTCCGGATTCCGCAGAACACCGGCCCACGGGAACGGCCATTTGGGGAAGTATAGTTTTATCGTTTCAGTTTGTTTACGTTTCACATATGCACAGGCGCGTTCATTCGGTAACAAAACGCTGGTATAGGAATTCCAGGCTATTGAGAGCTCGTGGAAAAATACTGTTTGAATTACAAAGCGTTATTTCCGAGGCGAATGAGAACGCACGAACGTCGCATGGAGCGATGACGTCACGCTATGCGCGCCGTGAAGTGATTATTTTATATTAAACTATCCATAAGCGAACGTAAAGTGTAATGTACCCAAGGCCAAGGGTGCGTGAAATCCACGTGTAGTATATGTTTTATTTGTATATGTATGTGCGCGCTGCTATTGGAAAATGTTGAGTTGAGGTGGCGAGATGCGGGTTGCTGACGACACGTAACGGATCCAACCCAACACAACAGCTGTCCCCGGTGAGTATAAAAATCATAAATATAGATGCATTGATTGATTGAAAACTTTATTAACAGATTGCAGAATGGGTACAATACAGCACAGCTCAATACACAATTGTTAAGGGGATGCAGACCAGAGAGAGACTTTAGATTTGTTTACATCAGGGTCCCCCATTTTCAATACCAGATTTGTTTACATCAGGGTCCCCCATTTTCAATTTATCAGAACATATTATGACATACATGACAGACAGATAGTCAGTACTGCTACATCTGTACATTTATGACATACCAGATTTGCAAATTCAGTACTTTTTGTGATACAAAAGGAGTCAAGAAAAGGGAGTCATTTGACGTAGAAACTGTACATATACACAACTATCAGTTAAAGCAAATTACAACTATCTCAGATCACTTGAGTGTTTATGTGCTTTAATTTACACATTATAAGTCACATAAAGCTAATTACAATGTCTGTTTCAGAATTATAATACATCTGTGGGCGTACCGGTCATACTGACCATGGGAGCTAAACAAACACTTCCGGTTCCCAATATATGGCAGTACAGGAATTGTAGTCCACATAAACAGCGTTAGATTAGACTTTATAAGCTTTCAATGTTGAAAACTTGGAACACAAACAACATAGATCATGTTTAAAAGTAAGATGTTTAAGTTATATTCACTTGAGTTAATGTGTTTATCTAAAGAACCAATGAAAGATAACTAGCCCTTTCCATTGTAAGACATTTTAAACATGATTCAAAATGTGTGGGTCCACATTCATATGCTTGTGTACATATGCGATATGATTGATAAATGATAACACTATCATTACATCCAAGAACGGGATGGATGAGATCTAGCTAATGTTTGTTGAGCACACAGACAGTCAAAGAGGATTCACCCAGGTTTTAGAAAAGAGTGGAAAATTAACATGTGTTTGTATTTACAGATCTGGCTCTGAGGCGAGATGCAAAACAGTGAATGACTACACCCAAATTGTATCACAAAAGACAGAAAATCCAACAATTTGCATGTCAACCGAGAGACAGTGCAGAGCTGAGAGACAATCGATTGACCATTTGGAACAAATCTACATCCAAAACACCCACATGTAAATTTCTTCAGAGTGGGCACTTGGGAGACAAAGCAATGCAAATGCCTGCACTCGTGACCACAGACTTGATGAACTCACCTAGCGATGGATGGCAACAGAGAACCACTTAATTAACATGAATTAGACACCGGTGATGAATTTGCAGTTATGAAAATCTACCTAACTCCCATACTAACAATAACTAACCAGTCGTTTTCATCATCTCTTTTCAAAAGACACATGAATTAGAGAAGTGCCCGAGATGAAAGATTAATGATGAAAACAACTACTTACAATCCCCTCCTTCTATTCTCTGTTTATAACCAATAACATGCATGACTATTCCTTAGACTATTCTTTTAACAACTAATACTTTCTATGACTGCAAAATTATCAACCACCAAAATTGAAACACAATTATCTAAATGTACAAGATATCAACAACATTGATCATTTAGCTGACACTTTTATCCAAAGCGACTCACAGGTTCTGTACGACAGGACATCAGGCAGGGCACACCTCTATCAGCTGAGTAACAATGGTCATCAAAGTGTTGAGTGCTACAGTGTAGATTAGTTTATTAGGACAAATGCATGACAGTAAGGTTAGATGACAAAACGAATGATTGTTTTTCATAAAAAAATTAACTGGCTACCTAGATTTTATGTTTTTTCCCCACCCTATGCCATGATGAGCCACACTGAGATGTGAAGAACGCCAGAAAAGTCATGGCGAGGTAAGTATCTTGAAGAAGCACACCATCGTACGCGGCCTGAGGTAAGATCAACTTCAATTTAAGACCATCAGAATATGAAGACAAGGAGCTATTTTATCTGATTCAAGACTTTGACCATTCATTTACAAATTTTATTTAAAGTGTAATGCTGGAAGATCTAGTTAGATACAAGATCTGATAAAATTGTAGTGAATGTGACCTTCTTGACGTAAGGAATCACTGCTAATGCAATTGGCTTGCATTTCCTATTGTCAATTAAGTGATTGTATTTAAAATGAAATGAATTAATCCCAAAATGATTTTCCACTTTAGCAGAAAGGCGTTGAATCATTTATGTGAGGAGTTTTCTAAGGCAGTGTTTATCACCCTCAGATCACGAATTGGTGAGAGGACAGGACGAGTGAGACGATGCGCGACCTGAACCACGAAGCTGCGGACACAACCAATGACGATTCGGACAATAAGAAGAGATCTAAAGACGATAAAGGGCGAGAATGTCTCCTTCACTATCGCAGCAAGCGGGCAGCCAGAGAGACGGTATAGGATTACTAATGCTTTCACCAGCCAAGAAATAGGCCTGTCGCAGTACACCTACCCCATCGCCAAGCTGATGGATAAATATGTGCACCTGCGTCAACTACCTATCCCGCTCATAGACGGTGCCACCCCGACCCTGCTGATAGGCTCCGACCATGCAGACCTCATAGTCCCGATAGACCGGGTCCACACAGGGACCAGAGGCTGTCCTGCAGCAGTCGAGACCCGCCTAGGATGGACATTACAAGGCCCCCTCGCTAAGTCTCTTAACCGAACAGCAGCCACTAGCTGCCTCCACTCCAGAGTGACAGAAGAAGACACCACCCTCCTACAGCATGTCGAGAGGCTATGGACACTAGAGACAATGCCCTTTAAGAACGAAAAGAAAGACATTCGTTCCAAGGAAGACATTTACGCCATAGCACTCCTCGAGCAAGGGACAAAGAGAGTCAAAGTCAACGGAGTGATGAGATACGCAACTCCACTCTTGAGGCGAGAGGGTATGCCCACCTTCCACGCCCCAAAAGAAGCGACGGAGCGGTATCTATTGAACACAGAGCGGCGCCTAGCCAGAGACCCCGCTCAAGAGACTGTGTACCGCGCTGAGATTAACAAGCTAATCACAGCGGGACACATAAAGAAAATTGAC